>NW_027273859.1:23780000-24207500 GCF_046630095.1 Trachinotus anak | reverse complement strand
ACATTCAGATGGATGAGCAAATGTTCACATGGGAGGACAACAATATTCATGCAGGAAAACACTGAATATGTTAAATGATTGTTTTCCAGTCAGGTGCATAATGTGTATTTGTGTGCAGATAGTGAATGTGTATGCAAATGTTTGGAAAGTACGTTCAAAGTAAAGATGCAGATTTAAAGGCTGCACACATTCTTGTTTCAGCTGGTTCTTTCAATTGTCCTCATTCTCCTGGGTGTCTGAGCGCACCGGATCATTATCATTTCCCAATAAGTTGCTGAATACATCTGAACTATCCAACCGAGTTAATCGTCAAGGGACTGACTGTAGTGTTTGCCAATCACCAGAATACTTGTTTGTGATCTATACATGCAGCAAGCTTTTTTCCTGGCGGTACAGTCATTTGTATGAGTGTATATTGCAGAATGAGATCACATTGTTTTCAATGGGGACATTAGCAGTCACATCAGGCCACGACAATGATTTCCCACAGAGTACGAGTGATTAAAAGAACCGGTTCTCACAGCAGTGGCAGAAAAATGGAGACATTTCTCATCCATTACTGATGAGCCTATTTAGCCTCCGTAGATGAAACCAGGGATCTGAGCTTATTAATGATTTATTCTTTCAATCTCAAATTTCAGTGGGGGCTGAGTTAGAATTGTTTAAATTTCAGTGGGGGCTGAGTTAGAATTGTTTAAATGAGCTTTTCTCAAGTCATTATATCATCCACAGTAAAAATCGATTATAAACAAAGGTGCAACAAACTAAAGCCATTTAGGGAAGTTCAGGCTGATCAATTGTATTGACCTGAGTTACTGTGGACAACAATTGAATACACATCTCTGTAAAATAGATTCACTTTACATTTACATTATACTAGAAACACAAGGCTCCACACATTTACCATGTACAGTGGCCATTGCCCAGCCCCTTTTTAATATATTTACTATATTGTTACATAAAAACTGTCTTCTACCTCTTGTTTCTTCATGAAAAATTCACACTAGTCCTGTGGCTTCATGAGTTTACAGAGATGACAAGAAAAAAAAAAAAACATTTGTGCTTGCAAACACACAAGCTGTGTCTCACTCAAGTGGCAACCCACTGTGACAAAGGTTCCTTTGAAGCATTGAGTTTGCGATTTGGCCATCGCTATCCTGGTTTTTTGAAACCAGAAGAAACCACATTTGGATGAGAAGGTGGAGCTGAGGAGGAGTGAGGGGTAGATCTGACCTGCTCTGTGCTCTATCCTGATCGTCAGGCAGGTCGCCGTGTGTGGTACAGTCTGTCAATCACACGGTAGCCTCAACCCAATGTGTACCCTGCTCTATTGTCCATTTTCCTCTAAATGGGACCATCATTTTAAAAAATGAACAACATGTTATATTGAAGAGGACTTGAACCTAGCGAATGAGACCATAAACTCATTTGGAAAATGTTTCCTGAGGTAATAAATCGAATGAGAAGTAGGGCCATTTTTCCATAGACTTCAGTACAATCAGACTTCTTTTTGCAACCACTGGAGTCGTCCCCTCATGGTCGTTAGACAGAATGCAGGTTCAAGGCACTTCCACATCAGCTTCACTTTATATACAGTCCAATCCCTAGGAGAGCACTGTGTTCGAAGACCACTTAGACTGCAAAGGCCGAAGTAAAATGAGACAGTGGATTTCCTACTTATCCTCGACCATTGTCGAACCTTTGTTTGTGGAGGCCACAAACAGAGGTTCATTTTTTTTTTTGAAAAGCGATTTATCAATGGTGGACAATGAATCTTGGGATACATCGGGCTACGAAGAATCCACCTAGGAGAATCCAGTCGTCTTCAAATGCAGGCTCTGATGGATGCAAGCCCTGAACTGAGACACCCCTACAGTCTGTGTGTTGGTTGTTTGGGGAGAATAAACAGACAGGTCAAGGTGCTAAAAAAATAAAAAAATAATTAAAAAAAAAAACACCTGAAGGGAAAACGATGTATTTAGATGAATCATTGGAGTGGAGTAAATTCAAGTTTAATCCAATCCAATCACCATAAAAATGTATCCACCATTTAATTCGGTGCTTAATTAAAACTACTAACGTTTCTCTAAAATCTAGAAAAGTTAGCAATTTGACTACTCACATCTTGACCCTAAACATACCCTTGACCAGAAATAACCCAGGACTGAACCCAACAAACAAAATTGCCCCAGACTGCAGGCGTTTCCTCATGACTGTTATTTTATTTGGTCTTGTTTTAGCAAATGGCCTAAAACTAAGAATGTGTCGGCCTTCGTAGCAAATCAGCTAAAACTGTATATTAACAGTATAAGTTCTAAAAGGTGTCCACAGTCAAACATAAAAACTCATTTCCATCTCAACCTTTATTCACAAGTCACTGCAAAAACATCATGCCTGTCCTGCTCAGACTGCTACCCAGTTCCACCCTGTGTCTTGTCCAGCACGTTTACAGCTCAGGAGATGGACAGTAATCAAGCCTCCAGGAAATCAAAGTGTTATATTTCCTGCCAAGAAGAGATGTCATTCAAATTGACCCGTAGGTCAAGGCCAGTTTGTTTATATGAGTGAGGATCTGGGGGCCTATTCGCTGTCATCAGTGTTGGACTTGATGGGAGCAGATGGAGCACACACACTGCTGATGTTGCGCCGGCTGCAGCTGTCCGAGGTTTGGAGTTTTACTTCATTGTTTATTCATTTATGTTCATTTATTTGATGTTTGTTTTTTTGATAGGATGAGCAGGCTTTGCAGTTGGATCTCAAATGTCAAATTTGGCTATGTTACTGAGATTTGACAAATTTTATGATAAAAAAAACAAAAACAAACAAAGAACATCCAATAATTCAATGGCTGGACACTCACACAGAAGTTGGTTACTTTAGCTGATTAGACCTGTGCTTTGGGTGAAGCTCTGCTGGATGTATGAACTTCCTGTCTCTTTCAGTTGATAAACAAGACTCTTGGTTAATGAGTATCCTGCTGAAATACAACAGTGTGCTGGTTGCTCATTATATTCTCTTCTAATAGAATCAACATTTCCATTAACTGTTAAGACTATCCCTTGAATACAGAGTTAAACAGCGTGTAAATGTTATCGTATGTACATATCGTATGTATTCTGGAGCAGGAGGGTGAATTTTGTTGTTTGTTAAAATTCTAAGTATTTAACTTATGGCATAATTGAGTGAGTAAGCCAAACTAGTGTAACAATAATGTGCCATATTTTTAAACCAAATCCATCCCCTACTATGGCTGCAATTGTGAAATATTTTAGTTGAGTTACTGTCTTTGTACTAGTTTTTAAATTGAACATTGTGTGAAATCTTTTGCCAAGATGCTTTCTTTTGTGTTTGTTAATGAAATTTGGAAACCATACTGGGGAAATACCAAAGTATTTTAAGTCTTGTATGAGATGTTCTCAGCACCAAATAAGCAGTAAAAGATAACCCTAGCAGCCATAGGTATTTTTACATCATACATAGGCAAGCCCCCCAATCCCATAATTTAGAAGATGTGAACCCCGCCCCCCCTTTTAAAACCATGAAAGAAGCAGAGGACTTTTACTTTTAAAAAAACACTATAATGTTGCTCATTTGACAGGGATAGATCTTTTCACTCTTGAAATGTGATTATTTTGTACTTTTTCATCCACTGAATCTTTCGTGGCATAAGTAATTATGCCCACACATTTGTGAATTTTCAATTGCGATTTAAAAAAAAAAAAAAAAAAAAAAAAAATTACATTTAGAAACATTATCCAATCCTGAATCTCCTGCCGACTGAATTATGCATTTTCCTTATAAATAAAAACATTTTCACCATAAACTGATGCAGAAAAGGCACAAATCAGTTCATAAAATTCACTACATTGCAAAAATAAAAAAGTACTGCTTAATCTGTCCATCCCTGTTCAAATGAATCCTACACCTGTCCAAACAGAAACAAATAAACCGAAATTAGATGGACAGCCCAGTCAGGATGTGCTGCAGGGATGGATGATATCCCACCACTGCAGACCCAGAGGCGCAGTGGCTCTGTGCTGCAGAGGTGTCAGGCAGTGGTGCAGCAGACGGTCACACGAGGTACTGGGGGATTGCAGAGGGACTGAAGATACAAGGTTTTGTATTATATATGCTTCCTGCACAAATTCAAAAATTTACAGTGGTTATTGCACAAGCTCACTTTTATATTTCCAATTTCAACAGAAAACACACAGCACCACAGCGCTCCTTATAACAGCTGAAAAGAGAAGATGAACTCCTCTCTGGGCACAAAATGCAGTAAATTTTTTTTTTATTATTATTAAGATGCTATAAAAAGAAAATTGACTTTTTGCACAATGACTAGGACTGCTTTGTTGCAATAGAACTCGTAACATCCATGTGAGGAAACTAAGTGAAAAAGAAGTGAACAAAATTCAGTGGTTAGTCACCTGTAAATGTGTGGCGGCCACGTGAACAGTGTTAGCATTTCTTTCTATTTAGTTCTATACCAACAGATTTCCAGATAGTAACACTACACACGTTGGTGGCGTTAAAGGTCCCCTTGTGTCTATGAGTGTCATTTGCATTTGAGCGTAACTAAAAATAGACCTGACCTTCCAGTGATTCCTAACTATTCACTCACTCGTCTGCATCAGGTCCAAATATCAGATTGTTATTCTGACAGTAATTGGTGGTAACACCAGTTTATCGTTATCACTATTACAGCCTATAGAAAATATAATAGTGCACAAATTAAAAAAAAAAAAAAAAAAAACATTCTCACTGTGGCAACAATTGAAACTTTAAAGTCAACTCATTTTAAGGCAAACAAATCACAAGCGAGCAAGCAAGACTTGGTGAAATCCTAATATGCGACTGGATTCCCTGTGGGTGAAGTTTAGGCTGTAGATAAACTGGTGTATAAATGCAACAGTTTTGTTGTATTTGCACAACTGTCAGAACAAGTTGGAAATAGTGACTGTCACCTGACAAAAATCACCACGCATAAATTAAAATGCACCAAGCTGAAAACACTACAGGCTGTAAACACGCCCCTAACTCTGACTGTTTGAGTTATCATTGGTCAGTGACCGAATGCCACGTGATGAGTTGGCATCTCCCCATTGGCTTTTGTTCTTTCAAATTAAATTGGCGCAGTCAGTCACAGACAATGATTACAGGTCTCACCCTGCTGTTGCGACCCAGCCAGCCCTTCCTCTGACATCCCCCTCATTGCGCTACATCGCTTGTATCTGGGCAATTTGCCATCCGCAGGAGTTCACTCACTGCGTCAGGAAGAGGTGTCAGGTTGAAGCTTTAGTTTCAACCTGACACCTCTTCCTTTCGTAATTGCTTAGTCAACCTCTTGAATCTGGGCTCTACTTTTTGGAAACATGTTAGTGTACATATAGACCTTAACCATGTGCAGCCATTAACATCTTAAAGCATGAACAGGATGAGTAGATCAGTGGGTTTCTTCGACATAACAAGAGCACATTCATTTTTATTACTACAATTAATGTCATGAGAGAAAAACCTCACCTCAGCTAATGATTTTACTGCCACATTTTGGAATTGAAAAATGACCAACCATTTAATATTTCATTACTCTAAAGGTAATGTTGGCGCTAGGATTTGATAAGAAGAATGTGTAAAATAAAAGCGGCGATATCTTGTTCTGCTGTATCAATTTAGATACACTGATGTATACCTTATTATGTCATTGTTCACACAATAAGTTCAAAAGGTTTTGGTGACATCATGGCCATTTTCTCTTCCAGATTTCAGGGGAAGCTTTTTTCCTCCCCATACTTTCCTTCTGCCATTCAAACTGAAACGTCACTGGAGTCTCTAGACATTTGTCCATCACGGTGCTGTGACTTACAGACGTATGCTTGGTAACAGTTTCATTTATTTCGGTACTATAAATTTCAATCATGGTCCTTTCTGTCTGTCTCTGCAATTGTCTTCAGTGACATTATTATTATTCCCGTCATGGTTGTGGACTGGAGCCAAGAGCTTGATTGGATCAGGAGTCACCGAACTTCCAGTTTTAATTGAATTGAAGCCGTTCTCTCCCCAGGAGTCTACCAGTAGCCCGTGGGTAGAAAACACTAGGCAGAGCAATAAGAATATGCATGAGATGGTTAGGGTGCATTAACCGGAGGCTTTAAGGAGGTTAATAGCCAGTGAATATCAATACATCAGTCTTCCTCCTTTGACATTTTTGTGGTCAGCTTGCATGTGGCTCGATTTCAGGCTGAGTAAAAAAATATAAACAAACCATTACTTTGGAAAACTATACAGGCTGAATAAATATTTCATGAAAAATGGGATTATAAATGCGGCTCTGAGATGGAAGTTGTGCCCTCTTCTGATCATAAATTTTAATCTCTGTATCTTGATTGTCAAATGTTTTCTGCATTTTATCTCTTTGATGTGCTGGGCTTCAACATGAAGATTGGGCTGGAAAGAAGTTACAAGTTTTTTTTTTGTGCCCCCCACCTCCCTCCTTCCAAAGCCTGGCATCACTCTCCGCCATGTTTTCCCTCAACTGTTTGCGAGCTCGGAGGCAACCCGATCATCTGACTATCAGTTAAAACATGTTTTCCCATAAGCGCCTGTGGAGAATTCTCAGAAGCTCAGTGGCTTCCACTTCTGCTGTCACTGCCTCTAACAAAAAACACAAACACGCCAGAACATCCAAAAAAAAGAAAGAAAAAAAAAAAACAGTTCATATGGGAGTTCTTTTAAGGGAGTTTGGGTAATGAGTCATTTTTTTTCTGAATAAATTATTACTCAAAAATTAATTAGCATTTTCTTGTTTTTGCACAAAAACACAGACACACACACCCCACCGATCAATTAGATTAACTGTGCTTATCCTCTTGGAATCTAAGACCAAAGGCTTGAGTACTTTTGTCACAACACACCTCAAACGGATATCAGAGGCCTGCCTGAATCAAACGCTGGCAGCCCGACGATCTGTTTGGACGTGGAACTCTGCCGCTCTGCTGCTTAACAGGAGGGACTCAGGGAGCCTTCATATTTACATTCATAGTCATATCATCAAAATTTCTTTTGAGATCAAAGAAAGCATTAATCACAAATGGCAGGAGATTTAACTGAAGATTTCAAACTTCAGACAGAATATACACAATATGAAAATAAAGTTTGAGAAAAACAAAAACAAAAACAAATGATGTTTGACCTTACAAAGTTGTAGCAAATGGCACAAACATTGACATGATGCTGTACCAGTGTAGATTCTTGAGCGTCTTTCGCTCCTTCTGTCATTAACCTCTGCAAAATTAACACATTGTGATCAGAGGTGAGAGATGGCAGGAAGCAGAAACAAAAAATAATACATCACATAGCAATGTCTTTCTCAGTGTCCTATCTATTAATGTCAACACAAAACGCTCTGACATTTTCCCTGTTTTTCAAAGTCCAACAGGATCAAACTTTAAAAGAGGGATCAGTGAACATCAGGCACTATGAATAGAAGACGCAGGATAATACATTTCCCCTTTAGTTCCTAGGATTGCTTTAGGGATAACATTAGGAAATCTAAGCAAGAGAAATGGGACACTCTCCAAAGATTACTGCGACCTTCAAGGCAAGAGTCACATGTCTGATCAGCAGGCCACTTTCTGGTGGCCTTGATAGCTTTTGTGCTTGTACTGTATAAAGTAGTAAAGAAGTGCATAACAATTGTCCTGGAAAAACTGTACTGCAAAATAAAAGACATGTTAAAGCAACTTTAGTCAACTATTAACTACTATGTTGCCTCTAAGCCAGTGGTGTTCAAAGGGGAGGCATGGTTTGAATTTCACTGTCAAGAAATCCTATAATGTAATGCAATGCAGGTAAATTGCAAGAGACGCTGGTGGATTGTGGTCAACAGCCTTCGCTTCATAAAAAAAGGGCACAGAGTGTGTTTCCGGTACTAGCCCTTCTTTCCTACACATCAAGTGTCACAGTAATAACTGCTACTTGTAGAATTCACCAAGGACAAGTGATCTGACAGGCAGATGGATGGCTTTTATGGTGTAGTTAAATTTTATCTGTAAAGGACGGGGATTTACAACCTAGTTTATGGATAGATGGATGGACTATGTTTTTCTGGCAGGAGTTCTGGCGATATTTGCGGAGCAGAGAAGAAGAGAGCTGCAGCCAAAGCGGAGTGAAATGATTTTCCATTTTGCCAAAAAAAAGAAAATTCTGTATCATGGAAACTCTGGGAATGCTGTGCATGCTTCCAAGTGGATCAGATTTATTCACTTCTACACTTGAAGACAAGTTTTATGTCTATACTTTAGATATACATACTGTGTAAGAAGAGGATAATCCACTCAATCTTAATACTCCTTTTAGGGAGTCCAGGAGTCCTGCTGTCAGAAACGCTGTATTCACTCTGAATGTGGCTTGGTTGTCGGTGTCACATGGGCTGGTCTGAATATTTCAGAAAATGCTGATCTACCGGGATTTTCCTGCACAACCATCTCTGGTGGTTACAGAGAATGGTCTGAAAAAGAGAAAATATCCAGTGAGCAGCAGTTCTCTGGGTGAAAATGCCTTGTTGATGCCAGAGGTCAGAGGAGAATGGCCAGACTGCTTTGAGCTGATAGGAGCTGCAGTGTACCGGCGACAGTCTCATAAAAACAGATCCAGACAGCCAGGGTTTCACATGACGTACCTAAGGAGCCAATCTTGTCAGCTTGGGATGGGCAAAATAAACCTGAAACCTTGTCAGTATGAGGGGGAGGGGTTTCAGTTTGTTGTGCTAATGAACAGTGTCAGCCACTGCCAGTTGTGAGCTTACAAACATAGCTGTGTTTGCTCTGCTAACCATCTTGATACGCTCTGCTCTTTCTCCTGTCAACCTAGCAGTGGTGATGGGCGGGGCAGTAGGCCCATTCCAGATTTTCTCAATGAGGAAGTAAACATGTGCTTCCAGCCCCAGTTTTCAAAATTTCTTTTCCACTTTTTATTTGGGAAAACCATGTTAAGCAAAATATTAGTATTTTACATAGTTTGAAAAAAAAAAAAAAAAAAAAAAAAATTGTCTGGAGGGGAACTTTACAAATGACATTTAGATAAAATAAAATATTTGTATTTGCAAATCAGGTTATCTGGCTTCACTGAGCCTAACATCAACCATGAGATTTTAGAGATACTGTATATAGAACATCTTAGCACAATGCTGCCATATTCAGATATTATATTCACTATCCTCTGGTCAAAATCCTTTTCTTTCAATAACATCATTAAAAATCCTTTTTGGGGTCAGCATTTACATAGAGTTGGTGAAAGATGGAAAATAAAATATCCACAACATCCAATAAAACCTTTTAGGTAAAAATATGGGCAGAATATAACAAGTTTGTATTTCAATATTTTCTCATTTTCTAGCACCAACAATGAGCGAGAGTGGACCCAGTCTGAGCTTTTAAAACATTAGAAGTCCAGCTCCCAGAGTGAAACAAACCTCCCTCTCATCTAAAGAGCAAATTCAAGTCACATGCAAATGGCTCTATTCAAAACCCTCAGAAATTAAAGTAAAATAAAGCTGCCTATAAACTAAATAGAACAGCCTTTATGTGGTTTGCTTCAAATGCAGTACATTCTCCTGTGTTATCAAGCACTGCAGATTTAATACATTGCAGCTGATGAAATATTCATCTGTACGTTATGGTGAGTGGCCATTCAAACCACCAGGAGAAGTGAATTGCCCTGCCTCTCTCTCTTACCCAGGTAATCAGACCCAAATTGAAAATATCCTGCTACCAATTTCAGCGTGAGTTTCAATATCCCTGCCTGCCAGTATGATGTCACATTCCCAACAGATCCTGCTGGCTGTAAAAGTGGAGACAATATAAGTAGCTTATGAATGACATTTGAATTTGATGGCTTGATATCATTTAGAGTCAGTCATTGGACAATATACATTCTGTATCCCCAAAAGGCACAGTTCATTCTGATTTGACTGGAGAACCAGTTGGGTCATAGGAATGGGGTCCAGTAATGGGGTCATACATGTGTTCCCATCAACTACTGCCATTTCTTTGCAGATGCCAGGTCCTATTCTATCAGGGGAAATGACTCAGAAAGACTGAACAATGTCCCAGAGGATTTAACGGTAGTCTCACAGCTTGACACTCCCTGCAGGCCTGCACAACTAATTCTCAGTATATTCTTAGTATTTTCTCAGTTGCTAATGGAAACAGGTTATAGAGGAATAGCAGGGGTCTGCCGAGGTGGGTCAGTTGTGGATGCCTCACTGGTTTAATGAGTTGTTTTACTAGCTTTGCAGATTCAGATAGTTAAAGGAACGCTTCGCCCAAAATTGTAGGAACGTTTTCTCATTTTGTGGTATCACTATTTTCTCTTTTTTGCTCTTTTGAAAATATGGCACATGAAACAATAAAACTACACAAAAAGTGTTGAGTTATGGTTTCTTTTCCTGAGATACGTGTGATTTTTACTTCCCCCTAATCATTGGAGAGGAAATGTTATTTTTGGTGAATTGTGGTCACAGTATTTTCAGCCTTTGCTTATAGTTCTTTAGAGGCACTATGTTTTATAGGCACTAAAACAAAAAGAGTTGAAGGATATTTATTATGAAGAAATCCCATGAACAGACCAAAACCAGCTATGTGTTAGGCTGCATAGCAATACTTCCCAAGCCTGTTGTTGGCTCTCTGATACGCTGGGATCTGGTGGAAAATGGTTTCTACTGCGGGAATAAAATCTTTATAAATGAAGCACTGATGAATAGCTTAATTTTGAAATGGGGAAATTTTCAGTAAATTTCCAATAGCTGGGCACTGTAGTTTTTAGCAAATTTTACTCAGACAAGAATAGTGCAATTGTTAGGGACTATTTTCAGATATGGATTAATACACATTTGGCATGTCGGTGAGTATTTATGGCAGCAGGACAATGTATGTGGGAGTTGAAATAAACTACAACCATGTTCTTTATAATTGAGGTCGTTTTTGGACAACAGTGGAAGTCTTTGGCCACGAGGAATAAGCTGTATCAGGCTTTGGTGGGACAGGTGATACTTGTTTTGTTTTAACTCTTTGTTGACTTTGGTCTTTGTAGTGTTTTGCTGACATTAACAACCCTTGATTTGGTGTGCATCAGCAGCTTGTCATCACACTTCATGAATGTGGCTGAACTACAATAGTTTGTGATAGTTAGGGCCCATTGTGTAACCACCTGGCGTTAAGAGGATGGGAACATTTCCAGGCATCTTGGCAGGTCTGGTGAGCGCTCCACAACTAGGGATTACTGAAATAAGGGATGGGGGTTATTGCTCGCTGCCATTTCTTAGCAGAGCCTTGTCAGTCCCATTTTGTGAGTATCTCCGACCGGCACCCAATCTTAATTAAGATGATGACAGACTCGCCGTAGCCCAGCTGACAATGCTATGCTGCGGTATTGTGTTAAAGACTGGAAGAAGAAAGTTTGAGCAGAAGTTGAAGTTGGAGTACATTTTCAAAAAGGATGCTAAAAGCATGAGGGGAAACAATATGTTCAGTGAGATGGAAAACGTCATGTCCCCAGATTATCCAATGCTATTATTCACCACACTCCACCACAGAAAGGCAATTTGATAAGGCGAAAGGTGCGAGGAGCTGCTTCAGATGCAACCACTGTGTCTCCAGGGGGAATTTCCGTTCCTTATTTCACCACCAGCTGGTTAATCTTCTTCCTCTTCAGAACTTAATAGAGTTCAGACTTATTAAAACCAGATACAGGAGAAGCTGAATAGGTCACATCATCCTGGTGAACATACGGTCCCCTCTAGAGAGTGGGGAGTGTGAAAGAAATGCTAGAACATGAAACATGTCATTGACTCGGCAGTTTGAGAAAGATGACACCAGGACCGGTATTTCTCTTGATATGTGATCACTAGATTTCTGTTGCTGAGATTATTTAAAATTGAAATACACTCAGGATGATTTTTAACAAATCAACACATGACAGTAAGATTAATTGTGATTCATTGGTATAATTACCGTCAACAAATGAAAATGAGGTTGAGAGAATCACAGCTCCATCTGATGCCTGCAGCTTTAGTAGAGCTGAGGCCTGTAGTACGAAGCAAGTTCAACACACGCAGGATATCTTTCTGTTATCTGGCTTAACTAACATTGTCTGTTAACCTATACTACAAAGCTGGTTATCAACTGGCTCAGTTAACCCTGGGTTTATCTCTCTGGTTACGATCACATTCATATGAAAGAGGTGGAGTTTTTGATAATAGACCACTAAGTCAGAACTATGAATAAAAGTATCATCATGAGAAGAAACTGATACATGCTGGTGAATTAGGTTATATTGATATCCAACCAGGTGAAACAGACTATCACCACATTACTAGAATAAAAAGAAAAAAAACCAAAAAAAAAAAAACCACTAGAAATAATTTATGAAAGCCAGACTGAGGATAAACTTGTAAATAAGAACATGAATCATCATTAAGATACTTTCTGAGTATTTTCGCTCTTTTGTCTAATGATGAACAAACTTATGAACATATTATGTTCATATTACATAATATTAAAATGTATAATCATGGGAAACATTTAAACAGTATGTGGATCATTTTTCTAATCAAAGTCATCAGGGTTTAGTTTTTATTTCTACTTCTGGTCACAGAGTCTCCTCATGTCTTTCTGAGCTGCAGTGATGAAGGACAGTAAAAGCATCATCGGTGTCAGGAGTCTTGTTGGGAATAAAAAAAAAAAAAAAAAATTTTAAATTTCAAATGATAGTTAATATGAGTTATTGAGTGTGATAAACTCCCCTCTGTTTATTAGAAGATCTGTTTTAAAACCAGACTGGACACATGGAAAGACTCAAAACAGCAAAACAAGAATATCTACTGCTCATTATTACTGTGCACAACTTTAAACTCTTTTGTTCCAGTCAGGCTCCTGTAGGAATAATGACTCAGTTTTTTCAAGTATCTGATTGGTGAGATGGGCTGCTGGCAGGTTTCGATCTGAAGTTACCCTGCCCTGGAGTAAGTTAGGAGTTCAGCTTAAGTTACCATGGTGATTTTTCCCAGTAACAAGTGAATGACCATCGTAGAACCGAAAAGCCAGGGTTGAACCTGAAGTAACTTTGTTAAAATCAAACCCTGCTTTGTAGTACTGGCCTCTGGTGTTTCTCAGACTTGCCTGCTTCCCCTGTTTGCTCTCTGCATTTGTTTGTTCTCTTTGGCTTTGCTGAAGAGGGCAAACATGTTGAGTCACCTTTTGTTTGAAAGCACTTCATTTGTCTGCCATTATGAGACGGCTTTACTTCTGTTTGTACTGAAATACAAACTAGTCACCAGGTATTTCTTTTTTCTGTACTTGAGTGTAAAGTAATACAGGGGATTTTATAGGATCTCATCTGATCTCATCTGATTTAAAGAGCAGCATTGGCGCCAGGATCAGCTCAGACTCAATGACAGTTTGATTTTAAGGTCCTGGGGAGGTTATGATTAAGGGAATAGTGATGTTTAAGCTTTCTTTCTTCCCTGAATGCTAAAGAAGCAAAACAAACAAAGTAAAATCTGGTTTGACTCATTCTCTTGATTATTAGTGGTAGGGTCTCAGTACATGATAAGTGGTCTGAGCTGGCAACACAGGAACTGGTGGCCTCAAGAAACAGTAACAATCAGGCATCATAGGTACAGACAAACAACAAACAGTCTGAAAAGAAGCAATTGGAAACTGCCCACTATGTAAAACCTGTGAGGAGCTAATGCGTGACAAGGTGCAGCTGGGTGGTGCAGGTGAATGAAATCAGGTGATCAACTAAGGAAGAAACCTCAAGGGAGAAAACACATTTGGAAATGATCAGACATTAAACTTATATCTTAATTCCTGTCAAATGAAAATATTACAACTCTCAACAAAAAAAAAAAAAAGTATATTTCTCCTCCACCTTTTTATGTGGTCACAGATAGAGAATGAGCAAAGGTCTAGCTGTAGCAGGAGCATTGTCCCTTCTGCTGTACACAAAAATTCCCAGATGAGCATGATGAATATTACGTGTAAATATGAATAAGACAATAGATGTCTAGATTAATGTAATTGTAATCTGTCCATATATTAATTGTATGCATGATGTGTATCTGCATGTTTTCCATAGAAGACTCAAGCATGTGCAGGCTGTGGATATACATTTCCTCCTGGGACAATACAGACTAATTAAACCTCCACATTTTAATAAGGCAGAATATGTTGCTGCTGTGGCTGACATACCAAATACAATGTATGAAAAAAAAATCACTGAGTAAACTGCTTTTTTTTCCTGTTGTTTGCATTGGTTTCTCTTATTTTATCATTGTGCTAGAAGCACCAAGCCCCTCCGAGAATTGCCATCTTCTCAAACCAAGCTGCCTCATCATCAGTATTGCAGCATGTTGCTCCCACTCCACAAGGTTAAAAAAGACATGTGGAGCATTTGTAACTGAGGTGAAAGGACCCTGGCATCATGTAAGACCTGTGTTTAGTGCCACTTTCCATATTTAGTGAAGATAACCTTGTTTTAACCATCAGTTTTCATATGTTTATGACAAACAGTAGATGGGGGATGGTTGCAACAAGGGACGGTCACAACAAATCTCATTTCTCCAATCAGAAACATGCAAGAGAGGTTATGGAGGTAATTATTTTTTCTCATTAGCTCTATTTCTGTGAAACCATCCTAGCCGATTGAATCAATTAATCAGAAGTTTGAATCATTGTTTTGTTTACCTCTAAATAACATGGTTAGCATGTGGCAAGCTAATACTTAATGTTCTGTCATGGCTGATAGGATGGGAACGGTTACAACAAGTTATTGTAATTGTCTCCAAGCTAAGCACGAACATTTTTAGTTCAAAATAGTCAATATATGCAGCTAATTTTGTCCCATAGCACAACAAATGCAACACTAATTTTTCATTTAAATGCTCAACAGAATACAAACACATTTTTTGGGGGAAATATTTTGTCAGTCTCTCTTGATCTCACAAAAATTTGCCTGTTCTATTTATGATACACAATAAAACAAATAAATTGTGCCTATTTTGACTCATGACACTATATTTGACACTATGTTCCATAAAAAAAACTGTTCTTTGATAAATATTATTAAATAAATAACATTGCAAGATTGAACAATGCATATTTTCAGAATGCAATGCTCATTGAGACAAAAAGCCCACAGGGTTGGGGTCAGTTGTAACATGAGAATTCTTACAATCAATAAAATTTGTGAAGGACCTGTAATATGTTATTATCTTTAAATGGTATGGGTAATTAGGAGACATGTAAGTTTGATATGTATGTGTGGTCTATTCCAAATAGTCTCTGAGTAACTGAGAGAGATGCAGCTGACCCCAGGCTCCCCTACTTCTAAGAAGAAGATGTTTCTTTCCTTTGCAGTTGCATGTTGTATCAAACTATGGTTCTCACAAAACCAGGTTGTCGATGACTTAGACACTGCAGTCTAAATCATTTCTCACCAAGAAAGAAATAACAGCACCTAATACTGGCTGAAGGCTTCTCGTGAAACAAGTGTGAAATCCTTTTGACCCAAACAGAGGAAAAAAAAGATGTGTCGGAGACAAAACATGAAATCGATTTCCATGTATACACGACCTGAAGTCATTGATTATCAAATAATACATTGTTTTCAAGTGTGGACAGGCCTAACCTTTATTCCTGTGCCAGAGGGTTTCCTGATTAGGACATGTGCTGCATGATAATCTGTTCTCATTGGACTTTGCAGCACTGTCAAATGCTTCTCGTCCCTCTTCTGGTCACTGACTGCCACTGTGTGGTCATAAATATTTAACACAATTCTGCTGCAGTTAGGTATGGACTCTTGGAGTCTACAAGTTTTAATAAATTTGATTCCTGCATGCCACTTACCAAACAGTAAAGGTAATATTATATACTGTGGGAATAATTTAAAGGTAAATTTGGAAGAATTTAATATGTGTCTAACAGATGGCTTTCTACCTTTTGAAATACTAATCTAGTCTTGTGGGTGAAAAATTGAATGTACCTTTGCAAAAACAATTCTGTTCTCCCAACACCCCAGCGGCCATCATCCATCATCATTAAAGACTAGAAAAAAATGACACCCTTTAACACTGGTTGATGAAAAGCATCTACTGGCAATGCACTGCCTTTTTTTTTTTTTTTTTTTTAATTTTTTTATTTCTGAGCCCATTTAGTTGTTTGATGGTGAATTTTCTTCTATTCCCCTGTAAGGCCATGCTTCTCCTTGACAGTTTGCTTGACATGGCATTACGCTTTGACATTTAGAGTGGGGCTAAAATGATGTTTTCATCTTTTTAAAAACAATAGCAAATGTCAGGATTTGGCATCAGTGTTTTTTTTTTCTTTTTTTTCAAATTAAATAGTAAGGTCTTCTTTGTAGAACTGTCATTTAATACCAGTGATCAGAAGTCATGCAGGAGGATTTGGCACACACTTGTGCTGGCCTCATAAAACCAGATTGCAATGCAGCCACAACACATACAGAATAACATAATCCAGTTTGCACAAAACAGAATAGCCGTTTTTAAATGCTCACAAACAAGTAAACATTGTCTTGCCATTGTTGCTTTATACATCCCAAACTGAAAATATGCAATAAAGGAAGGTTTACTAAAGGTGGATTTTAACTTTAATGGTACATGTCATGTGAGGGTGACATGGGCAGCACACTTCGATGGTAGGTCAACCCGTATACAGGGCTCATCCCTGCATGGCGGAAGCTCTCCACCTTGCCAAACTGGCGCAGATGGAAGAGAAGGGTAAGCTTTCGGGTCATGGTCCTGAGCGCCAGAAAGGAGGCCAGGATCTGAGCGAGGAGGAAGAGGAGGTACAGGGAGTGGACGGCTCTCTCCAGAGGCAGGATGATAATTCCTTCATCAGTCAGGAAAAACAGCAGCACCGGCAGCTGGAACATGAAAGACAGGAGCCAGAAGGCTGCCAACTCTGGCACCTGGTGACAGGGAGGGAGGGACGGAGAGAGACTTTGGGTTGGTGGATGGAAAGATAGAGCAGTCGAGCATCAAATGCTTCGGTTGTTACCACACATGCATGTCCACAAGAGCTGATTGTTTACACACGTGGGAAGAATACTTAAGCAGTCACTTCCACCACTGTGCTATTCAGGAAACGATACCACCAGAGAGCTGTGTGTCGTGGTGCAGAGAGGATGCCGGTTTGAGCTACCTTTTCTTTAAGGTTGCCAATGTAGCCCAGATAAAGTCGGACCACTTCAGTGACTGTGAGGAGGATCATCCCGGTTATGAGCAGAGCCTGGTAGTACCCCGGCAGATGATAGAACTGCAAATAGAGCACAGCTGTAATGTCAGCATGTCTATTTAAAAAAAAACAGCACAATTTAGAGTCCAAATGCAGGCCTAATTAAAACACAGACAAAATTATGATTTTAGAGCAAATCTCAAGTACAACTTCACATATGTGTGGAATTGTAATGATGTCTCATGGTGTATATTTTTGTTTTTCATAGAAATGAAACAGGAGGCAAATGCTTGCACCTCATTCATCTCAGTATTTCTGGTTGGATGTTTTTTGATGCTACCAATAGATGGCGCCAAAGTCACAGGTTTTTCTTTTGAACACACTGACCGAAGTGGATGAACTTTAATATACAGTAACTATTAATGAATGAGGCACCTATCAGCCCATATGCCCCCATGTATGCAACTCCTGCTTCCTTAATAATACATTTATGACAATAGGAGCATTTTTCCAGTGAGCTGATTTATCTACACTACTTTTGAAAAGAAGTTATCTTAGGTTTGTGGAATGAATTATTTTCTTAGCTTGGCATCTCTCTCCGACCACCCGACCAACCTTTACTTCCAGCATGAACACAGCTGAGAACCACCAGCAAGGGAAATAAAACATGTTGAAGTACAGCAGCATCTGCAGGGGAAGGTGGGACACCAGCTCGTTGACCACTGCAAGACAAACACTCATAATGAACACTCTCTATGATTAATAATGGGGTTTTTTTCACAATTGGCTCATCACAGCAAACAGTTGCACTGAATACAATTTACCACAGTTTAGATTTTAGGTGTGATTAGTCTGTATTGCAGATACCATCAAAGTATAGAGCAAAAATAGTGTAAGATGAGATTTGTTTTTGTTAAAATTTAGTTTGTACATGATTTTTCCTGTGGTTTATTGAGGCAATTGAAATAATTGAAGTAATTGTAACCACAGTACAGAGACTGTACATATATAATGCCTTCTGTTCCTACATTATTCACTTTGCCTGTGAAGTTAGTGATGGTTAAGATTGGTGGAGTGATATGATGTAGGGCAGTGAGGTGATGTTTGATGTATGCAGTTTGTCGGTGCATTAAAAGTGGTTCAAGTTATTCAGATGAAGCTGTCCCCATGTCATTGTTCTACCCAAGACTCAAATGTAGATCGATTCGGTAACACTAAGAGCAACCAGCATTACAAGTGGTACATAGCAGGTTGACAAAATAATGTACACTGCTCATGAAAAGGGGCCTCACCTCTAATGTAACTTAAGCACAACTACCAGCCAAAGGTTGATCATAGGTTCTGATGAGATAAGAAAGTCAGAACTTTGCTGTGTGACTTTTTAAAGCAGCAGCAGGCTATGAGAAAAGTGACACATCTTCAAAGAGGCCAAAATATACATTGATGGTTGCAGGAAGATCTTAGTTCAATATGTATAGAGAAAGTGCATTAAAACTGATTATGTCACCAGAGAAAAAAACATCATTATTGGTTGGTTCTGCAGCAGCAGTATTTTGTCCAATGCCAACTGTTTACAATGGTGATCTATATCAAAATGAATGTAGTGTTTGTATAGTATTCACAGAATTTGGTTTACCCCTCACAGTTACATGATATCAGAATTTGTTCAAGTTACACACAATCACTTATATTCTATATGTTATCTGTATAATATATGATTAAATGTACTATACTATACTATAGTTCTACATAGTCACTAACCAAATGTGTCCTCCTGGTCCCTGGTGAAGTCGCTGTCTGCCGTCCTGTTGTTGGTGAACACAGAGCCTCCCATATAGGCCAGACCCATGTGCAGGTTCTCGGGAACAGGTGAATAAAACACAGGCATTGTGGGAACAGCTGGTGACCATTACTGAGCCAATGTAACAGTCCAAAACTGTGTTTGTGTTTCGGCGTCTAGTGCTTAATCCCTGTTGTCTTAAATCACACAAATGCACAGTGGCAGGCTCACAGAGATACAAATGGACACACACGGACGCGTGTTGGCAGACACTCGCTCTAATCAGATTATAGTGAAGGAGGCGGTCTGAGGATTAGGCTGAAACAGCGGCATGGCAGTTTGTTAGTCACTTAGTGGCCATTTATGATGCTCATTAAATTTGTTTATCTCATTACAGAATTTAGCAGTTGTTGAAGATCTACAGAGGTAAAATGTGGACCAAAATGAAAAGCAGAACAATGCATCTTCATTAAAGACAATCTTTTCTAATGTTCCACAGGAGCATTGTTACGCTCCCGCACAGAGAAAACTCATTCAAATTCCTGTTTTCAGTGTATGAACATGTGTTTTCTACAATTATACACTGTTCTTTCTTCAGTCTGCAGTTGTTCTGTTTGACCACCCACTCCAGGTGACTATGGTGAAGTAAAGCAGGCACATGTGACACACTGATTCAAACATTTATTGTGCTGTGGTGCATATAAACAGAACAACAGAACGACTAACACTCTGCACACGGCACCCGGCCAGCAGGTCCTCAGAGTGGTGCCTGGCCTTATCGCTTTTTGGCCTTGGGGCCCCACACGTCATTAATGTGACCTGGGTGCAGCGGCAGAGTTTGGCCACAAGGTGTCGTCACAGCTCGTCCCTGGGGGCGCGCAGGGGGAAATGCTGGAACTCCTCTGGCACCTCTTCCCCTTTCTGGGACCTCTTGTAGAAACCGAGTGAGTCTAACAGGCTGCTGATCTCGTCGGCCTTCATTTTCTTCACGGGAACAGTCTGACGTGTCGGGAGGCACACACACACACACACACACACCGCACACACACAAACACACAAACACACACACGAGCACAGACACACGTATGGTTACAGGCTTAAAAGCTGTAATGCAGTGTAAAGTAGCAAAGTATATGTGTGCAGACAAATAATAAGGTCTGATTTACATTGGGTATATTCTGATATATTCACTTGGTCCTCCCAAAATTGGATTTTTATTAAAACTTGTTTACTCACTGCGGATATAAAGGTTCCTGCACATTTATTTTCATTTATTTTGTTCAATAATTTAGTCACTGAAATAATTCTCAAATTACAGTCTCAAAAGGCGCTCCACATTATGAAACAATAAATGAAAACAACAAACATTAGACCTTGAAGGAGACAAAACAAAAAAAAACAAAAAACAACCTCCAACATAAACTTTGGAAGGGAAAATAAAAGGTAAAAGCTCAACTCAGGAATGAAATAAAGTACGAAAACAATTACTTTTCAGTCGCAGCAGTGGCTGTTTGTGCGTTTAGAAGAGGCTGAAGAAATTCATTAGTGCTGGTTTCAGTGCAGATGTTTATTGTCCCTCGCTTTCCACACTGACAAAAATAAAAGTCTGTGGGAAACGCTGAGCAGTTGTAATTTCGGGGCATAAAATGTTCAAATTTATATCAACATTCAAACCAAGTGTCCCATTTCAGGATGAAAAATATTGCTCAGCTGTCAGAAACTCTAATTTATACACTTTCTTACTCTGCCTTCATTTTTTTTTTCTGTAAGTCTGTCTCGCTCTTTCAACCACACTCAGTCTGTGTGACTCGCTATCTGACAGAGGATCTGATATCAGATGCAGCAGTCTTAAAACTTCCCCACACGAATCTGTCTTGACATTCTGGCACTCCCGAGATAAGCCCCCATCATACGGCAGATGAGTAGAAGACACCTGAACTCATATCTCACCTTTACAACCTCGTCCTTTTCGTTATAGAATATCAGGCGGGGATTCTTCTCCTCCGATGAATCATATTCCAAGTTGTGGCTACACACAGGGAAAGAATGGATCAAGGGGAAACAACAGGTAGGGCAGTGCATCCATCTGTTTTGCTATTTTTAGACTCACTTAACATTGAACATGATTTCAACTTAGAAGTTGAAAGAGCGGAGTTTTGGAAAGCCCACAGAGCTGGCACTGGACTTGGCAAATTGCTAGGAACATTGTTTTGTCTATGAAAGAGGTCGTGAGAAAATCAGTGGTGTTTTTTTTTTTTTTTTTTTTTTTTGGGAAAGGTCATGTCTCACCAAGAAGCCTGAGGAACATTAAAAGAGCACAAGGATACTACAGAGCCCATCGCTCCAAGAGAAAATGATGGAGCTCGGGCATTTTCTTTATGCCTCATCCAACCACACTGGGGGCCTGCAGGGACGACAACAGACAGTTGTTAAAACAGCATGACAAATAGCATTGTGCAGGCTTTGTTCTGTGTGTGATCAAAGATGCCAGGAATATGTTTCATATCTCTGCAGAGTACATACTGACATGACAGCACATGGCTTAGCCCTCATCTTACCCATTTCCCCATTGGCTGCTTGAATGCTATTAGACTTCCCGCTGTCCTCTTGTAGTGTGAATATTAAATTTCAGACTTTTAAAGTTTGTGTAACAAAAGCCTGAACATTATATAGGCATGGCAAGAAATCTAGATCAAATGTTAAGCTATCCATATGGGATGTTGTGGATTTCATTCTGTACTCACCAGCAGTTTACCTCTGGCTATGACAAGTTCATCCGTTGTGTTGTTGGTCGTTTCTGATGCTCTAACAGCGAGGGCAAGAGTGAGCACCAAGAAGGCCCACATTTTATGACCAGTTAGTATCTTTGAGTGCTTTTGCCGAAGTTATTACCAACAATATCCGACCCTGTCATCCACTTGGACTTGTTTCTCAAGGTGGACAAGACCATGAAATATTCCCACAGGGGAGCAGCCCCCACCTGTGTTAGATTATTTTTACAGTTCCTTCTTGTTTTTCTATAAAAATGCTTGTTAATCTTAGCAGTTTACCACTGTTTAGTGAACTAGCCAACATACTCTTGATTCTTTTTCTGTTGTCTTTGTTATTAGGCTGGTTTTAATTTTTCACAAACCATGCAGAGGCCCCCGGCTTCATGGTTTATAGTTTCTTCCACATCAGATGTCATTGGGGGTCCACAGAAACCACAGAACATCTGTGCTCTTATCACTTTTTCCCATACACTAAACTTGCAGGTGGTTGATGGCCACTGAGAGCCAGCCACACTCTCAGAGCTGCTGAAAGCCAAAACTCAGCTAAACCTGATCTGACTTGCAAACTTATTTCACTTTGTAATAAAAACAGAGTAATTGGAATTGCAGGGGATAATATCTAATATGTTGCTGGATAATATCTACGTACGTTTCTACCATCTGCAACTTAAACACATAGATTTGTTTATGGCTGGCAGTGAAGACGACATCCAAAATGATGTCACAGGTTGAAATCAACGTATTACTTCATATCACATTTGAAGCTTAGCAAAAGTTCAGCCTCGTGCATGCCATCTAAGTCACAAGCACCGTCTCCCACCATCTCTACGATCCACAGGCTCATTCTCGTCTTCATCCAATCACAACCTGACGCGGTGGCCTTTAGCCAATCATTCATAAGCTGTCAAACTTGAAATGTGTTCTCTCTCTGTCACTTCCTCCACCTCTTCACCATCTCAAAGGTGGATGCCTGACCATCTATAATCAAACCATCCGATAGGAAGTCTTCCGCTTATGAAGACAGTCCCTTCATCACCACCACCAGTGTCTTGGCTCCAGGGGAAGTTTCCTCTAAAAAGAGGCACCTTACACCTATGGACCGCTCCCCATGGTGATTCCCATCTTGCTGGGGTCTAAGCACTAAAGTCTATTCCTTCTGGTCACAATAAATTCCATCTTATTTCAAATTTGATAATGAAGGCTTTGATCATTTCACAGTATTAATAAAGAACCTAGACCAAAAAAGACATGAAAATCTCACTTTATACATTATAGGACCTTTAATTTTTCACCATTGAGCAAGTGAGTTTCGTTCTCACTTTGTTTTTTTATCCTTTCTTCTTCTTCTCTTTGTTTATTATCACATCGTTGTATGAGAAGCAGTGTTTAATCCCATTGTGTACTTGTGTATGAAATCAGACCTTATGACAGCACAGCACATTTGCACTGTGTTAACACCCTGGAACAGAGAGAGAAAAAAAATTCTCTCCTCTAAGTCTACCCAACTCCTGTGTTATGAAAAAGCAAATACATTAGGTCACCACAAGAGGGCGGTGACACCCACATGTACACTTCCTGGCAGTTTGGCGGGTAAGATGTACTTCCAAATCCTAGCCACAGACAATTATGTTTCCAACAAAAATAAACCATTCCTGGCTGGAATGCTGCAGCAAAAACCATCTCTCCATCTCTATCTTTTCCAGACGCAGACGCAGAGCCCTGCAGCTCCAAGTCCTGTGCTCTGCTGTTTGAGATTATGTGTCAAATGGCAGTAAAACAGTCCCCTGTTTTAACAGGGTTTCCTCCCCTTGGCAGCCATCGTAAATCCGCGGGCCTGTACACTTCTCATGTAGGAGTTTTAAGTTTGCAACTCTTGAGTTTTAAAGCTCCACTCCAACATAAAAAATAAAATAGCTGAGTTAGAGAAAGAAAGAGCTGATGAAATTAGACAGAGGAGAGAAAATAATGAGCAGTGGGGGTGGGGTGATCTCGCTGTGGCTGACTCCTCAGTCTATATGTGTGGATTCATACCATATGTGTTCACAATCACCATGTTTCACCTTACATCACATGGTGCCTGCCAAATAGGGGATGCTGTTATTATTATTCTGCTGACAAAGGGGGAAATGCTATCATTTATAGCCAGAGGGTTATGGAACAGAGAAGTAGAAAATGAAAACATTTACAAAATTTGTACTGAGGAACTTTTTCCATTTGAGTTTTTTTTTTTTTTTTTTTTTTTGCAAGTTGCAACACTTGCAGTTGGCAAAAGATCAAACGCTGAAACACCTCACTGTTATCCTGCCTCCTTCAGAGAGCCTGTTATAAAGACACACACACACATACACAGACACACAGGCACACTTCCTATTTCTCCAAAACACCGGATGCTGCCTACCAGCCAGCAGGACATTAGTTTGTGTGTCTGCTTTCTTATGATGTGCACTGTCATTTGTGAGAAAGTCTACTTGGCTGTAATGACTGCCTCTCAGCGCCTTATAGTGTGGACATTTATTTGTATATTTAAGGAGGAGCAGGGGTGATGAATGAAAATGTATGTTTTAGTATAAACTGTTAACTCTGTCTCTGTATGTGTGAGTTTGTGTGTGTGTGTGTGTGTGTGTGTGTGTGTGTTTATCTGTCTGGTGCCTGGGGGCACCTGGGGGGAAGCTTGCCTCCTCTCTGCCTGCTGTGCTCCTGTCTGCTTATAAGGAAGAGAGGCAGCAATGAAGGAAGTGAAGGCCATGTGGAGCGCTTCATTCATTAAGAATACAATGCTAATGAGTGTGCTCCATTGTACATTGTACAGTAAGTAGAAATGACCTTGCGATGGTTTAGCTTCAAGGTGCAAAATATTATTTCCTCTACTTTAACCAGCACAAAACACAGAGTAGCACTGTATTATGTTTTTAAAATACAAAACTGAAAGGAAAAGCTAGTTCTTGTGTTTTTATTGTATTATATACATAGTATAGTATTGTAAGCAATTCTTATATATAGATTTTCTTTTTAAAAAATCGATTTATATTTTATTTGTCATGATGTGCTTTTTTCACTTGGACTCTTGAAAAAG
Organism: Trachinotus anak; assembly: GCF_046630095.1. Classification (NCBI taxonomy): domain Eukaryota; kingdom Metazoa; phylum Chordata; class Actinopteri; order Carangiformes; family Carangidae; genus Trachinotus; species Trachinotus anak. Next base: position 24,182,618 of record NW_027273859.1, on the reverse strand, counting down.
AGACAAGTTCCAGGATAATTAAAAAAAAAAAAATCACAGTAATGAAAACGATATAGAGTGAAATGTCTCTCCTTTATGTGACTGTAACTGTAAGCAAATTTACAGCTGATGGAGTAAACCAGTAAAACGTCACTGAGTTTGATTGAGCTTGCGGTTAGCTTGAACCTACGACCTAAAATAAGTGGCTCCAATTTTCCCCACATAAGGAGGCCGCAGGAGGCCGCGCGACACTGCTGGCTTTGGCAGGGGATCTGTGCTGTGTAGGCATAGATGATGACAAGGGTGGTTTGCTGCCAGTGACCTTGTTTGCAGTGGTTTTGTTATGTTGATGATGAAGGTAAGAGAGGACTGTTACTTTTCTCTAAGATTATGGTCTATTGATTTGTGGTGCAGTCTGTATTTGACGCGATGGAAAGTAAGTGAATGCAGTTTGTTTACGTATGATATACTACTTTATAATACTACCATACAACATTAAGTGTAGTTACAACTACACACACACACACATATATATATATATATATATATATATATATATATATATATATATATATATATTGAGGGCGGGATACACACCCTGGACAGTTCACCTGCATCGCAGGGCTGACGCAGACACAAACAATGGCACACACACCTACGGGCAATTTAGTGTCACCAATCAACTGGCATGTCTTTGGACTGTGGGAGGAAGCCGGAGTACCCGGAGGGCACTCACGCAGACACAAGGAGAACATGCAAACTCCACATAGAAAGGCCCAACGTGTTGTCCTCTATGGATTTTATTTGGTTTTTTCTACTGGTTTAAAGAAACAAGATATATCATGTGAGGTAACAAGCTTTGGATGTGCTAGTTTTGTTACCCTTGGACAGGCTAGCTGCTTTCCCCTGTCTCCACTCTTTATGCTAAGCTAACTAGCTAGGTAACGATTCCCATAAATAAAAGATGTGATTGCTTCTTCCACCCCACCATACAAAAGTGAATGTCACACTAAGGCAACTTTTAACAGCTCACCAGCCCAGTAATCACTGGGATAAACTACTTTCGGCTGCTGACTGAAATAAAACTACAGTGGCTCAGTTTTCACTGAACTTCTTGATCTCTTGAACCAGAGGAAGTTTTTGGTCATCTCTCATTCTCCTTATTTCAAATCCTGTTACTGTCAGGACAGGTTCGGGGACATGTGAGCGTTTTCTGCATGTAAAATGTAATTTGATGCAATTTGTGTCTGAAGGGTTGAAGGGACAAAGCTTTTACATTGTTGTAATGGGAGCCTGTTAGCCGTGGGTTAACCACACTGTATGTAACTTCTGCTCAATCAAAACAATAGCAAAAGATGGTGTTTGGTGACATCATGAGGTAGGATCATAGGAGTTGTTGTCTTCACCCCCATGGCTGTTACCTTCTTCTGGTTTGGATTCAATCAGTGTCAGTTGTTCAGGAGGTTTTTACCAACAGTCAAATTATACACAGAATCCTCCTTCTTTCTATAACAAACCTACCATCGTAGAAACACAGATAAAAGCAGTTCCACATAAAAACCAGTGATTCTCGCTTTGCAGTGGATACGAGAAGTCTCATAGTGGATGGGAGCTGAGCTGCCTCACATTTGCCCGGCTTTTTTCTCTGATAACTTAAGATCAAGTGGCAACCCACCATCAGCCATTGGCTTGTGAACTTCTGAAGCCTCCAGTTTGTAATTTTGCTGTCGCCATCTTGGTTTTTTGAAACCAGAAGAAACCATATTTGGATGGAAGATGGAGCTGAGGAGTCATGAATGTACTCTATCCAGATTGTCAGGCAGGTCACCTAATGCATACCCTGCTTTATCTTATAATTTTCCTCTAAATGGGACCATAATTTAAAAAATGAACATCATGTTGTTTTGAAGAGCACTTGAAACTAGCGATTGAGACCATAAACTCATTAGGATAACGTTTATTGAGGTAATAAATCAAGTCAGAAGTAGGGCCATTTTCCCATAGACTTCAATACAATCAGACTTCTTTTTGCAACCAGTTGAGCCACCCCCTGATGGTCAATAGATAGAATGCAGGTGTAAGGCACTTGTGCATTGGCTTCACTTTTCAGACCTGGAGTCTATGTCATTTTTGTATACAGTCTATGATTAAAATCCAGACATGAGATGATCAACATGCAGTTAAGATACATAGTTGAAAACAACCAAGGTGTAAAAAGTGTTTCTTAAAAATGTGGCTGAAAACTGGATAAAGAGTGAATTTTGACTGACATTCACGTAGATGATGTGACGCCATTGACAGGCAACCAAATGAAACTGACCATTACCATGATTAAAATCGCAGATTTCTCTGGTTTGAGGAGATAATGTAAGTTCACGGCTCAACAAAATATATAACATACAGTAGGTCTAGTCATTTTTATACATTTTAATGTGGAAAACTTTTTGTGTGTTCTGTTCAGTCCAACAATCTGGGTTCAGGTGCATGGATGACAAACACCCTACTGAAGTGTCCTTGAACAAATCATTGATTCCTCACACTCTCTGGGATGCTGCTCTGTAGCAGACCTCGACCTCTGACCTGTCTTGAGGGGGCCAAATAAAGAGAGAGTTTCCCTTGTGCAGGTCAAATAAGTATCATATGGCTGAAGCAACAACAAACATCAAACTCTTGCCTTTTTCAGACACACACACATACACACACACACAGACACAGACACACCAGAGCCACAACTGTGTCTCTTGGTGAGATATGTAGGTCAAGTAGGAATCATTTCAGTGACAAGGATTATCAGTGTTACATATTTAAATGGGAAACAGGTTAAGGTGATGGATAGGCCTGGCAGTGACATCATGGTGGATGTGGGAGAGGGGTTTGGCGTGGAGGTGGGAGAAGGGGGTGAGAACGGCGGAGGGTTGGATGTCCAGTTGCTGGCCACATCAGAGGAGCTGGAGGGGTGGGGGTGGGGGGGCAAGCAGACAGCAACTGCTGCTCCCCTCCCTCTAATCTGTGGGTAATCAGAAACACATGGCTCCCCATAATGGCTCCAGTGTTGTCCTGTGAAGTCGAACAGGGCTGCGAGGGTCATGTACACACCAGCACACAGCCGCAGTGACGGTAAATATACAGCTAACGCTTCCCTTCACATGCCACTGCACTGCACCCACAGTTCATACACCATGGCATCCATGTACAAGTGAATGCAACTTCTCTGCCCTTTTTCTTTTAAAGCTGTTATCAAAGTGTGTCTAAATAAGCCATGGATAAAAAGGGTGTGAATAATCCTGACCCGGCCTCTGAGTCACAAAGATGTGATAAAGCAAATCTGATGCAGTCTGAAAAACAGGGAAATGTTCCTGCAGGCTAATTCTGCATAGACATGTGTTTCTGTTAAACAAAAAAAAAACAAAAAAAAAAATGAAGTGTAAGTGTATGTTTACATCTCAAACAACAAAGCTGTTGTGAGCTTTAGTACGTCGGTCACAGACAAGAATGGTTGTAGGGACAGTTGGGGTTCAGTGCATAAAAACATAAACCATCTGCTTATTTTCCTTGGGCAGACACGTTCGGTCTTATGATCATTTTCCATCCCAATATGTGGAGTAATGCAGCAGCCCTTGCTCTTTCTCTCCCTCTCTTTTTCTGCTGCTCCAGGTTGGAGTGAGTGAGAAGCAAGGAAAGGGGGAAAAAAAACAAAAAAAACAAAAAAAACAAAAAAAAACTTTGGGTCAGCCTGTGGAATTATGTGAAAGCTGAAACCTCAAGCCACATTATGAAGTCTGAGGTCCCACTTTACTGCACAGATAGCGGATGGATGGATGGGTGTGTGAGGGAATAAAGGACAGGAGGGAAGGGGAGGGGGAGGAAGGAGTGAATGAGGGAGAATGAAAAATAGGCTACAGAGAAAAAAACACAAGAGAAGGCGAGAGTGTTAAAAAAAAGAAAGAAAAAAGAGAGAGAGAAAGGGGGGAAAAAAGAGCATCTGACTGATCTGCTTTCTATTAGCCATCCAAATCTTCTCCCCTAATACACTCGTTCCATAGAATTATGCTGACAAAGGCGGAAAAATTCAGGGCAATTTGAAGTCCCAGACAACTGTTTGCACACCCGTCCATGTGAAAGAAAAGGGGAAAAAAAAAAAATCCCCATCTGGATAGAGAGAGAGCGACTGTGGCGTAATTACATTTCTGGCTATTCATATTCATTTGTATTTCCACATTTAGAGAACAAGACAAAATGACAACTGCGTCTGTGCGTCCTCCAGGAGCTCTGTGTCTTAACTCTGCTGGCTCACAGCAGCCTGGGATGTCACCGATGCAGCAAAGTGGCTTTAACTAAAGCAAACAGTAGTTTTCAGCCTCGTACGCTGACTTTCAGCACGGCGCTCATACATTTATCCATATCTTCAGTTACAGCTTTTGTGACCTAGTTTCAGCACTCCGCCAGCTTGTCTGAGCATCTATTTGGGAGGTCGGCTTGTTGTGGAGTTGCACTTAATTCGCGCATTGAGAGCGGCCCATTTTAGTCTCAGTCCCACTGCGAGGGAGTCTCGAGTCTATTATAATGACAGTCTTAAATCGCAGAGTACGTAGATGTCACTGGAAATCTATAAACACACATTTGATGCTGGCAACCCCCCCCCCCCCCCCACACACACACACACACTCCTTCTTCTGGTTGTGCGCTGACCTCAGTTCTCAGTGGTTTTGGCTGAGGAAAAGCACAAGCTCCATTTCCAGTAAATGTCATTTCATAGTTACTGCATTTCCACAGGGCTGAGAAACAACATTTAACGTGTAAGGAGGGCTGCAATTAGACAGTGTTTCTTGCAGACAGCGCGTCGACAGGGATAACAGATGAAAACAGCATTTTCAAATCTCCTCCAGCCGTGTCTGATGCAACGAATCGGCCTGGGAAATGACTGCAATTTAGGAAATCGGGCTGCAACAGACACACATTTGTGTCAGGCAGTGAAACAAAAAAAAGGAAAAGAAAAAAAAAAAGCCACTTCACTTCTAAATGTCAAAACCTCACGTTGTCTCTTACAGTGAGGTGTTTCAAGAAATAAGTTGCAAAGTGAACTCTCATCAATTCTCGCATCATTTCATCCATAGCTTTTCAAAACAAATAAAGGGACCTTTTTTTTTAACCACATTAAAACTTTAAGCACATCTTTATGCATGCACGCTATTAGAGGCTGCTTTGCACTGAATGCCTCTTTCAAGAGTACAACTCAAATGGAGTAAAGTCTAATCCATTATCCTGGACTTACATGGGCACTGGAAAGCTGCTCTTGCCTCAGTCCGTGGTAGAATTAATATTTTCAGCCCCTTTTAAGTGAAACTTGACTCCACTTTCTTTCTGCTTTGCATTGCAGAAAATATTTGTCTTTTTCCCCCCACTCATAAATTTCTTTCTTCCTCTCCTTGCAGGGACTGAAATGGCTACCAGATGTGGTTCCAATCTGTTCCCGTTGCCATGGAAACGCAGGGACTGGAATAGATTTTCTGAGTCCAGGGCTTTTGGCTGACTCATAGGGCCTGAGTTTTAAAGCCTTGCTGTTTCTATAGACTTGGCAAACTGAGAACGTCCCAGCTCCAAGTCATGTTTAGACTGGCAGCCGACATGTCACTGAACCCCCTCCCCACACTCCTAACCCTGACTTTTTGACCACGCTCCACACTACCCTGATAGCCAGCCCTTTGTGTTCTTTTTGTGCTGCAACGCCAAAGAGAATTCATATTTCACACTTCAACCTTCAATACCGAGTAAACTGAGCAAAATATTACACTTAACGGACTACAGAGGGGCTGTGAAAAGGCCAAGTCCCGTAATCATGCACAGGCCTCCCCTGATTTAAATCCATTCAAGAGCAGCAGGCATGAGAAATCCGTCACAAGTCGTACACATGCTCAATCAACACAGTTTGTGTCGAAAAGCTGCGCAGTGGTGACACGCAACGCACATTTCCGAGCTGCGACTTTCCCACAACATGTCAAGGATGAAAAGCCAGAGAACATGTGTTGGTATGCTCAGCTGAGAATCTTCTCCATCTGCGAGCTGAGGACGGGCAGACGGAGGCACTTGTGTCGACATTCCTCTCCGTCCTGGCGATGGATCACGCCATTGTCCCGGGAAAAATGGAGCGATTGGAGGAGGGATAGATTCCAGTATCGGTTTGGTTGACAGGCTGCAAAGTGCGGTGGCCCTGAGAACTCAACGCACTGCAACTTATGAGAACACATACAAATGGGCAAAACACAAGCAAATTCAGAAAACTTCTTCATCAATTTGACAACACGTGCGCTGCAAATAATCATAACACTACAGGAGTGTTTCCAAGGGACACTTAAAAAATCATAAACATGGCAAGGATGCAGTTTTTGATGAGTGATTTATGACTTTTGAAGTTAAAAGCCTTGAGCAACAAGTGTGGATGGATGTCTTATGATACATGCATCTTAATGCATCCATGAAAGTGCGTCCTGGGCAGGATCATCACTTTTTTAAAAGTTATGTATTCCAATAGCGACAGGAAAGTCAGGGAGAAAGAGAGAATTACGTGCAGCAAGGAGTCACAACTCGGACTCAAACCCATGCAGTGCCCTCATGGTACGTGCTCTGCCAAAGGAGCCACAGGGACCCGCCCCCACCCAGTCGCTTTATAGTTGTCTTCTGGAAACACTTCTGTTGTGTTTTGAGTATTTGCAGCACATGAGTTCCCAAATTGATGAAGATGTTTGCATGTGTTTTTTAAGCTGCAGTGGATTGAGCTCTCAGTGTAGGGCCAGTGTAGTAAAGAAGGTTAAAAGGAAGATTAATTTGGACCTAAACCAGCCAGTCTACAGCCAGTCTAGTCACCCTGTGTGATGATGTACACAGCGGTTGTTTGAGGTAAATGCGAACATGCTCACAATGACATTAGAAGGTATAATACTTAGCATATTAGCTTTGTGTGTTAGCTAAAACAAAGTCAGATCAAAATCCTTTAGGCTACATTGAAGTAGGCATGAGTCTGTGAAGTGGAATCAAAGCCAGACTGAAGCTCTACAACCGTAACAAAACTTAACACAACTCAACACTTTATCAAACATGCATGCATTCATTATACACATGTATGGAGGAAGTAGAACACCATGTCAAAAGACAAGAATCCAAAACAAAGCTGCTTCATCTTCTGTTTCCAATTACCCATCACATGGCCTGTGCATCCATCCTTACATCCATCCTCCCTCTCTGCCCTGTGGCCCTGTCCCGGTTTCATCCCTGTTCTCCTCGCCAGAAGAGGACACATATGCAGCGCGTGATTAACTCCTTAACACAGAGTTTCCAATGTTTTTCCCCTATGAAAGGAGCTCTTGTCCCCCCCCCCCATCCTGAAGGAGCCAAATCAACAGTCCCCTGGTTCCCTCAGGCTCTTTGAAGAGGCGCTGTGACTGAACCACTCTGTCGGACTCCCAGTAGCCCAGAGTCACAGGAAAGGGTCAGATATCAATCAAAATTTGAATGAATCTCTTTAGAGAATACAACAGGAGATTTATGTGGTGTATTAATCAATATATCTCCTTTCACCTCATTGTTGTTCTAGTTGATGGCACACTGGAATAAGACCCAGGAAGAAGAAGCCAACAAGAGGTTATGACCCCATAAGAACGAATGGGGTCTTAGTGAATCAGTATATGATTGCTGTCACTGTAAATCCATTAAATGAGGACTGATTTTTCAGTTATGGTTCGACTAGAGCTACATATATTGCTTTTTTTTATTCCAAAGAAGTAAATGAGGAAACACCAATTTAATGACCATACACAAATGGAAATCAAAAGTTGCTAAAAACAAACCACAAAAGACAAGATACACCTAAGGCCTACAGTTGGTAACGTTTTTGCAACTTTTCAGGCCCATTTTTACAAAAATGCACTGTAAGCCTGTAAAAACAGGCATGGGCCAGTCAGGTTAAAAATTGCCACTTCATAATTACACAATGCTATGGTTTTAAGTATATGCAATTGTTTCAACAGTGGTATCATAGTAGTATTGTACAATCCTTTCTGTATGAGTAATTTTTTTTTTTTTAACGAGAGGCAACGATAACAACTCGGGGGAACAAGAAAAGAAGATTACAGATTTCCTGTGCAGCTATTAATGCCATATAATTACACTCTGCGTCATGCAGTTAAGTGTTACACAAACAATAACATCAACAGAGAACAATTACAAAGCCAATGTAAACTTTACAGGAGGAGAGTACTCATACTGTTGGTTTGCTTCAGAGCCCAAAATAAGCGACATATGAAAAAAAAAAAAAAAAGCAGATAAAACATGAAAGCCAGTTCACTGACACCAAGGAAAACAGAACTAAAAGGTCATATAAGCACAGCTTACAAAGATAATAAAAAGTACACAATGTATACAAGTAGAAAATGTTGAAAAAAATAGCCAAAGAAATGTGTTGTACCTTGATAAAAACACATAAAACCAAGACAAGTTTTCAAATTAGCTGTTCAGCCCAAAGCTTACCAATGAACATTAACCTGCTGCATACTTGAACCTATCATCCATTGTTCATAGCTCATGCTTTAAGTGCTACTTTCAAAATAGCTATCTCTCTAAAAAAAACAAGCTTTGTCGTCTTGAGAAACTGAATTCGTCCAGTTTCAGTCTCCCACCCCACCACCGTTTGGTTGACTTATTTTAGGGATGAACACTTGAAATAAAAGTTGGCAGCAACATTTAGGCGAACGTAGCTCCTTTTGCTTAAACTGATCCACAGTTGAGGCACATTGTAACACTTGAGGCACGGTACCATTTAGTCCTATGACCAGCAATGAAATGAAAGCACCTTGTTCAGCATTGATCTACTAGCTTAAGATAATATGATCCTTAGGGGACAACACGTCTTTCACAAGATTTTTTTTCATACAATACCCCGATGGCATAAACAAATTCTTGTGAAATGATACTGACCTAGTTTCTCAGCCAAACTGAAAGAGCAAATAAAGATGCATGGAAGTGTGTCCTGTAATCTGATCTGCGGAGAAATCTACTAACTTTAACGAGACTATCTATTGCATCTGATTTACAGGATGATGTTGTCCTGCTGAAGGCTTTCTTGAATGCAGCATAGGGAAACTGCAGATGTTGCTGTAATGCAGAGGAACTAAGTGAGTTTAAAGTGATTTATAAGCATGACATAAAGTGAGGACATAGGATAGCTCGGGGTTTCATTTTTGGTTTAGTGGTTTAGCTGACTGAATAAAATGTACAGTAAGAGCACATTCTGGTGATTTGGTGTTAGCAGAGGTATGAGAGAGGTTTTAAATAGCCCTTTTTTGCTGTAAAATCAAATAGCTTGTTTGGGCTTCAACAAACCATGTCTGACAGAGTTGAACAACTGAAATTGAGTTGAAATCCAAAAAAAGCTATATCTTTGTATGGAAGAGCCTTAAAGCTCAGAAATTAAAGGTCCCATATTGTACTGCATAAAGTGAGATTTCCATGTCTTTTTTGATTATGAAGCAGGTTTAATTGCTATAATTATACTGTGAAAATATCAAAGCGGTAAGTCCACAGAGAAATGCACACTGCCTGTATTCAGAAACGGAGCCTTAAAACGAGCCGTTAGGACTTCCATAACTTTGTGATGTCACAACAAAGCAGTCACTGCCCTCAGCCATGCCCCCCAGCATGGCCCACCTGGACCCACCATCCAACCTTGAAGGATTTGGGATTTGTTTACCTGAAATTTTTATTTAATCACTCAGAAAACAGTCAGTCAATCAGAGGTGAGGCTCAGAGCCTCTCTTCTGATTGGCTAACCCACTTTTGTTCCTTGAGTTCCAGATAGAAGCCTGAAAGAGGAGATGTAAAAATACATTGATATGGCTTTTGGTACCTAAAACCACAAAAATATCTTTTTATGGATATCAACACTTCAAATAAAAGTGTAAAATATGGGACCTTTAAAGGAGACTCACAAGTAGGGAGAACATTTAAGTCCTGGCATTAGAGTGTAGCATTACATGTGTACTCTGGGGCGTACAAAACATTTCCAATAACACAGGGTCGCAACCTGAAATCTGCTGTAGTAGCAACAAGTGGACCCTCATCTACAAAGACTAGCCTTTACATTAAAATGAGACTTATATCTAACTGTATTTGTGCAAGTTGGTCCACTGAAATGTGAAAACAAACAAACAAAAACAAATAGCTTGCAATCCTCAGAGGATCCAATTTTTCTTGTTATTTTTAGTACCTTTAGTACCTGTGGAGAGCGTACATAAAAACAGCTATTTTTTTCCTGACACCTGCATAGCAAACTACAGTTATGTAACCTCAAAAGCAACCCATATATAAATATAGTGGTGGACATACTGCAGAGGAATAGAGATGAATAAACTATGGATTATGTCTGAGCGCCACTGTTCTCACAGTTGTGTCCGGCATAGCCACAGGTTGTGGTGTGAGATTGATACATAGTTGTTACACAAAAAAAAAAGGATTCTTGAAATGTAATACACTGGTGTATAGAGGTCATTATAATACAACTCACCAATATGCCCTCGATTTAAAAGCATTTCTCAGTCTTGGCTGGTCCTGAAGTCACAGCACACTCACACAGGAAAATGTTTAAATTCCTTGATTGAAAAACTATGTGGTTCACCAACAAATCCATTTTAGTCTTTTTGAAATCCATTACAACGTTCGTCATTTGAAACCATTTATTTCACTACCTGCGGGGGCATGATGGCAGTCTTTTGCTGGGGCATTTTACTTTCGGGAGTATCCAAAGTACCCTCCTTGCCTTTCTTCCTGGGTGGCTTTTTTATTGGAGTCTTCTTTGGCATAGGATCCAGCGTTGGGTCCCCTGACCTTGAGCCGTTCAAGTCCTGCTTCTCCGGGCTCTTGGCTTCATGGGTCCCGAGGTCGGTAGTAATGGGTTCCACCATCTTCTGGAGGCTGCTCGAGGTGGGCAGCAGGGGCTTGGTGGAGCCCTGCTGGCTCATTCCACTGGAGGGGGTCCTCTTGGCTTTCTGTGGAGGTGTGGGCTTCTCCCTGGGGTTGCCTTTGGGTGTGGAGAGGCCGTTGGTCTTCGTCAGGCCTGTCCCCTCGTTCCTGTTGATGCTTTGGGTTTTCTCCTTCAGCTGAGCAGCCAGCAGTGTGGCAGCCTCAGAGTTCATATGAGGATGGATGACCTTAGGGCTCTTGGGTGGCTCCTTGGGAGTCTCCTTTGGACTGTCAGCACTCTTCTTCTCAGATGAGGAGCTGTGAAAGCTACTAATCTTCTTCAGGGCATTCTGAACAACACCATTAATGTGCTCCATGTGACTGGGACTGCTGTGCTCATCCCCAGACTTCTTACCTCGTAGAGGTTTGTGTTTACTGGGGGAGCCATTGGCATCTGCCTCCTTTCCCTCCTGCTTCTTCTGCTGCTCACGGTTCCTCTCCTTCATTTTCTGCCGCTCCTCACTTTTGGCTGAGCCATCACTTGAGCTCCTCTTTTTCTCCTTTGGCACTGCCAGCCCCTTCATTCCCCCATGCCCCTGCTGCTCGGGCTGTGGAGACCCTGTGGTATTTCCATGTATCCATGATATCTTGGGTTTAGTGGATGGGTCTGGTGGGCGTGGTTTGGGCTTGCCAGGTGAAGGTGGTGGTTTTCCATTGCGTTTGGCCTCTGGTGTAGGAGTGCCATCCCCGTCCTTGCCGCTACTATCATCCTCCTTGGACTGCTTAGAGAGGCGGGCAATACGGGCGTAGAGAGCCGCAGTGGTGGACTCAGAACCACTTGTGGAGCCTTCACTGTCAGAGGACTTGAGCAGGGGCTGCTCACTGCCTTCCTGCTTTGTAACACTGGTGTCTTTCAGGGAGGTGTACTCCCCTGCATCCTCCTCATTAAGGACGGCTTCAGGCTTCTCTGCTGCTGGGCTGGGGCTGCGCTTCTCTTTGCTTTCATTCACAGATTCTGTGGATCATTGGCAGATCAACAGGTATTAGTCAAGGATTATCTATCTAGTGGTCAGAGTTTTAAACATATAAAATGAATGTATCAAACTTTTCAGATAATACAAATAACCATACACATTATCAATGAAATTACCGGTATGTAAAATGATGTACTTTATGACAGAAGTACTGCATTTTTCCCCGTACAAATGTGAGGTTCAATTCATAAGCAATGAAACATATTCTGTCTTAAATCAATAGTTTGTGGTTTAGTTTAGTAAAGGTGCTGGCCTCAGGCCAATGTTATTTTTATTAGATGGTGGACCAGACCATAATCAAAGGCTAAAAAGACCCTAAACTTTCTCACTGCTTTTATTTGTAGGCAAGAGTGATTCTATGGGAAACTGTTGTTGCCATGACGAAGATCTATTTTAGAAGTAGACACTAAGATCACAGCCTGATCCTTGACTGTTTGTGTCTATTGTTCACTCCAAACATAAAAGTTAAATAGGCATTCTTCTTCTCTATTCAGAAAAAAAAAAGAAAAGTCAGATTTAAAATAACCCGGCAGCTTTGGCTTGCGGTCAACCAGTTGCCAACCACTGGTCTAGTGTGACCACTGGCTTATGGTAGCTAATGTTTGCTAACTAATGTTGTTAACTAATGCCAACTTTCAAAACAGTAGACAGTGCTTATGTTGCAGATGTTACTGAGTAAGTTAATAGCTTGATGATACTCCTCTTGTGCTACTATTACACTATATTTCAGCGTTTACCAGACTGCTGTATATCCATAAAAAAGTTTTTCTTTATTTTGTTATGTTTGTTTTTCAAGGATAGAGGGTATTGTATGCTACAAAGATTGTAAAACACATTGTGGCAAGTTTGTTATTTGTGATTTTGAACTATATAAATAAAATTGACTGATTACAGCGCAAGACAATTATATCGACAATACTATTGTAGAAAACAGACTACATCGCATTCAGATCTGGGCCTTCTAACAAATGTGTAACATCTGTGACCTTCGCAAATAGCAGCATTCATTGTTTTCTCTGCAAGGACACATTATTTTCTTCCCACCATAAAAAGCACTCACACACATTATTGAAAGAGTTATATCTGTACCACTTCATTAGTTAGTTTCTATACACATACTTGAGAATTGGAGCGGGTCCACTGCAAATTATCCTATCTGTGCAACTCTTATTCAAAACCCTTTCATAATGTTTACCATAATCATTTTTTGCCTGAAGCTTTTTTACTCAGAATCAATTGTTTCAAAGCCCTTGAATCCTTTATGGAGAGAATGAGAACAAAACCAAACTAAGAGAGCACTAAAAATACAACAGTCAGACACACATAAAAAAAAAAATCCCCACAAAAAAAACTTGACTTGCACTGTCAGACCTCCAGAATAGAAACTGATGGAATGGGTGTTTTCCACCAAACTTCAAGGACCTAGTCACTGTTTGGATTTGTGCCATATGCTGACTTGACTATTCCATTTCCTGTTTATACTCCCCTTGTTCTTGAAGCAAAACCTGGACCTAGATGGCATAGGATAAAGGGCCAACTATCTCCATAATGAGATTTACAGAAACGGGCGAGTCATTGCTTGGCACAGAGGGGATCTTGACTTCTTCAGAAACATGTCCATAAGTGTGTGTGTGCACGCATGTGTGTGTGTGGACCCCTACATGCCAAAGACAAATTATGGATTTATGTGCGTCATTCCAGATAACTAAACTGTTTATTTATCCTAACAATGACTCACCTTCATGGGGGACACAGTAAACTGGCCCCTCGTCTCCGCTCTCAAAGGAAGAGAAAGACTCCTGGGACGACCAGGAGGAGGGGGAGGGCTGCTCGGCCACCGAGGGGGGCTCGATGAAGCTGCAGTTGAAGGTGTTCTCTGGGTCGTGGTGGGCTACTGAGAACAGAAAACAAACGCAGAAGCCAAAAGGTCAGTCAGAGGGTATTGTACTGTGTTACAAGAACAACAGTCTGTTCTCACTCACTCTCACAACTGCAGCAGAGTTGCAGAGAGTGTTGGTTTAAATGAGTCTGCAGAAAAATTGGGGTTTTATTTGTTTTTCATGTGAGGTAGACACTCCAATGTTATGGGGTTACGAAAGCAGTATTTTCAGTTTCATCAGTATTTTCATATGTTGATGCCAAAAGCTAAAGCGATTCAGGATTTATCTTAGTAGATTATAAGACAGACAGGAAACAGCATTCTGACCATAATATTACACTGAAAGCCTCAATTAAACCAAGACTAACATCTTTGTTCATTGTGGGTCAACAGCTCCATGTGATCCAAACTCCCAGGAAACCCAAGAGATACTTTGAAATATTACCACAGATGCTAGCAAGGTTTAGATAATAATTTACTAATCATTCATCATTCATGAATGGCTAAATAAATTATTGGGTATGTGAGCTATGATTAGTTGTTCTATCAACAAGATTCTAAAGTATACATTTCATTTCAATGAAATGACATGAAAGTGAAAATTAAGCGCTTAAAGGTCCCATATTGTATAAAGTATGATTTCTGTCTTTTTTGATGATAAAGCAAGTCTAGGTTCTATATTATTACTATGATAGTATCAAAACACTCAGTCCACAGAGAATTGCACACAGCCCAGAAACTGTGCCTGAAAACGAGTTCCGCGTTGTTTGTGGTGTCACAACTACAGTCACCACTCTCTGCCATGCCCCAAGCCCAGCCCACCCAGACCCACCACCCAACCTTGCAGGATTTGGTTTCTCTGAGTATTTACTTGAAATCTCCTATATTTTTATCTGATCACTCAGAAAACAGTCAGCCAATCAGAAGAGGGGCGAAGAGCTCTTCTGATTGGCTCACTGACCTGTTGTCACTCGAGCTCCAGAGAGAGAGAGGCTGAGAGAGGTAAAACTACATTGAGGTGGTTTTTGATACTTACAACCACAAATATGTCTTCTTACGGATATTTAAACTTCAAGTAAAACAGCAGAAAAGTGTAACATAGGGGACCTTTAAAAAATGTACATTTTCCTTAAAGTGATGGTTCAGTGTTTTGGGAAAAACAATATGTATCTCCTTCTGAGAGTGAGATGAGAAGACTGATACCAATCTAATCACTGAGCAATAATTATGAAGCTAATAAGGTTAACCTAGTTAGCATAAAGACTAGTACTAGCCTGTACACAATCAGTTAATGTCACGTCATGTCTTATTGTGCTCTTCTCAAGTATTGAGACGCTGAGCAAAATAAGTCCCAACTGGATTCTTTCATCATCTTCCTCAGAATCCTCTCCCCCAATGATATGTAGGTCAAGTCATGTTTCTCTCTCCCTGTCTCCCTCTTGCTCTTTCCATCCTCCTCCCTGCCTCCCCTTCAGACACTGCAGCTTTCTGCTGACCCTTCAGTCTCAGGACAGCTGTGGTTTCTGACGGATACTTGCGGCTGATCTTCCCATCTGGCATGAACGGTTTTGGCATAAACTGAACTGGGCGTTAACTCGACATGACCGACCACATCAGATGCAGATGTTTACATGCCCGATGACACATGGGTCCATCCGTTTGTTTAGACCTGAGACAAACCCTGCATGCAAGGAATCCCCTGGACTGTGCCCTGGCTAGGAACAAATCCTGGCTCCTTAGCTGTTGTTGTCTGACTGTAACTAAAAAGACGAGCTACTTCAAGAGCTCTTCAGCAGGGCTTTTGCAGACTTGGTCATGTCTAGAACCACTGTGTGATCAACAATTTTATTTACTTTGAATTCCATCTGTCATATCAGTATATGAGTCACTCAGATTTCACGCAGCTTTGTTTGCATCTCCCCTTGTTAGTGTTCAATATTCATGCACTTTTAAAATGCTACAAAACAAGAAAATCTTGACCTTAACCTTGTTTAGAGGTTCCTCTCACCATAAAGTGTAAACTGAACATATCTGATTTATTTTTCATCCTCAAACCGGCCTGATGTTTATTCTCTTGCTTCCTGTGCCCATCCTTTTGCGTCACACCATGTGACTCTCTGTTGGGCAGATTTAGTCACGGTCAAATCAGAAGTGGGTTAGAGAAGCTGCGTGTCTATATGCTACATGTTTGTACAAAGAATGAATGAATGTGTTTTTTTCCTCGATGCTGCTGAGTTTTATTTAGTTTTCCAGATCACAGATTTTAGCTGCAGGTTACTTTCTCAGATTGAAGGTCTGGTTCAAAGTCTTGCTGACACGCTGAGAAATAATTATTAGGTTAATTAGGTTAATCTTTATTGCTACACTGATCTAAAACCATTGTTTCTTAAAAAGGATTTTCTTACCTTTATCCCCAGTAACTAATGTAAACCTCTGACCTACATGTGTGAGTTGGAGGTCTAATGACTTTGTGTTACTTGAGGGGTGCATAATGTCAACACAGGTGCAACATGTCTAAAATACGCAAGTGCATGTGTGTAAAAAGGACACAAAGTGTGTTGGACATTTATGTAGAGGGTATTTTCCATCCAAGGCCACCCGTCCATGTGATTATTTAAAGATATCTTGTATCCATACAAATGCCAGCCTGCTCTCTATACATTTGTAGTTAATGTTGTACTGCGGTGATTACACAAATGACTACACAAAATGTAATATGGCACTACTATTCTCATCGGATTCAAATCAGCTTTGTGTGGATGCAGTAGATTAATAACAATATACATAATAACAATATAAAGTATAACACAGAGGGTAGTAAAATATTTATCCAGAGATGTGCATGACCCAAAAATGTTTGTGAGAGGAATAAATAAATGAACAAGACAGAGTATGTGCTCTATCTTCTGCCCTTGCAGGGTCATTACTGTGCAGCAGCAGGCAGATAGGCAGTGACTGAGGAATGTGGAGCAGCTAACCTATGCAGAGACGTCAGTTAAGTTAGTCAACAACACATGGCCATTTTCCAACATTAGTTGTATGCAGTTCCAAACAACTGCTGCCCTTGAAAGCTGCTCCCTCCAGACTCTGGGTCAAGCGGGGCATACTGCTCTGCAGACTGGATGCCACCGTGATCCCTCCCTACATGGAGGCCAACCATGCACAACAGGGCATTATTGACACGTCCCAGCTGCAGAGCTCCACCGCCACAGTTGCTCAGTGGTGGGGGTCGTGTGTACAGACCTAGGGAAGAGGCTAGAGAGCTGGGCTAGAATAAGAAGTCTGCTAGTTCAAATGTCTGGCCCAGCTGTGGAAATCTGGGTACAGAATGGGAATATTATTTGCCAATAACAATAAGAATCAATATGTTTCAGCCTGAAATAGCCCACGTCAGGGTCACTGGATTGCATGTCTAAACAAGTCTAAACAGTTGAGACAAATACATTACACATCCAACATAGCCACCTCAGAGCCTGCAGACCAGTCACTGATCATAATTGTTAACAAATACCCTTTGTTTGCCCTTTTTTATGACGCAGCTCACAACTGCATGCAAGTGAAGTTGAGAGTGTTGCTGCAAACACATTTGCAAACCCAGCCAACTTTCTTTTGGATAAATAAAGATGAAAAAAGCAGGTGGTGCTGCTCTCAGCACTCACCCATGGGGAAGCATTTGGACACAGAGGATGCAAGGAATGCTTCACGGACGTGATCTGTAGGGTGTGGAGTAAATATGCTCAGAATGGAATGCCAAACTACAAGCAAACAGTCGTAGTTTTGCCAAAAGGGGAATAGGTGACAGCGTGTTCATGTAGCTATTTCTCTGAAGCTGACTATGCTAACAGAGGAGCAAATGTTGTCTTCCTCCCCTGCTTCCCCCCACGTTCCTTTTTCATTTTGTCTTGCCACATCTGTTGCCACTGACCCTGGTGTGGATAAATCACAGTTCTGACACGAGCTGGGGTAAATTTGACCACTTCCTGTTTCCAGCCCCTTTGGGCCCCCTCTGGAATGTGTGTGTGTGTGTGTGCAGGACTGTGTAGCCCCGGTCAGAGTTAGACTCTTTTAATGTTGGCAGACCATGCTTGTGTGGGCAGCCCAACAGAAAGCAAAATTGCAAAAACCTGGATAGGACAAATCAGGAAGGAGGAGACAGACAATCAGTTCTAATCGATGAATGGGAATTCAGGTCTGTTCTTAAATCTGATTGGTCGATGACCTCTTTGTTCTGTGAAAATGCAGTAATTTTGACAGTAAAGGACTAAAAAATGTAAAAATGTGAAATTGGTTATTTGACACAGATGATGCTTCGCCTCTGGCACATTGCGTCACATGGTGAGGATTTTTACGAGCAAGGATACTGATGTCCCACATTGTCAGGACAAAGGCAACTCTGTCCCAGTGTTGTGTTTTGAACTGAGATATACTGGAGACAGATCCTAGGTTAAATAATCAGCTGGATAACAGAGGAGGCATGTGCTGCTCACACAAAAAAAAGAAACCAGGTCATCATGTTTTAACTCCTCCCACGCCACAGTGACTTCAACAGGCCTCTTCAAATGGCTGTGTTTATAGTGATGCTTGATCTACATCAAAATCAGGATGCTCTGCAACACTGACCAATCAATGTATCATTTAGTCTACAGGATGTCAGAAAACTCACATTACAAATTCTTAAGAGTCCTAGGTTGACATCTTCAAATTGCTTGTTTTTCCAGAATAACAGTCCAAAGATATTCACTTTACAATGATACAAAACAAACGACGCAGCAAACCATCACATTGGAGGTAGGAACCAATTAATATATGTCATTGTTTTCTTGATAAGTGAATTTTAACAATATTTTGTCGATAGAAAATTGTTGTACATTAAAGTTCCCATATTGTGGAATGTGCGATGTCCTGTGTCTTAAAATTATGTCACAACAAAACAGTCACTACCTTCAGCTATGCCCCCAGTGCGGCCAACCTGGACCCAGCGTCTAACCTTAAAGGACTTGATTTCTTCAAGTGTTATTGAACAAGTTTTCAGTAAAATATAGCTGCTGTGGTCTGATTAATCCTGCAGCTGCATGTACTGTCACAACAAAGAATAATGATTGATACGGTATGAAGATGTAAGAGATGTAACATCTAAAGCTAACGGGGTCAAGAGGTCAGTTTTGGTTAAGAATTGCAGATAATTGTGCATTTTTAAAACAACCTGTGAACCCTGAACAAAAACAGCCATGTGTGATGAGCTTTCAAAGATCAGCATATCTCCTCTGTCGGCTATAAAAAAAAAAAAATGGGGTCACAGTCAGATCTGTCACACACCACGAGACCTCCACATGGAGAGCAGCAGTGTCCACCCAAACAGTGCGGCCTTTGATAGCGCGTCACTCACCACCACCTGGGGCCCCCCGACAACCACTAGCCGTCTTTTAATAACACAGCCTCCTCGTCAGGCCGAGAAAAGACGATGGAAACGAGCAAAGAAAATGGGAAGAAAAAAGCCCCAGTTTAGGGTTGTAATAATATGAACACATGGCATTTGAGGGTGCCAAGAATAATAAGGGGCTCTAAAACCAGTGCATTCCTTTCAAATGAAACCCCATACTCGCCTGGCAGCCACCATACACTTTTCAACCCTATTCATCATCTAAGAGGCAGACTAAGGTAGCACTGAAGTAAAATGCTCCCTTTGACTGCCATTCATCGCTGTCACTGTCTCTACTGTGTCCAACTGAAGACATTTAAAAGCACTAATAACCACTGAGGTCACAGTTTTTACATAATCTGACATCTCCACTCTTAATTCAAAATCTGATTCTGAAGTTAATCAAGCACTGACTATTAACAAAGCTAAGAATGAGGTGACTTTCTTTATGTAACGCAGTCACTTCAGCAGACTGCTGTTGTACAAGCACCAGAAAGAAAGATTACATAAACTCCAGCAGCTTCCGGCAGCACTGCAGCGGGATATGAGAGAGAGAATTCTGGAGCTTACCGACTACTTTGGGCAGTTTCTGTCGCCTCAGTGGAATACGGGGAAGTTTAGTGCTGATTCGGCTGAATCGTCCACACAGGATCCGCTTGGCTTTTTTGCTGTTGGTAGAGTTGTCTTGGTTAGGATTGAAAAGGGATGATGCCATGGAAATCCAAATGAATCATTCAAAAGAGGCATATTAAACCTGGCCCTGTGCCTCTTTTGAGGGCTCTCTGGCTGCTCACATTGCTACTCACACTACAATGTCAATATATAAAGGTACTTAAAATACATTTACTCATTTAACAACCTAGTACCTATGAGAAAAACCTGAGAGAAAAATATTTTTCTCTTTTTTTCATAACCTATTCAAACCTCCCACTGAGTAGTCGGGCCCCTGTCATGCTCTATTGAGATGAAGAAACCTGTCACTCACTTGTGGTCGTCTTTGTGTCGACACAGGCAGCAGCAACACAGCAGCGAGAGGAGGACAATCAGTAAAAAGGCGACCAGGGTTCCAGCCGCAATCACACCCATCCGCTGGTTGGGCTCTGAAAGACGAGACACAGAGGATTCTGGGTGTGCCACACTGGCGCAGGGAAGCTCTGGATGCCAGTTTCAACAAATCTCCCTCTCTGTCATCACAAGCACTAAAAAACCTCGGCATGTAGGAAATCGTTATGATTTACTATAAAACTACATTCAAATGACCCAAGCATGGGGTTAAACTCACTAGGCATAATTTTTATTCATGTGATAGTTTCAGTAATAAAGATGGAGCACGGCGCTGCGTTAATAATTGATTTTCAGTAGCTGATCTGACATGAAGCATCTCGGAGGAAATGAGATTGCAACGGGCTGAAATTAGCCACAAATAATTCACTATTAATCTTATCTCCCTCAAGGCACGGGACCACTTACCCTTTCATTGCTGATTTCCTGCAAGCAACTTCTTCCCTTCACCCCCTCTTTACTACACAACCCCTCACCGTAACTCGATGATATATTAGCTGCCCTCCCCGCTCAAGTGGGATACACCCCAAAGATGATAAGTGCTGTATTGCATAAGTATGACACCGGAGGAGAGGCGAAGCATCAGTTAAGGGGTACGTAGTGGTGGCCCCCGGGTCTTTACGCTGTCACATGAGGCTGAGATGGATTGTTGGGCAGACTGGGCGTGGCATGTTGTTATTGCTGGTTTGTGAGGGAAAGGGGGGGCCGGTTAGGTAAAAGTGACAAGATCTTATAATATCACTGACCAACCTGCCGCTGCCCATCCTGGTCATGGGCCAGAATCCTTGCTACCTTGATATTCTCTCCTGTCTGCTTCCTATCATCACTTTTTCCTCTACTCTCTGTCTCCCTTCCAACTTCTCCTTTTCTCTTCCCATTTCTCCATCCCCCCGTGCTCTTTTTTCTTCTTCCTTCCTCTCCCTCTCTCTCTCTTCCTCTCTCTCTCTCTCTCTCTCTCAGGAACCAAGCCAACAAACACAGCCGTAAAAAGGACACCGGTCTGGGTCTGGAAACGCTATCAAGGGCCCGCAACCTTAACTCTCCTACTACACACACTGACCTGAATAGATGTGCTTGTTGGTACGAAGTGTATACAGCCAACTATTAGACATTTAATGCAGCAGTGGCATCTGGCTTTTAGGACAAACACTTTTAGACACTGAGAACTGATTCTGTATGTGCAGCATGGGTCTTTGGAAAAGGTACATTACTAAGAAAAACACTAGTTTCTGACTACTGGTGTTCACAGAAACCCCTTAAAAACATCATAACCATAAAGCATGTGGTTACTCTTGACAAAGAAACTAAGGTTTTCTTACGGAGATAGCAGGCACCAGACACAGGATCACAGTTCTTGTCATGGCAAGAGCAGGTTTGGTTGCAGTTCACTCCATACTGGCCAGGTTGACAGGTCATATTGCAGCTTGAGTACAGAGAGGAGACAAAAACAACATCTGTTTAATGTCCTTTCCAAGTGACAGATGTGCAAAATAGGACGCAGGAAGAGGGGGGAAAAAAAACAAGCATTTTTTATTATGAGATGAAGTTTATAGGAATTTCACTTTTCTACTCCCAGACTGTGCTTTATCAGTATCTGTAAAAACATGCCTCAACAAACACAGGCTCACTCCTTCAAATCCCAAGATATATATGTGTGTGACAACCGCAATATGAAAAGCATCAATCCTTTCCACTATGTACTGTATGCTGCCAAGGGCCTAAGTTTTCTTTTTTTTTTGAGTGTGAGTTGTCTTATGACTTACTAGGTGCCATAAAAGCCTGGGTCACACAGGCACTCTCCGGTGACGAAGTGACAGATGCCGTTAAAACAGTGGCTGCAGTTGTTCTCACAGTTCTCGCCGTACGTGCCGTTGGGGCAGCGCACCTCGCACCTATGGCACACACAAGGAATGCAGTGATTACAGTCATTTTCAGAACTACAAGAATGAGTCATGGGCAGTGTGGTAAATTGTATTATAGCAGCTACTAGTTAAAGGCACTGGCCCTATGTTTTTGAAATGATAAAGCTCTACGGGAAAAAAACAAAACAAAACAGGCATGTTGTTGTTTGTGCATGTTTCTTCTACAGTCTTGCTGTGGGTGTTTTCCTACCTGTCCCCAATCCAGCCGGGGTTGCAGTGAGAGCACTTGCCATGAATGGGGTCGCAGTGGTGACCGTCTTTACAGGTGGGACACACTTCCTGGCAGTTTTCGCCAAAGAAGCCCTTGGAGCAGAGCTGATCGCACCGTGTCCCATTCCAGCCTCTGTCGCAGGTGATGCAGCGTCCCTCTGTGATCTTACAGGGCTGCTGGCCCTTGCAGTGCCCACACCTGAGGCCAGCCAAAGAAAACGGAAAAAGAATTCTCATTTGCCTTGTTTACATAAATGTAATGAAGCTGTTATAGGATCTGAAAGCTGATAAAAGCCATCTGTGTTTGCATGTTTTAAATTTCTTCCTCTAATGATCATTTAAAGAGGGAGATAAACAACACTGAACTCTTACTGCGTTCTCTTTGCTTTATAGCAACTGCATCATGTGAGAACGGCCCAGTCCATGGAAGGTAAAGCACTTAGCCTGAATTGCTTTTACATGTTGGCTGATGATTATGGGATAATGTGAATACCAACTCCTAAATCTCACTTTATTATTGCTCCATTAAGCAACATGTTCAAATATTTTAAGGGTTATCAGCTGCAGCATATATCAAATCTTATTTCCTATCAAAACCACAAAACCACACCATAATATGGATCAGACAAGGGGCCTGAACATAAGGCATCTGTAAAACTACATGTTTCCTGTGTTTTTGAAATGGTACATTTGCTCTGCCAAGTTATTTCCTCCCACCTGTTCCTGCAATTTTGACCATAGTATCCAGCAGGACACGTTTCCCTGCAGAATTTCCCACGGTACCCCGGTATGCAGGTACACGAGCCGTCGGCTTGGTTGCATTTGCCGTGGACACACTGGCAGTATCGCTCGCACCGGGGGCCCCACAGCCTCTCTCGGCACTGGCAACGTCCCGTGAACTGGTCACATGGTGAATTGTTACAGTTACACTGTATTGCACAGTTCCGCCCCGTCCAGCCGGGGTTGCACAAACAACGCCCTGTCATGGCATCACAGACAGAGTTGATGCTGCAGTAGCAGTTGTTATTGCACTGGGGACCCCAGACGCCGGGGTGGCACGTGCATTTGCCCGTCTCTTGATCACATTTGCCCTTTTGGCACAAGCATGCATTCTCGCAGTTTGGTCCCCAGCGATTGTGGTTGCAGGTACACTCGCCGGTCAAGTCATCACACTGGCCGTTGGGGTAACAATTACATTTCCCCTTGCAGTCCGGACCCCAGAACTGGGCAGGGCACTCTGTTAGAGGACAGATGTGGTAATCAGGAAACAGGAAACAAAAAGTCTTCTGACTTGTTAAATATCCTTAAACAAGAGTATGAGCCTACAGCTATGCTAGCAGCGGCAATGTCTGAGGCTATAGTTTGACACAGATCCAGTCATACTGATGTTTAGCAGGTATAATGTTTACTGTGGTCACCATCTTAGCTTAGCATGTCAAGCTATTGAATGAAAACTTGACAGGGGATGACCAAAGTTATTTCAATTCATCTTGAGGGGGAACATCAGTGTGTTTACCACATTTAATGGCGTCCACTGAAAAGTGTTTGAGATATTTCTCTCAAATGTCAATGTCAATGTCAATCTGCTGGTAGCGCAAAAGAAAAAGTGACAGGATCCTCAAAGTCATCAGATTCATCCTCTGGGCATCATGAATATTGGTATAAAAAGGTTTTACAGTAATCAACCTAATAGTGCTGGATCAACTGACAGACACACCAACACTGCCATGCTGCTTGCATGATTAAAAAAAAAAAACAGTAAATCCATTTCAGTAGGAGCTAAAAATTTGACCTTTTAACACCATAGTCAAGGGGCCAAAGGCAGAAATGTAAAATGTAAAAATATTCCTTACTCGTGTCACAGCTAGCTCCAAAGTATCCATGACGACAGCGGCATTCATTAGGCCTGACACACACCTCATTTTCCTTGCAGGTGAAGTTGCCTTCACAGAGAGCTTGGGTGAACAAGAAGAGGCCACATTATTCAGCTGGCTTGCACAATGAGCTGTCTGACGTGCACTGATAAATGTTAGCAGAACTCTGTGTGGTACATACGTGTCGGGCATTCATCCCCTAGCTGCCCCCATCCACTGCAGCACACTGATCCCGATGACCTGGAAAAAGACGTTAGGAGAGTCGGAATGAGAGGGGAAAAGACGCAGCACCTCACTGAAACACAGGGAAAACAAACACAACGTCCACGCCCAACTCCTGCCTCTTTGATCTCATATGTGGCTGATGCCGAATTCTGCAAACATATGCTGGGCATTGTACATGACGCATATGCTGAGCACATGGTTGCATAACTTTCTGAATGTGGGTCACTCACATCCAACTGTATGCAGTAGTCAAAAGGCCCTTAACCCCTGAATCTGCAGTTTATTGGATTCTTTGGCTTTCCACAGCCTTCAGGGAACTCTGAAGGAGGAGTATGAATATTCAAGAGAAACATTCTGCAGCCACGTTTTCGGCCTGTCAGGAAAGGACGGATGTGTCTCTTCTTCCTCCCAAGCCCGTGACCTAAATGGGGCCCCTGCAACACGTCAGCTTCCCCTAAAGCGTTTGAAGATGGCAGTTTGCTTTCAGCCAGTGAGCAGGAAGCAATGCTGTGTTTTATCCCAAAATAGGCACGTGGTAGATAACACAGGTCTAACCTCTGTATGCTTTCACTTGTTATGAAGGAATGAATAAGCCTTTTACCACATATAACATGGTGCTGGATTTAACTTTTAGTAGCTGGGCTGCTCCAAATTTTGACAAACTCCAGAGTTGACCCTTGTTGACCTTTAACACAGCCAATTCATCCCAGTACTGGGGGAGAAAGATTACATTCACTGTCTTGTGGCATTAGTGTAATGTTTAGAAGCAAAGCTGCGCTCCTGTTTGCCTTCCATTATTACATAAAGAATGTACCAACTACCTTTGCCAAGGACTTCAATAACTGCTTTCCCTGATTCAAAAACACATTTTTCTACATCAGTACTCAAAACATCACATGGCTGACAGCTTTTTTTTTTTTTTTTGTTCCCAGACCGTTTTTAGGTGCACATGATTCTGGAAAACAATCAGTGTTGAAGGCATCAGCAGTTAGGATGTATTGCTATTCCAGCTACAGCAGCTGATTTTGCAATTCCTAGACACGTACTGGAAAAACTGACTAGTGATGATAAATGCTGAATTACTTCCCTCTATTCATTTGATTCAAGTTAGAAAAAAAAAAAAAGAATAGGCATATTGGGAAAAACAAGTGAGCGGTGAGTGGAGGGTTCAATGTAATGAATGTTGAATACTGGAAGGAGGGCAAAGTGTCAAACTTGTAGAACAGTGGAAGCCAGTACTATATATATATCACACTGAGAGCTTCACAAAGTACAAAAATAGGATTGTTTTTTTTTTTGGGGGGGGGGGGGGGCAATTTGTTGCCCCATGAAGCACAGGAAAATCTATGAGGTGACAGCACAACCTCCAACTTTTGAGGAGCAGCTCCTGATTACTTTGCATTTCATTCTGACTGTAAAAAATACAGTGTGTGGCTTTTCTGATAAGCTATTTTCAGTTTTACTCCAAGAACTTTGCCTGCACAGGAAATATTCTTCATCTTCTTTTTTTTTTTTTTCAACTTTTTTAGTTTGCATGCTCATCTGTCCGAAACTCTGCTCAAGTTATGTTACAGGAAACAAGAGATAGCCTACTTCAACAAACTGTAAGCACATGACTTCTTATCACACATCTGTTTCAGGATATGAGAGGATAAGCTCTAGACTACATTTGCTGCCTCTTGCCTACCACAGTTTCAAGTCATAGACATCTGTCCAACAAGCTTGGATGCTGCAGTCAGCAATTGTGGACTTGGATGTTTTTCTTTTTACGCTGCAGATATCCACAGGCTCAGCTATTTTCCTAGAGGTCATCAAGAAATGCTTAGAAATGCTATGATTACTTTTCAAATGCTTGATTTTTTTAATGCTGAAATATCAACCGAAAAACAAAATATGCTTTCATCACTTTAGAAACTTCTAAACTTTTCAAAACTTTAACCACAGTGTGGTTATCAAACTGTGCCACGAATACTGTGAAGGTCAATAGGAGCGCCCCCTACAGAGCAACAAAACACTCCACTCCATCTGTTCCAGATGTACACATCTGTATAGCTGCTTTCTTCAATGGGCTCCTCCTCCTGCTATACAATGAGCATGTTATATGTGGGAATGAAAAGGGCAAAGTGAAATAATGCATCGACTAAAACTTGGTGATATGTTGAAAGTCTAAAAAAAAAAAAAAAAGGTTGGTTGATTTCACAACAAGTTAACGGTGACTCACTTTAGTGAGAACCGCTCTTCGTGCAGACGGCCAACACTGCAAAAAAAATTTATGAAGTTACTGATGTGTCAAAATGCGTTTTCCTTCAAGCAAATTCAAAAGGAATGAAAAATGAGCTGATGCCGTTTGTTTTCAATGTAATCCCAACTCCGGCTGGACTATTTTAATAGAGAGTGATAAGGCAGAATGAGGCCGAAATGTCACAAGGAAACGAACAAACAAGCTGATTTGCACCTACAACCAGTTCAATACATCCCATATTCCTCTGCAGTGATGCTTACCCGGGGGCTTTGCATACATTCCTGCCTTTAGGGTTGAGTTCTTGGCTGAAAGTGGAGCAAAAGAAGAGACAAACCACCGCAACGACAGCAAAAGAGTTCTTCACTTCCATTGTAAGAGCAGCAGCATCCTTCTAGACGCCGTTTTTACTCCGCATTCCCCTCCTCCAGAACTACTGATGGTGGCTTTTCTACTTTGTTAGACACTCCAAATTTCTTCCGCGCACATAATCCAGATGTATCTTGCGTTAGAAATACGAAATCCTTCAGTATTTAAGGTGTTTATAAAAAAAAAAGAAAGTCCCACCACCACCTACGCCATCGAGAAACTCAAAATGCCCAGCGACAACAATCCCACCATCTGAGGAGTCACAAAACCAGAACTCCACAATCACACTTTGCTTCACCAGCCTTGTTCTCCTGCAGTGCGCCGTTCATTCCATCAAAGTTTCTGGAAGAATCCATCATGCAAAGCTGATGGGTCCAGACTCATAATGACACAGAAATAACTTTTTTTTTTTTTTCTTTTCCTCCCAATCTAATGTCCTCAACGCGTCCGGAAACCTGTGGATTGATGATAATCTTGACAAAAATAAAAGTACAGAGGCGGATTCGCTGCCTTTCGCCTTATCCTCTCTGAGGAGACGCGCTGAATCCGTAACTTCTGTCCTGTCTTGCGCTCTCAGGAGTGGCAGGAGGGAAATTCCTGATTTGTTACTCTATCTTTGGCTTTGTGCGCCATGTGTGCGCCACCAGATTTACATACGCCTGTGTGCAACTGGGTCTGTTTTAGTGGCCTTGGTTAAAAAAAAAATGTCTAATGCCCCCTTTTTCTTTTTTTTTTTTCCATTTTACCAAACAAAAAGTGAATGAAGATGAAGATGAAAAAGCATTGCTCCCATATGAAATGAAAATGATCACTGTTGTCACAATTATCACTGACAGTCAAGTATCTGAGATTCATCTTCCAAAATTTAAGAGGATAGATTTGTAGACAGGCTATGATTTGTAGAATAGTAACTAACTTAAAAAAACAGACAGACATTAATTTAAGGTCATCTTAATTTTAATGGGCGAAGAAAGTCTGGGTGCTTTTGAGTGTGGGGGGTGGAGGGGGCAGGAGTGTAACAACTACATGTGAAACAATGGCTCCCCCATCTGTTAACAGGAACAAAGTGATTCTGGCATATGGCACCTCCTGGAGTAAATCCTGTAAATGCAACTCCAAGGCCTCCTCACCACTGATGTCTGTAGAAAGGAGCCAAGTGAAATATCATGCTTTTCATTGATTATATTAGATTAATAATGACATCCAGTCCAAGACCTTTTTCAGCAAATAGTTGCACAATCATGCAGGCCTCATTCCAGCAGTGGGTTTTGTGGGATCTTTACAGGGATTCAGGTCCAAAATAAAGTTATCCATTACTCCCCTATAAAATATTATGATGATGTTTGTAATTTAATTCTACTAACATAATTTGTGATCCATATGGCAACAAAACCCACTGCCAAATTTCACAAAGGGCACATGCTCAGACCCGTTTGACAGGTCTTTTATAAATGGCTTGAAGTTAAAACAACTAGAAAGCTATAAAGAAAAAATATTTCTGATGTCGGGACTGTATTTTAAAAGGTCTTTATGTTGTGTAATTAATGTGCATTTCTATGCCTGCCAAAAAGGTTCCACGGGGGAATTGTGAGTCCTGCATTTATGAATTATTTGCATTGAAAATTACACTGAAAGGTAAAGTGCTCAGACTAATTTTTTTTTGCTAATGTGGCCATGAGGGCAAATATAAGGCTGAAAGGGATCAACAATTCCTTCTCTTTTTCAGGGCTTTCTAAAGGGGTCAGGTCTTTTTCCTTGTGAGATACGTTTTTGAATTGATTGTCAGTGGTGTAAGAAGTATTTAGGTCCTGTATGTACGAGTATCTATGTCACAATGGATAAATACTTAAGTGCATTCAAGTAAAAGTGGGGTAGTGCTCATCATACAAAATGTTCCCCTTCTGAGTGAAATATTATATGTTATTATAATCCATTAACATGTGATAATATACATTTTAATACTGGATTACCTGCATAGAACATGCTTCTATACCAATGTAAAGTATGTTATTATTGAGCACATTGTAAAGTGTGGTTTTTGTGAATTGTCTTGGCTCCTGTAACATTGTAATTTCCCCCTTTATCTATCTATCTATCTATCTATCTATCTATCTATCTATCTATCTATCTATCTATCTATCTCTGACAACTTTTTAATGTTGTAACTGGACAAAGAAGGGCTCGTTTGAAATAATTACAGACTACTTTTGGGTAATTTCATCCTATGAATCTGCATTGTAGCTGCAGATGTTTATTGTGGAGCACATGGATTTTGAGCAAACTAAGTACAGGCAACTAACTCAAAAGACTGGTTAAGCAAAATGAGTATTTCTGCGCATGTAATTGTTTCTGTCCACCACTGATAAAACCTTTAGCCTTTCTAACACCTGCTGGCTTTCTAGTGCAGCCGAGCAAAGGGCTGAGAGGCTGATTAAAAATATGTGAGACAGCTACACCAACAATTATGACAATTAGTTACTTTCCACTCGCTCGGTCGCGAAAAGGTGTGTCTGCACCTGCGCAGGTGCAAAAAAAAAAAAAGTTTTGGGAGTGAGAAACAAAACTCCTGCGTCACGGCTCATCCACCAACCAAACGATGCTAATGTGAGTGTTTGGCTCCCTCCTTGTTTACACCGTGACCCGCTCAGCCGGCGCCGACAGATGGTCCGAGTATCTTCACCGCTCCGCTGACATCTTCCTCCTCCAGGCTGATGTTTTATGTCAAGACTGCGCCAGCCCTGACGCGGGCAGGGCCGGAAATTCCCCTCAGATGTCTGCTCTCCAGCCGAAGACTCCGGTCCACAGTCACCTCCACCACCTCGCCGACCCGGACGGAGCAGCGGGGGGATGTCAGCAGCCGCGGCGGCGCTCAACGCGACACGGCGCGGTCTGAGTCTCTCGGACAGCCGGGCAGGGGAGGGAGAGACGGAACCACCACCACCACGGCTGCTAATGAGGTCTTCGTAGACTTCGACCAGACCCGGGAGGCTTATAAAAGCAAAGACTCGTTAGAGCTGCTCAGAAGTTTGGTGGTTTTCAAACTCTGCTCCTATGACTTCCTGGTTGATAAAAATAAAGAGGTAAACAGGTGTTAGCTTACTGTGCAGCCCCGAACATTAACCATGACGACGGCTAGTTAATAAAAAAGTTGCCCAGGCTAACTTGATCATGACAATATAGCCGTGAAAGGTTAGCACACTTGTTTCTTCCAATGTGACATTTTTACATAACACAGGCAGGAGACTGGGGGTGAGGTGGGTGTTGGTCGGCATCAAAGCTAAAGCAGGTGTGTGATCAAAATGTACTGCACCTCAGACAGGTTGTCTCCCGACAGTTGTAGCCTAATGAGGCGCTATTACTGATATGAACAGCAGTTGAAATTGAATCTGATAAGCCCATGTTTACACATAGATATGCCTATTTGCTTATTTTTGATTGATGGCAAGATATAGGCTAGCTAAACCTCAAAAGCTATATGTAATTGTGTGACTTTAATAAGCTTTATCGAGTTTTCCACGTATGAAGTAAAGACTTTATACAGTGTTTACAGTCTATGTTTGAAGCCTCAGACATTAGTGTTTGTGCCTCAGGCACAAGTGTAACACCCACCTCTCAGGTTACAGTCTATTTTTCCAAGCATGCAGTCCAAGTTACTTAACCTACATTGGCAGGAGTTACTTAACCACTACTGTACATAGCATACGAATTGATAGGGCACAAGACACACTTTTCATTCATAAAAGGGTATTTCTTTAAAGCACATGTTATGCGATGCATTAGTACTTCAGCCTTGCAGAACTGCAGGTTCACTTTTTACACTTTGACAACGTCATGGAGTCAATGCAAAGCTTGGCTGTGCTTTTGAAAGTCAGTTGCGACACCAAATGCAAAGTAGGGGGTTAAGAACATGATTTGAATTCCTTTGCTTATGGAAGATCGACTTGCTGTCTGTCATCTTTCCCATAGTCTGTCAGGACACATTTGTCGCTTTCAAAACATGCCCAGACACAGCCTCTCTTTTCTGGGACATTATAATCATATAAACTAGGCTAAATGATGTGTAGAAATAATTAGGATTATTAGGCACATAATATTCATGTCTAAAGTGGTTATAATGTCCTCTCCCTCTCTCCTTTCTGTTCAGATAATGGATCTAGGTAAGAAGATCCTGGGCCGGAGAGCCTTTGATCAGTTAATGAAGATGACATTTTATGGTCAGTTTGTAGCCGGCGAGGACCACAGGGCCATCAAGCCGCTGATCCAGAAGAACCAGGCCTTCGGTGTTGGCTCTGTTCTGGACTACAGTGTTGAGGAAGACCTCAGCCAGGAGGGGGCAGAACAGAATGACCTGAGAGAGTACGAAAGTTGCAATTATTATCATGCTTTTCAGCAGATATTACGTGCAAAAAAGAAGCATTTGAGGCTGTGTTGTCAATGTTTCAATTGAGTTTTTCAACGGACAGTATGAACATAAAGAAGAATCACAGGTATACTTGTTAACAAAAACCAATATCAATTCACATATATCATGGCGAATATAAAAGTAAGTATTGCACAATTTTATACTTTCGTCTTGTTGTAAAAAAATATTTACATTTTTATAATAGCCAGGAAGTTAACAGCATTTAAAACATGATTGGTCGGCTCAGTCATGGCCCCCTGTTCTGGATTGGCTGGCTGGAGAGAATTTCTCACTTGTTAGGAATCCTGTCACATGGAGCGCACAAGGCCACGGCTATCTGATCTGTGGGCTGATGTAAACGTGGATGACAGTACAGACCTTATTCAAGCGGCCTTTCTAGGCAGCAGCAGCAATCTTACTTAAGTCTAGCTGTGGGGATTCATGCATTATGAGTAATTAGGACATCTCATAGTCCAAAATAAAATTTGGACATTCAGGCCCATTTAGGAACTGGCTCACAGTCAAATCATTGAATGAAATTGAATTTATTTGATGTCCCCTCCATTGATGTGAAAAAGACAAGTACACTTGTCAGATTTACTCAGCATAAGTATAATACTGAGCCAGAATTGCCTGACCTTTTATAGCTCACACAGCAGCTCTATTTCTATAAAGGCCAGATGCAGTGAATAAACAAAACTGTTAGGCAGTATATTTAGGTATCTATATGTTGATGCAGAGTGATGGTCGACTGCAGTGTCACCTTATGCCAGACAGAACATCCTCTGTTGCTGTAGTGTTATCACATTCTGTAATGGGATAAAGCGCCCAGGCAAACCTTTGCTATGACTTTTTCGACCCTTCTTGTACTTTCACTCAGTGTAGGTTTTTTTTTATGCCATATCACTGGTAACAAGATATCACTGCTCACTGCTTTCATATACTTTGTCTCATGGTTGCCTGCTCGGAAACATCAAAAGAGGTATCAAACCCCAGCCTAGAAAGCTTTTGTTTGGTGAACATACACCTTCAAACCGTAAGGGTGGAGGACAAGGCATATTAAGTCAGCTTGATCTCAGACAGCAGGATTTGACAGGCACTCCAATGATCTGTCAAGATAGCAACAACAACATTAGTCTGTTCCTTGCAACGGAGGGAAGATATAAGAGGCGAGTGCTGTCTTGATCTTGAGTACATTATACTTACCATCCCAGATTTATAGTTCATATACTGTATACAAAAAACTATACATTTTACAGATAGGATGTGATAAATGCAGAGTTTTTAATGCTGGTTCTGATCTTTTTGTAAGAAAGCTGCCTTTAATCGTTATTTTTACGCCAGTAATCAAATTCATCTAAATCTTTAATGATAAATTATCTGTCCATTGCCTTATTGATTAATTGACCATCTTAAATGAGTATACAGGGAACAGTACTGGTAAAATGTGTTCACGACAGTACAGTTTCAGTCTGGGTGAAATGGATTTCATTGCAGTTACATCCTAATTTTGTCCAAATGTCAAGTAATGTTAAAAGAAGGTAACTGTCTTCAGTTTTCCT
The DNA here is from genome assembly GCF_046630095.1 of Trachinotus anak. NCBI lineage: Eukaryota > Metazoa > Chordata > Actinopteri > Carangiformes > Carangidae > Trachinotus > Trachinotus anak. The sequence continues at coordinate 24,149,495 of NW_027273859.1, read as the reverse complement.
GGCTTTGAAACCTGCTGACATCTCTGATGTCATCTTTTAGTTACATGAGCTCCCCAGTGCCTCATGACGAGGGGGGGGGCGGCGTTGTCAAGTGTGGAGTGATGCTACAACTGCCCTTTCTGTAGGGTCAGCGGGCTGACGGCGGGGCAGTTCAGCATATATAGGGTCACTAAACACAGTGCCAGCCTCTGGCATGCCACTGCCACAAGGCCAAGATGTTCACAGAGAGAATTGCTAGTTCCCAAATTGAACTCTAAAATGCTTTGACATTTTGCTGAAATTATGATGCAACTTACATTTTTTATATTGCCCAAAGTCAGGGCACATTAACTTTATTCTTTTGCATTCCTTCTAACGTAGCTCATGTGTATCTGCTGCAGAGAAAGAGAGCATAGGTAAGCTGCCTTGTTTTGTTCTCATTTGTGGATACAGTATATGATGTAATTAGAAATAATAGGCATGCAAATTTGTTTTCACCTTCAGGCAAGGACCACAGAGAGAAAAAATACAAAGCACACAAACAGTTTGGGGACCATGGCAGGGGAGTGACCGCAGACCACACGTATTTCTATGCCGATGAGGCCAAATGTGACCAGCATATGGAAACCTTCATCAAATGCATCAAAGCATCTGGTAAGTAGAAATGAAATGAAACTACATCAATGATACAACTTTACAATATGTCTATTTTGGTTGTAGCTCATACACTTTGATATTTTCTGCCAAATATTGCAAAAATTTCAACCAATGGCCATGTGGTCTGGTTCTGTAATCCACTCCATGTATCACATGCAGCACAGTCCTTAAACATTCATTTACCATCATGATAATATTTTTGTCTGTTTGACTTGTAGGTGGAAGTTCAATGGACGGTTTCTCTGCCATCAAAATGACTGCTCTAGGACGACCTCAGTTTCTGGTAGGCACTAAGGGATGATTAAAAGGTCAGTGTAACAGTACAGCTCACACTGTTGTGGTAGACTGACATCTTTTTTTTTTTTTTTTTTGAAAGCTCCAATTCTCAGAGATCCTGGTGAAATGGCAGCGATTTTTCACCTTCCTGGCAGCACAGCAGGGGAAAGATGGCATGGAAGCCTTAGAGCAGAGGCTGGAGCTGAAACAACTGCAGGTAGATTTTTTTTTCTTCCACTTTTTACTCTGGTGATGTTTAATTATAGCGATACATCACTTGCAGTGCACTTCTTTGACACACACAGTATAAGGATGTTGCTATAGGTGTTGCTAAACTATGTGAACTGCAGTACTTATGGTCTTTATATCTATCTAGGAGTTCTTGACCGAACTGGGTGCAGAAGGCGACTTCTATGGCTGGTTTACAGGAAGGAAAGAGGAAACGTTGGGGTAAGCAGGAAAACAGACAAGCAAAACAGACAGCAAACAGATGGATGATATATATCCAATATACGCAATGTATTCCCGGCTTGTTCCACATGAGATGAAGTAGATGACTCTATCATGAAAATCGAGTATAAATTGTCTGCCTGTCTTGTGTGTATGTGGCGGCTGCATTGCTGCTACAGTCGGCTTTATTTTTTCTTAAAATTTTAGCGAGTTTATCTTCCCTTTTTGTTTACCCTGGTTCAGAGCAAGATACACACACAGAAAACAAGACCACAAAGCACCAGTAAAATACTGCCCTTCACCTGTTGAATTATTGACAAAATATAATTATAACCAACATTGGCTTTCTGCTATGACCATGTAGTACATGTGACCTCCTCTGTCTCTGAAAAATAGATAGAGAGATTATAGATAGATAAAAGGCTAAAGATCACACAATGCAGCAGCGAGGCATGAGAGGCGTGTCAATGCATCAAAGGGTCAAATCATGCATTTATGTAGTGCTTTAGAGGAGATTTCAAAATATCACGGTATGACTTATAGGCTTATAAACCCCAGCCTTAACAGCAAATATCTGTGAAACAATGTGTTGAACATGAGAGAATATTTTGTTATATTCAAAGCAATTTAGAGGGAAATTCATCCAATGAAAAATTATGAAAAAAAGAAAAACTGGTTATGAGTGGATTATAGTTTATTTTGCAGTTTGACACAATCATTTAATCACATCGTTAAACCACATAAGAATCCCCACTACCACACATGCAAAACAAAATACGTATGTTATTATATTTTTTTCTTTATTTATTCATTGTCATGGTTTATTGTACAGTACATGCACAATATTGATGTTTAAATGACTTTGACTTTTAAAAATTGTATCGCTAAAATTATTATATTTTGATATAAATATTAGTTATTTTGCCTCGTAATTACAATGACAGTAGAGATGGAAGAACAGTCAACTCTTAATATTTTGTATAATGATGATTATATTACAGCTATTTTAAAATTCATCTTTAATGACCTGTTGCTACAGCGTGACTAGAAAAAAACTAAATTAAATAAGATTCTATAATAATATTTTAGACTGACGGACTGTTGCCATAATACCTGTCTGTCCTCTGCCCTGACAGGAGCATTGACATGCTCGACTGGAACAGCCTCATAGATGACAGAGCAAAGACATCAGACCTCCTGGTTGTCCCGAATGTAAAGGTCAGTAGCGTAACGCAGTGACAGAAAGTGGCTATAACTGAGATCACAGATGCGGTTAGCAAAATATCCTTAATCTTTAAATATGATTCAAGACCCAAACTCACTGGAGATGAAAACTGACTTGCTATTTGCTTTTTCCAAATTTGATGTGGATACAATTTACAGCAGGAGGGAGAGCTGAAGTGTCAGCAGCACCTGATTTCGACCTGAATGATGAATAGTGGTGATGCTATATGAATATAGATATTTGCTAATGTTGGCACTGAATTAAGGAAAGGCCTGGGTTAATTGCACATCTACAAAACCTGGGCACGTTAGCCACAACATATCTTTTGACCTTGGACAGAAGACAGTTGAAGGGTGGATATAATAAGAAACACTGACAGGTTTCATGCTGTGTGATATTCAGCTCATTAGCATCTCATGGTGTTTACTCTCCTGGGTTGTTTGCTCAGCAAGGTGAGCTGGAGCCTCTGCTGGAGAAGTTCACTGCAGAGGAGGAGAAACAACTGAAGAGGGTGTTAGAGCGTATGGACATCTTAGCCAAGGTAACCTCCCATACACCACCAACATGAAGACAAGTATACACACAGTTAGTGGCAAATGCAGTTGTGGTTAATAAGGAAGGATTAAGCATGGTTTAAACAAATGTGACATGTTTATCAATATGTTACAGTATACATACACTTACTAATATGTGTAGATTTTTTTTCAGTCAGTAGAGCAGTTAGTCAGTTTCAGTCAGTTAGCTGTTGTGTTATATAAGGGAGCCATTTTTAATATGACTACTGCTGCTAACCACCGTTAGTATGAACACAATAACGAATCTGGAGTATTATCTGTATTGTAAAAAAGAAAAGTCCCAATGTATGTGTAGACACAACCACTGATCACATTTATTTAGTTAAAGAGAGCTTCATTAATTCAACTATGAAGACCACCTTTAAATGAAACTTCAGAATAACGAGCACTGTCATAGGCGATATTATACCCAATTAATGAGCTCTTTCGCCTCCCAGCATGCCCTAGAGAATGGTGTTCGCTTGATGGTGGATGCGGAGCAAACTTACTTCCAGCCAGCTATCAGCAGACTGACGTTGGAAATGCAGAGGATCTACAACAGAGAGAGGCCTGTCATCTTCAACACGTACCAGTGCTACCTAAAGGTAAGAACCCACAGCTGGGGAAAAAAAGTACCAGATGTTCTAGTCAGTTGGCGTTGAATATGCACACAAATCATGCAGTCACAACAACTGTAGTAATTATGGTAAAGACCGTGCTGTGACATGTTTAGGCTGTCCCATTTTGAAGGCTCCTTCATATGCAGCCAACAAATGTGTTCTCCTTTTGCCGGCCTTTTCTGGCCCATCCTGTCCCAAGGTAATAAAAATAATATGGAAGCAAACAACACAGACAGAGACCCTGAGGATTACACTCAAATCTAAGTATTGGGTTTCAACTAAATTCAACAGCTAACGGTAAAACCGTGAAAGCCAAGGGCCTAAAAATGTCATGTTTTTGTGAAAAAAGAGATACACGTTGTCAAGGTTGCTAGGCAACAGGAGCCATGCTTTCCTAAAATCCTCTGTAGACCAGATTTTTTCATTTTGGTTCAGCCTTTGCGGCTACGAAGGACCACGACTTCGTAGACTGCGTCCGACGAAGGATGCGGCTCTAATCACATTGCAAAGAGTCAGCTGAGATGAGGAAGAAGAGGACTGTTGGTCAGAAATTTAGTGCTTTATTTTTATTCTTAACGTGCCATTCCAAGTGAGAAGCTGTTTAAGTGACAGTGGAGCTTCATTCATGTACTTAACATCCTCTTTTCACCCTACGTAGCTTTACTATATTGTCACATAAAATATACAACACTGTGAAATAAAAATTGCATCATTAAAGTCATAAAATAACAACACACACAAATTGTGGGTCCTGCTTTGTCACAGTTAGTCACAGTTATTAATGATACATTGCTGCTTTGCCGCTGCTGATGTTGCTCAAAGTCAAGTTCTCAGTAATGTGTTGCTTTTTGTGTTGTAATTTATGTGGAAACACAACCACAAAGTCATGTGAGCACAATCCTGTTTGACTAATTGAAACTCACCAGTGGTTGTAAGGGATCACTCTGACTTTGTCTCCCATAGTGTCTTCATTATTGCTCGCAGGCTACATGGTCAGGTAGAATAGACAAGCTGATACACGATAAGACATTTGGCTCTGTAATAGCTGACAGCAGTTAGTAAGAATGGAAATGTGATACTTTGTCATCTTGTCTTTTTGTTCTGCAGGAGGCCTACGACAATGTAACCATGGATGTAGAACTGTCACGCCGTGAGGGCTGGCATTTTGCTGCCAAGCTGGTGCGAGGAGCCTACATGTATCAGGAGCGAGAGAGGGCCAAAGACATTGGTTATGAGGACCCTATTAACCCGGATTATGAGTCTACCAACAGAATGTACCACAGGTAGGAGCCAAGACTTGTTTCTGCCTTATTAACTGCTGACGACTGTCCAGATCTGCACCTGCAATGATTGACCTTTTTTCGGCCAAGTCAAGCTCTCATTTCCTCGTATTGGCACTGGAGCTGTGTGCCGTTAATATGTAGGGCTAGAAAAGTGATATTACATTTGGCAAACCAAAACCGAACTGAAGAAAGCTGAAACTGAAAAGCAGTGACACTGAAAAATAGTGACAGCATAAAATAAAATATCTGGGGATGAGGAAAAAATCTGAAGATTGTCATTGAAAAACACACGCAAAAAATATCAAAATTAAATTAGATAATTATTGTTTTTTTTTCAATGCCTGTCCTGTCCTGTTTCAATGCCCGTATTTAATTTTTCAGTTCAGATTTTGTTTTCAGTGCCAAAATTTCATTTTCAATGTCACTGTTTTAACCCCATATTAATAAAGCATTTTGCAACTGGAAAGCCAACAGTTTAGAGTCAAGACACACAAAGACAAAACACTTTTTTTCTCCACTCCAATTTCCCCATGTGCTTCACAGATTTAAACTAGCACAAATCCACTGCAATGGGCAGCACAGGGATTTGAACTTAGTAAAATGGTCCTTCAGTTGGAGTTTGTGGGTTTATCATGTTGTGTCAGAAAGCTTCCCACCCTGTTGAGTCACCCCTCGAGTGAGTTACAGAAACCATCCAGCTCTCTCGGGGGCGGGGGGATTCAGAATTTGCAGCTGGTGGTAAAGTACATGCATATTAACACAGCTACACCAGCAGGAAAGCAGAATCCAGATTTCCCAAAAAATGTCTTTAGTGTTTAGGGATAATTTTACTGTTTAGTTGTGTAAAGGAGTTCCTGCACCACACAATAAATCTTACATGTTAATGAGAAAGATTTGTGTGGATGAGTAATGAGAACAATGTAAGCCACGTTATGCACACAATGTAATCATACACAGTTTAAGTTTTATTGTCAGTGGTTTAGTAGAGAAAAATGGAGGTAATTTCCACTTGACAGAAGTTCTTGCCTGTGATTGTGTAGGTGCCTGGATTATGTGCTGGATGAGATTGCACTCAACAGAAATGCCAATGTAATGGTTGCTTCCCACAATGAAGACACAGTGAAACACACCTTACAGAGGTATAGTTCAATCCTATCAAAGCAGACGGTGGAAAACACAATTGATTTTTTTTTAATGCAGCTTTGGATCTGGATAAACTGAGTTATTTTTGTCTGTGTCTGCCCCCCCCTCTCTCTCTCTCATTCAGAATGAATGAGCTGGGTCTCTCTCCCACAGAGAACAAGGTGTACTTCGGTCAACTCCTGGGCATGTGTGATCAGATCAGTTTCCCATTGGGTGAGAAAACGCCACACTAACACTCTCTCACACAATGACGAGGCACTGATGTCTCCTGTCCCCACACGGAGCTGTTGATTTGACAGTGTCACTGCAGCCTCTGCGGAAATCAGTGTTCACCATCCCCCTCTATAACGCTCAGCTGTGCCTCCTCACGCCTTTGAGTTACACAGGTGCTCCACAGAGCACATGGAGTATATGAAGTGCACATGTCAGTCTGCAGCCTGTAACGTGACATATGAACACAGACACCTCAGTATTGACAAGCTGTCTTGATGAAGCACTGCTGCCGGCTCTCACCACTTTGTTTGTCAGTCAAAGACAGACGGCCGCAGCAGGCAGTTATCTGTCAATGTGAGGCTGAAGTTGAAACAGCCTTGACCAGCATTGATGTAAACAGACACACATGTGTCTTTGTTGTTTTCTCCAGGGATAGATCAGACGTCGCTGTGTCTTAGAATCCTGAGACAATGAAGTTGGTCTACGAAAAATACAGCAGACTGCAGTTGAGATCTTTATTTTTCTTTGTCTATTGCTTATTACACCCTATTTTTTTTTTAAAGGTGCTGTGTTCAGTTTTCATAATTTTGTTTTCAGATTTTCTGTGGTTCAGGGCGGTGTTTCTTGACTTCTGTTTTTTGTCACATTTTTGATGCCTTGTAAATAATTGCTGATTAGTTAAAAAGAGAGACTATAGCTGCCATTGTGTGTCTGCCACAACAGCAGCTCTTCTAATTCAAATACAGTTCTACAAAGACCCTTTTTCTTTTGTTGTATCCCATCTCATCCACTTCCAACCCCAGGTCAGGCAGGCTTCCCTGTCTATAAGTATGTCCCCTATGGGCCGGTCAATGAGGTGATGCCCTACCTGTCTCGGAGAGCCCAGGAGAACAGAGGCTTCATGAAGGGCGCCCAGAAGGAGAGGGAGCTGCTGTGGACGGAGCTGAAACGCAGAGTTGCCTCTGGGGAGCTTCTCTACAGACCAGTGTACTGAAAACACAGAGGAAGAGACAGCCAGGAGAGTGTGTCAACGTGCTGAGATGTTTTTTTTTGTTTTTTTAAAAAATCTTCTCTGGTTGACGGCTGCTGCTGCGTCTGTCTGTTCTGTCTCTCCCTCAGTACATCTCTCCCTGGATGTATATTTCTTGTTCTACCCTGTCCCGGGGTTTTCTGGCTGATGGACGGTTTCTGCATGACACTTTCTTTTTCTGTCATCCCCCTGTTGTTTTTCTCCATTTCCTGTTTCCCCTTCTGTTCCTGACTGATGTTACCCACCTTCACCCCTACCCTTACTTATATGTACTGCCCGTGTTCTCTCTATTTCTTTCCTTCACTGCCTCTGCATCCATAAACATTCCTCAATTTGCCTTCCCATTGTCTATAGAGCTCTGGTATCCATCAAGTGGGCATCTTTACTACTCCAAAAGGACTCTGTATAATGTCAACGAGACTGGGGTGGACATCTGTTTTTATCACCCTATTTATCTTGGAGAGGGACAATAATAAAAATAACAGGCTTGATTTAAATGATAGTAAAGGAAACATCAATATTCTCCCCCTATATTAGGATTTTTTGACTCTTGGACAGCCACACAGTATCCCACAGAGTCTTCTCTGCATTGTATATTTTGTATGCAGTGTTTGAGGTTGTATTGCAGGTTTGAAAATGCCTGTTTATGAATCAATGAGAAGGTATAAATTGTTCCCCACAGCACATCCCTATTCTTCTAAGAGTGCTATTGTAGCGTGTTATTGTATTTACCGGAGGAAGCTATATTCTGGGTCACCGAGGTGTTACAAGAGAACACACAGTGTTGAGTATTCGGAGAGTGAATCTCCTTTTAATACAGGTGCATGCGAGTGTGACAGGTTGTGGTTTTGTTTTGTCATGACAGATAAAATGCAGGGGTTGCCTTTTGGTTTTATTGTGTTTTGATGAATTAAAATTCTTATTTTTGATAATAGAAATATGTTTGAAGAGGGTTATCCTATTTGTTGCTTTCATATGTTTAACTTTATGGACCTGAAATTGACATGACATGAAATCAGTATGTACTGTATCAATAGCAAAACTTTCATTAAAAGAAGATGTTACTAACTGCAATATGATAGCTGCGAGCTGTTTGCACAGCTTGGGTTGTTTTGGGTTTTAATTCTGTGACATATTCCGCTCGGTTATTGATACATAATTGGTATTTGAGTTAGTGGGTAACCAAGCTTCATGATAATTATGGCCTTGTCATTTTATGAGAGCAGTCAGTGCTCTGTAGACCATCATTTAATTACCCATGATGCTACGCTCAGTACAGATCACAGAAATTGGATGCATTAATCATTACTCAGAAGAAACTTTAGTGGCTGTTAAGTTTTACTGAGGCAAAGCGCCACAGAGCTGTCACTGCTGCTGTATTCTATCGGTTTAATTAAGAATCAAGTCTACTTTTGATGTAAGATGTGCCTTTGGGTATACATTTGCCAACAAATCCCTTCTTGCACGCCACCAGAGTTTTCCTGGTTAGCTTCAGCTCCATAGATGATTAAGAGGGAACATTATAGTGTGGGAAAATTCTACACAAGCTCCAAAAAGTCAGTCAAAACCAGCATGGGCTCAGCATATTCTTTGGGACTTATCGACACTTCTCCCTACGTTAAAGCCCGGGCATATAATAGAGCCAGCTGAGGCTAATTTACTTTATGTAATGAATGTTGACATTGTATTACGTGGGAGGGGAAGGATGACATGGATATAACAGATTTCTCTGGGCTACTTTGCCGTTGGCTCTACATGGTCTCGGATCGTTTGTTTAACTGTGCCCTTGACTTTGTGATTTCAGTGGGACCACACAGTGGCCCGGTGCATTTCAAAGCACTGTGTCAGACTGTATGCAGTGACAGGCCCAGGTCTGAAAACATGTTGAGCGTTGTTTTTCAGGTTTCCAAATTTGAAAAGATTTGTTCTTATTGTAGCACAATGAATGGGCTGGCTTGCTGTTTGATGTCGAATTAAGTAGACGAACTGACAATTTGGACAACAGTGGCTTTGAGGCGGCCAGGGGTGTTGTGTGTTTTAATATTTTGACAGCAAATTGAGAGATTAGTGGCTCACAGTGCACCAAAAAAAATTAGCCTGGGCACATTCAACTGATTGGATGTAATCATACCCACAGTATGAGATGATGTTAACACTTAATTTCACTCCAGGAGGGCTGGGCTGAAAGGTTAGAGAAATCATTTCCCAGCACACAGAAGACAGAAGAGGGCTGATTCATAAAAAAAAAAGAAAAAAAAAAAAAGAAAAAGTTTTTCATGTCACCTCACCTAAACTTTCAAGTCAGTGGTTTTACCTTGTCAATATTTTAGTTGGCACTACAGAATGATTAATCTGAGAGTCCATTAGTGGACTCCTACATGTGACTGTAGCAGTGGGAGTGGCACTCGCTCGCTAACCACCCCCTGACGTATCTTTAGCTTCTGTTTCACCCCAACTCCAACAAGAAAATCCAGCCCTGCTGCTCTGTCAGTTGTCATCATTCCAGGATGTTTTCTGTGTGACAACAGGTGGTTGATTTGTTTAAATCAATTGGCTCTTCTGTGCAAATGTAACTTAAATTCACTGAAGATAGGATGACAATACAGAAAAGAGATCTTCAACAATAGACAGTATTTCCTGACATTGCAACATGATCTCAGCACTGTTTCAGAACGACAAGCACAGTATAACTCAGTATATTGGCATCAGTGAAAATTCTGCAAGACCTGTCAATATTTTATTCCAACATCAGAGGCTAACTTGGCTCATATGTCTAACAAGGGGAGAGGGTTGTTAACTTTCTGCAAGGCACTGACATTTCCTCAGTAAAATAATTGGCAACACAAAAATAAAAGTACACAGAAAAAGTAATTAATGAAGAACCACTGAGGCACCAAGCATAAAATAAGTGCTAATTAATAGATATCTCACAAATAGTCCCTGAATAATTGGAAATACTGTATTTATTAATGATATAATCTACATACACAGTGACAAGAAAAAGGGAAGTGAACCCTTTGGAATTACTTCCATTTATGTATAAATTTGCCCTAAAATATGGTCAGATCTGTCTGAGCAAACACAATCTATTTTAACTCATAACAGAAATCAGTGTTTTGTTCTTGTCCATATTGAATACATCAAACATTCACATTGTAGCCCCTCAGCTAACGGCATAAACAAAAGCTAATTGGAGTCAGAGGTTATCCAACCTGGAGATGTCGGTTAGAGATACTTTGACTTATAAAAAAAACAAAAACACTTTACATCTGAAGTTTGTTCATCGCAAGAAGTGGGTGCCCATCTAACATCTCTGTTCATGAGTCTCTCCACAACACTACAGGGAAAATGTTTCATGGCCATGGCACAACGTAAGGTATGGTATACCATATCAAGGTCTCTTAGAGGATAATGTCAGGGTGGCTGTGCACCTGCTGAAGCTCAGTAGAAGTTGGGTGATGCAGCAGGACAGTGACCCCAATCATCAAAGTCAATCTACGACCGAATGACTTAAAACATAGAAAATCCACCTGTTGGAGTGGCCCAGCCAGAGCCCCGTCCTTAATCATACAAGACAACCTAAGAAAATGGCTGAGTTGAAGCAGTTCTGTTGGAGGAATGACCCAGAATTCCTCCTGAACATTGTGCAAGTCTGATCAGCAGCTACTTGATGAGCTAGTTGGAGGTTATTGGTGCCAAAGGAGGCTTAACCAATTACTAAATTGAAGGATTCACTTACTTTTTCCACCAGCACTGTGAATGTTTAATGGGACAAGAAAGATTATTATTGTATGATATTAGCTTAGGGACACTCTGTCCCTGTTGCTGTGACGATCAGATCACATTTTATGATGGATCAATGAAAACTGGGTCATTCAAGTTCACTTAATTTTCTGTGACAGTGTAGTTAGGGATAGTTCTACATTTTGGGAAATATGCGTACTTGCTTTATTGGTTAGAGACAAAAACATGAATACCATTCATACTTCTGTACCATAAATATGAAGCCACAGCTAGCAGCTGGTTAGCATTACAAGACTCCAGGAACTCAATGCGCCCGGCCAAGAAATCTGGTCTGGTCAAAAAAACAAAACAAAAAAAAAAGCGGTGCCTAATGGATGTACCTTAGAGGTGCTTGTTACCTGTTGGTGCCAGGGCTGAGTTAGCCGTTTCCTCCTGTTTCCGGTCTTTGAGCTAAGCTAAGCTAAGTTAACCATATGGCTGCTGTCAGAAGCTGTATATCATCTTTTCATCAAACTATTCCCTCAGTATTATGTCACAGTCATCAAATGGCATTTATGAGGGTTATCCTGTTTTTAAGTCTAAGTCTCTAACATTATTTGTTCACATAGACTTTATGCTTTCACTCTCTTTTGTGTGCAGAGGAGTCAGGTTTAAATTGGCTGTAGCCTGAGGCTAAAAAAACTTTGACTGCTTTGCACATGAAGAATGTGAGAATTTGCTCTTTCCTAATTATGTTTTTAGTCTGTAAAACTTCTAAAAGCAATTAATGTGTGAAGATCTCATATAGCAAAATGATATGAATATCATTAGCTTCCTGTGATCCAGAATTAGCAGAAGCAGGTATAAAAAAAATAATTGGATGCATGGATGATGGACAAGCCGTGAGCCCGTGGAAAACATTTGCAAATGACCAGTCTGGCATATATTTAAACATCACACTGGACTACTTTGGGTTTCAGCAGAGTTTGATTTGACTGTGGATGTCTCCAGCTGTGTCTGTACTACTAATCTACAAAATGTGAAACTATTGCAGCAGTGCTTTAAATCACCACCTGTCCTGTCAAGTCATATTCATGTTTGCAGTTATTTCCCTCTGCACAGAAAACACAAGCAAACCATTTCACTTGCTAGTCCTGTTTAACGCCATAGATCCACAGCTAGTGACATAGCCGGCTCACATGACCAAACAACACTGTCAAATCTTACATTTTGTCTGCAGTTGGCTCCTTTTGACTGGGTCATATGGCATTTTTCCATTACTCTGCCTTTCATTACAGGGAGAAATGAAGGCAATCTGTGTTGTTCATCATAGCTACTTAGTGAGAATTGTAATGAATCATTCAGCTAAGTTGACCTCAGAGTCTGGACCCAGTCCTGCACTGAAGGAATCCCCCTGGCCGCAGTAAGCTCTGATGTGAACCAGCGAGCAAACAAATGATACGTAAACACAACAGATGGGACAGACGATGACTAATCTCATCTGTCCAAATAGAGTAACAGAACGTAGCGCAAGCGATCAATAGCGGAGGGAGTGCAGGAGAAGAGGGAAGTTTGTGTTTTCCATCCTGCACATTGTCAAGTGAGCATGACGGAAAACACTTTTATTGCACACGCCAAATGCTTTGCATCATGCCGCCTCCATCGGTGTCACCACTAAGACACAAATCACTGAAATCATATGCCGAATCTCCTGAGTGGATGTGTGTGGCTGAGCGTTGTCACTCATCACAGGGTTTTGTGACAGGAAGGGGCTGAAAAAAATGCAAATCACACCACTCACACGCCCACAAAATTTTTATTATTATTTTTTTCCCCCTCCAGTCAACCTGTCATTACTGACTGGTTTGTGTTTTTAGTAATCTCATTTGGAGGCGAGTAAAGCTGTCCAGGATGAATTAAAACTACAAAGGCCATGACAGCAGCCTCCCAATCCTCTCCCTCAAAGTCACCAGTTAAGGTGGATGACTTCTTCCAGTCTGCCACCCCCCCACCCCACAACACATAAACCTTTTGTTCTGTGCCAGTGAATGGTGCCCATGTATTATAGATCATTAAACTGCTTTCATCTCCTCTCTTTGAGATGCATACGGTTTTCCCTTTGAAAGCAATAAGCATGGTGCAGCATGAACGAGCCATGACTGGATAAAAAAAAAAAAAAAGAAGACAGGAAGTTTCTGTGTGTGTGTGTGTGTTTGCGTGTTGTAGAGGAAACTGCTTAGAGAATGCCACTAGTGTGGAAAGGAGCAGAGCAAGCGATTCGTCACAGCCACTGGCCAAACAGCCTTGTTCAAATATTCACCCTGAAGGCTCAAATTTCCCACCTTTGCCCAAACACAACACACGGCGCTCATGCATAACCACATAAGCACTTGCATGCATTGAGAAATCATAGCGATGTGGAAGCAGCGTGCATTCACAGTCACAGATTCATGCACTGACACTATATGCTCACACAAACACACCTGCATCCACACACACACACACACACACACACACACACACACACTCTCTTCCTTCCATCAGTTCCCATATCTATCAGTCTGGGGTGAGAGATGATTTGAAGCGGCTCAATGTTTTGATCATTAGTTTGGACTCATGGAGTGCAGCAGCAGTGAAAAATGAGGCCGCTATCTCATGGCCACCTGTTCTTTTAATAAGAAAAAGAACAATTCCTCATCACAGGATGGATTGGCTACCTGATGCCTGGGGAAGAAAATCACGTTGGTGTGTGCGCACTTTGGTTGAGTGTTTATTTGAGCCTGCGTGTGTGTACGTCTGAATTCAATTCTGCCTATACATGTCTGTGGATATACTGCTTATACGCAATAGAGCTGGGATAAAGGTAACACATAAATCTTCCTGGAGTACAAAGATAATACAGTAGATATCAGGTAGTAGAGTGCAGGCTGCTGTGTACAAAGCCTCACAGGCTTATCTATTTTTCAGAGTTAAAGCCGAGAAGACACTTTTGCCCCTTTGTGGGAAATTTTTTGAAAAGCAATATATTGGGTTTATAACATAATGTTACAACTTAACCATAATTTAGTAGCGATTTTAGTCTGCAAGTAGGTACAAAACATACCAGTTTAGCTTACAAATGATTCTAGCTTAGCTAGAACAGCCAAGCAAGTGGAGTTAGCTCAGGAACACAATGAGTAACAGTGCAGAATTGACACGAGAGGGTTGAAAAATAGCTATGATATTAAAAGAAAGCACAAATATTACACTCTTTATTGTAGTTGTACTGTAGTTGTAGTGATGTTGTTTATTATTCTCTTAATTAAACCTTAATTACTGATCATATGAGAATTTTCTGACCTGCCCCTGAAATAGTTAAGTGATGACAACTTGAGTGTGTTCTGTCAAATTGATTACGGAGATTTTAGAATAAAAAGTCTTATTTAAGAGCACAAACACCCACACACTGCTGCACGTACACACACACACACACACTGTTGCGTGTACGTGTGTGAGCATTTTTCCGCTTGGTTTTGCCTGCATGTGAGCCTATGGCTTTCTGTCTGTTTCTTTGCATGTGTTATTGGATACGTGTTTGCATGCCTATAGAAAGCATGATACCAGGCAAACACAACATGGTGCTCCTTGGTTTAGGGATCCAGTTGTCATGCCAGAACAGTAGGAGGAACATTTACACAACCAGTGATTCTGAGATGAAAGCAGAGAGAGCAGAGCAGCCAAGCTGGTTTTCTTGCTGCTCTGCGGTGAGCAGACACACAGTGATCGACCAGATTGATGTTTGGATTTGTTGGAGATAATGCTGGGGTACTTTGGTGAAGGCAACAGAGCTAAACCAAAGCAAACCGTGCTAAACTGATGTCATGGGTCTGAGCCACTTCCAGAATGTACCTCTTCTTCCCTTCCTCCGTCTCTCACTGGCGTTTGTTTTAGCACCATACGGTATTTGCTTTAGGCTCCCATTATTTCCAGTATCTTCAAAGGGTTAGTTCACCCATATAACAAAAAATCTGTAGATATCTGTTCATGAACTTATTTGTTGTTTTATTTGTCCAACCTTTGCAATATCATTTGTGTTGCCTTTCCCCATTTCAGTTAAGTGAAGGTGAATAGAATTAAATTTGTGCTTTTAAGGTGAATCAACTCATCATGCAATAAGTTATTTATATTTTTCCATAACTACATGTATATACATTACAATGTAGCAATGTTATGTATATAGAGAACAACAGTCTTTATATGCATGAATTCAAACGTGCAATAACTGATTTTTGGTGAAAACAGCTGCAAACTGACGCCAAAAAATATGCAGAGCAACCTTAATCAAAACAGAAATATTGTGTAATGTAAAACAAGAACCAGGAGCTGAAAGACACTTAAACACAAAAGGCTCTTGACAGCTCAGCAGAACTGCACAGGAGGCTGATAATTCATCGTAATAGCTGGGTTTGGTGCAAATGATGTAAAATTTTAAACCAATTTCAAGAAAATCGGTAAAATGCGAATTAATGCTGGTTTCCTTCCACTACCACTACAACTGCACCTCAGCCAAGCATACAAACTTTTTTTTTTTTTTTCCCTCAATTTTCAACATTTCCATTTAGGTTTTTTTATTTTTTTTTCTAACGAGCAACAACTTTTAACATACACAAAGTCATGTGAGCCATTGTCAATGTAAAAATATCCACCTAGCTTTAATTTCACTTTGCTTGAAATCATTAATTAGCACAACACATTATTTGATCGTAATAATGCGATCATGTCATTGACTGTTTGATTCATTTGCATTGAAATTTTGATAAAGTATAACTTTGAATCTTTTTTTTTTTTGTCACATTTTTGCTTCTCTGGTGAAACATGAATACTCAATTACATGGACCTATTCAATAAAGTTTAAAAGACAGCTGTAGTAAAAATAGAATCGGATTGAGCTGCTCAGCAGATCACAGTGAATAAATGAATGACTCAAATAGGTGAATGGAAGTAATTTGACCCAGGACTCTTAAATTACACCTCCTGTTAGCCATTATGAACAGATTTTGGCATGAAGAGGCATTGTATAGAGAATATACAGTCCACACTTTGAATAGAGTTGAAAAGAAGAGCAATTGGAAGTGAGCTGAGAGCTGCGTCAGCAGTAGTAACTTTTTTGATCCGTCTCCAAACAGGATATGAATAATTGCTTGTTTTATTTCAGGATGATGAGTCAGAGAACGCCTCCCTATTCTTACACAACCTCGGGCTGAACGTGAAGTGGCAGAGCACGGATTCTCCAGATAAGAGAACCAAGTCACATCTTCATTGATTTCTCCCCCTCCCTTGTGGTTGTGTAGGCTCCAACCCGTAGCGCTACAGAAAGAGGGCGTTTGAAGGGGAATAAAATGGACATCTCATCTGTTCTAGTTCAGTGATTTGGACACCCACATCTTCACTGAAGCCATGATCATGATGTCTGTGTGAGGAAACTGAACCCACATGTTTCTGTCGTGCCAAATGCTCAGTAGAGGTGAGCCTCCGGATGCAAGCCCGTGGGAAAAAAAAGAAGAAGATCATGTTATCCCAGTGGCAAACACCAGGGGGCAATAGTAGTCTTCATGGCCCCTCTATGAACCTCGACCCAGCTGTGTGTGTGTGTGTGTGTGTATGTGCGTGTGTGTGTGTGTGAGAGAGAGAGAGAGAGAGAGAGAAAGATCCTCAGCAGCATCTTCTCCTCCACAATCTTCAGTCCTAAAAAGCCCTTTTAAAAGGCTGTATGAAAATTCATCGTGCTTTTCAAACCGACCTATTTTGGGAAATCGGTTGCTTGGCTTCCCTTAATTTTTCTCTTTTTTTTTTTTTTTCTCCCCCATATTCTGTGTTATCGTGATGAGGTTTTTGAGAAGACAGAGAAAATATTGGCAAATTGCTGGGGCAGGTTTAAACACACGGAGGCACGGGCACTGGTTTGAGACTGTCGGTCCTAAAAATAGAACCATAATACCCGACATGTCTCTAATTTTCCATAAATTACCTAAGGAACATATGGCAGCTACACACCCACACACATCCAACGTGCACACACAGAGAAAACACAGCACTTTCTTCCTCTTCCTTTTTCTCCCCTCTTTCCTCTCTTCCTCTCTTCTGCCACTCCATAAAGCTTCTTGGAAGCCCAAACGTGCCACCATCACCGAGAGCACTCCATTTCCACAGACATGCACCGTAGTAAACACAGTAATCCCCTCCTCCATGTTTTAAGGATTAATATGATCTTTATTCATAAGCATAGTGGGAAGACTGCTGCCGCGCTTGTGAAGGGACACTCAGGCTTCACACACACACACACACACACACACACACACACACACACACACACACACAGAGGCATGTGCAAATCACCATAAACTGTCATGCGGGGCGGCTCAAACACACGTGTCCTTGTCGTCTCTCCGTGATGACATGATCTGTGGGTGGCAGATTGATTTGGTCCAGCGAGAGGGAGAAACAATCAGATCAAAGAGGACGGGGAAGTGAGAGTGAGAGAGAGAGAGAATAAGCAAGAGGAAGTGGGGTGGAGGGGTTGGGGGGGGTTAGAGAGAGAGAGAGAGAGAGAGAGAGAGAGAGGAAGAGAGAACTCTTTGACTTGATGGATTTAACTCTCATTCAAAGGGACAGACTTATGACACATGGGAGAGAGATTCGCTTTTCCTTCCTTTCATCTGTGGAAGTGCCACTGTTGGCTCTTCTACACACACACACACACACACACACACACACACACAAACACACATGATTGTAACATCACCCCCACACTCTACTGTCCTCTCTCTCTCTCCTCTACACACAAACACACACCCCTCCAGCACTCATCTTTCCTCTCCATCCTACCCCCCCCCCCCGACTTTTCTTTCAGAAATGGCTCCAGCTAACAAGCCCGGGGCTCGGGGGTTGCATTAGTGAGGTCCTCGGTCCGCAGTCGCCATCACTGAGCTGGAGGAAAGGTTTCAGAGCGCTGCTATCTATCTGATTGTCTGTGTGATAAAAGAATAAAGCTGTTAGGAGAAGAAGAGGAGGAGGACAAAGGGGAGTATCATCGTAACAGCCTTTGAGGGGCCACAATTTCGGCTCCTGGGGGCGAGATTGTGCGCCTCCGATTTCCCTGCATGCTCGGTACCCACACTGATAACACACAGGGAGAGTGCAGGGGGTGGCAATTCTAGGTGTGTGTTTGTGAGCCATCTTGGTGGCATTTCCTTCATGAGCGTGTGCGGGCGTGGTGTGTGTTAGTTTGTGTGTTTGGTGCGTTGGTCCCAGGCGAGGATTACCTTAGCACTCATTATCACTCACGGTGAAGATCATCATTATAGCCTTGCCTGCTCTGCATGGCTCCCTACCTCCCTACAGTAACTCACTGCTAATACCCACACTGCTCTGAGACGCACTGCAGGCTGCGGCGAGCATTAAAGGCAACACGCTACACATAAAATGAGGCTGGCTAGCAGTGATGCTTTGCCTCCATCAGGAGAAATACAAGATATCACAACATATTAGTTGAGAGTTAAACACGCTCATCCATAGGAAGCACACGTCTCAGAAGCATGCGGGCGTACGCCGCTATTAGTACTGTTTTGTCTGAGGGAAAGCCGCTTACAAGCTGCTCCAGTGGTTTACAAATCTGTTTCTGCAATTTCACTTTCACAGACCCTCCCGCACGCCCATTGTTCTCAGTCTTCTGTGTCCCGCTTGGGCCTTGCAGCCAGCTCACCCCTTGATCTGACTTTCTGCACTGAATGCATTGTTCCCCAGTGGAAGCTGGGTACTAGATCTGTTGCTTTGTGATGCAAATGCTGTGTGTGCTATAGTGTATGTATATAATAATAATGGTAATGTGAACTCGGCTATGTTGTTGTTGTTTTATGCCTTTTTAGTGAGGGAGAAAAAATTTCCAACTGTGATGCAAAGGTTTAAAAGGAAGATATTTTGTGTGTGGAACTCAGAGCAGCAGGCAACTGCTTGGGGCCCTAGGCTATGAGGGGGCCCCCTGAGGACTGATCAACTATACTCCACACCAGTGTCTCAATATGCAGCTTTCTCCTCCTTAAACAAACAATGGACGATTTGTAATGACATCTCAGTAGGAAACCTCCCTAAAAGACCCCCGTGATTGGTTGAATTAATGTGCTGCTGCTCTGTCCCGCCCATAGACTGAAAATAAAGATGGACGTAACCACTGTGACAGCACCCATAGATTTCTGAAGAGCTGTTTCGCCATCTTGGCCGTGCCTGACTCCACCAAACTCTCAGCTAATCCAAAAATGGGCAAAGAGGTGGGGCCTGTGTGGAGCTGAGGCTTCGGTGCATGTCCATCTGTGAAAAGCATAAGCTCATCCACCTGTCACTCAAGGCAGCTATGCAGAACTTTAAGACTTAATAAAATTGAAATGGGTGATTTATATAAAAATTGACTCCCTGTACAGTTCTCACTTCTGTGTTGGCTTCATTTTCAGTTGCTGCTTGGTCCCACCCACTCAACACTGTCACTCCAGAGCAACATTAAAGCTTATTCGCTGAGAAGGAGAGGCGAAAAGGTCTGTGGTAGCTGCTTTTATGAAAAAAAAAAAAAAAGAAAAAAAAAGTTGTCTTAAAAGTCATTAAATTTAGCAAGAAAATGGCTAAATTGCCAATACAGTGCAGTAGGAAACATCCTTAAAGGGGCTTTATGTGTCGATGAACACTGGCCTCATAATGTGAGTTATTTTCAATGTGACAACGTTAAAGCCAGTTTTTTTATATTAATTAAATAATTTTTATTTTAATTTTTTCTTACATGACCATTGAATTTTTAGATTTTACATGTTTTTTTTGGTGATGAACGCTGATTGCTTGGCCCCACCAGACTCTACAATCGCCACTGGTTGAACTTGGCAGCAGCGCAAATGCATCAAAGCATGAACTCAGTGTTAATTAGGTGATGTATCATCTTCCAGTTTTGAGGATGACTAATGTGTGATCTGTTTCCTGTTTTTATTTTCACCACTCTAACACCTCTTGGCTTAGCTCTACATAAAAACAAATCACAAGTTTCAGATTGGCAAGTTTAACATCAGAACTACAGAAAAGAAAAAATACCATGAAGTCATGAAATATATGCTGCAGAGTGGCAAAGTACAGCTTTTGTCACACAAACAAAGTGAACCTCCCGCCCCCACTTTTTTCACGATTTGTCAAAAAGTAATCTTGAAAAGCTGAAAGCTGCCACCTCTTTCTTACTGCGAGTTGAAATATTGCCTCCAAAAGTACAACCATATTATTATTCATGAGTGACATCAAATCACATTTCACCAACATTTTAATGTTGACTGAGGAAAAGTGGTGGGTTGTGAGTAATGTCATCTCAAAACACCTGAAGTTCAGATTATCTAGCTGCGTGCCCAGAGTATGATAAGACCCAGAAAATCCACATAAGCAACACAGAGACATATTATTAATGCTTTTCATGTGCTTTCAGCATCGTATGATGAGAACCTGAGATGTAAAACATACTGTTTTTACAGCCTGGCTTGTAGCCGATCAAACTTTTATACCTCCTAGTGCTGTAATGCGCCGAGTCTGATGGATGAACTTCAATCACTCATTCAGTTAGAGTAGGAACACACACCCGGGGGGAAGCTTTCTTGGAGCTGATCCTGCTCTCCTTTTAAATACAGAAAAACAGAAGAAAAAAGCTTTTGAGTCTTTAAATGCTGATTGACTGCGTTGCGTCGAGCATAAGAATAGCAAAGAACCCACGTGGGCACAGAGAACCTTCATTAGCGTCATTATCTTAGTTCATTTGATAATGACAATCCAATACAGATTGTGTTTAAGCACTACTCTTGCTCTTCCCCAACCTTTTGTAGTTCTCCTTGACAAAGAGCCTGTGCCTGTTTCTTCTGACACTGGCGCAGCTCCAGTGGGGAAGGAGAAATGAGGTGTGGCTGAGGTGAGCGAGACTATTTCGAAATGTAAACAGAGGCATTCACGACCATTGAGTCGCATCTGTCTCTGTCTGCAGATCTGCCTCTGCTTCTCTCTTCCCTTCCCCACACACTGTCTCAAAAATATTCACCGACACGCACGCTCACACATAAATTCATCTCGTTCTCTATCCCATCATCCCAATTCACGCTCCCTTTCAGTTGTTTAATCACTGCAGAGAATTGTGGGACACAGCAGTGATAGAAAAAAAAAAAAAAAACTAACAGAAAGAGGAGCAGATATTGGCTGGGCAGTAGTCGATGCAGATTTCAGTCTCAGCAGTCCTAGCCTCAGCCAACCTTGAGTTGGCGGTAAAGGGAGATATTGAAAGCTGTCTGCCTGTCTGGCTCAGTCAGGATCTCTCTCTCTCTCTACAAACTCATGTAGCTGCACACTTCCTCTCACCTATTTGTTTCTCAATTTCCCTCCACTCGGTCTCACCTAAAGCTATACGATGTTTTCTCTAATCTCCCTCACTCTGTCACACACACACACACACAGTCATGCACCCACATCAGACTGATCTCGTCATTCGCAAGACCTAGCGGAAATGAGTCCCGCCCTACCATTACCAGCTGCCACATGTAGCACATTATTACACATATATGTTTGTTCTAAAGTAACATTTCTTGAGCTTCTCTCTATTGCTGGCTGATATACATGGTGTTATTACCTATGTCAAGTTCAGAACTCGACTCAACTTCTTTGCTACCATGAGCCCACACTCACACACTGATGACATCGGTGGCAGTTCAGGGTTCAGTATCTTGCCCAAAGACACATCGACATGCGCACTGGAGGAGCGAGGAATCGAACCACCGACCTTCCTATCAGTGGATAGGAAGCCACAGTTAATTAGGCAAAGTTATCTGGTTAACTTAGCTTAATTAAACCTGGGACCACCTCAATTCTGGAACACAAACTGATGTACAACAAAGCCTTTAGGGTTTTAGCCAGAAAACTGATTCACATAACTCAGTCACTCTGCTACTTGAAAGAGGACTGAGCATCTGGTAGGTTTTTCATGAGGACTGGATACTGGACAGTGAAACCTTCCAAGCCAGGGTGCATATGCCAAAAAAGTGTTTCTCTCTTGCCTTTCTGATGTGCGCCCCATCACACATGATGTGAATCAGTGGCTCTGCCCCTGAGCCCATTGGCCTGTTTCACAGATAATGTCACACTCACTGAACAACACTTGAAGACTCAGGGGAAAGTTTTAGAAATATTAAACCTTTGTGGTTTAAAGCATCATCATAGAAAGAGAAGCAATCTTCCTTGTTTGGTCTTGGGCTGCAGATGCAACAAACTGGTATCATGGCTGATTCGCTGAACTACATCAGTTTCTCTAACTAGGGAACTGTAGTCATCAAAGTCTGGGGCAGTATGAAACCTTTTGTCGCTCCAAATGGAGCTGTTTGAAGCTTATAAATTGCCTCAAGTGATGTCACTTGAGTCATCATCAATTGGGTCGGAAGACTAAATTTTAAAACTGAAAAAAAACCTGGGGCTTTGGAGTTAGAAAGAAGTTAGCTTATTGGATTATGTAGTCAGATCTCTGTAGCTCAGGCCCAAGTGGCAACGTCCGGGACTGAAAAATGAAGTCAACATGCTCAAGACATGAAAGACATGATGGCCGCTTGAGGGTGGCTCTAAAAGTACAGCCTGGTACAAAAGACGATTTTGGTCTCTATAGCTAATTTCCTCAAACAACTGTGCAGGGGGTGAATTGTTATATTACTCACCCATTTTATGAAGGCTTAAACTTATGCATACTTAAGGGAGGGGCAGGGTGAGTGTATGCTTGCCACGAACCAACATACACTGAAATCTTGGCTCCACACATTTTTGAAGTCAGGTGCTGCCAAGATGGCGACAGCTAAGCAGCCCACTCTGAGCTTCAAAACCACTCTTCAGAAACCCATGGTTGTCATCACGGAGGCTATGTCTGTCCATCTTTACATACAGTCCATTCTTGTGCTTCATATCAGTTTGAGGCTAGCAGCTTGAGGCTACACTACTCGCTACTAGCATAACTTCCAAATCTCCATCAGAACTATCAGTAGTTGAGTTGCACTGTGGGTGATGTAGGTGCCAGGTTGTCATAAGGAAGAAGAAAAGTGTTTTGAAAAGTGATGCATCTGCCGTTTACAGAAGCACCAGGAAAAGAAATGAGCGCAATCTCCAGAAACTGAAACTTTGTGGTCAAGGATACATGGTTGATATATAAATACGTATGTAGAACCATCCAAATTAAACTGGAAAAATATTTTGGTGTGTAACCAATATACTGTAACAGCTGTGAGCACAGAGATTATTTTTAAACTAAATTACATCTTGAGCTTATTTTTCTTCGCTAATTACACAGGTGTAACTTGTTGTTTACGAGTAGTGTGTCTAGAAAATCTAACCCACATGCTTTCAAGTCACACATTTGTTCTCTTTATATCTTCAGGTCTTTCTTAGTCTAACAAAGTGCAGTGCATAAAAGGATATTGATTGGATATTGATCCATAATGTTTATGCTTCTTTTATGTTCCTCGTCCTCAGTGATGCATACATAGGTAAAAACTCATATTTCTTTTTATCCAGCATACTGAAATGTCACAAGTATTTAAAAGCAATCCCCATATTGACTAGAAAAAGAAGATGGAGGAAACATCTAATTTACTCATAAAAGATGATTCCCTGCTGAATGAGGTGAGATTTTAACAAACCCAAAACAGAAGCTTAAACTCCCTAATGGTGCAGCTCGCTAATTAAAAACCAGAGTCCTTGCAATTACAACAAGCCGCTTGGACTGTTTATCAGATCCAGCATTGGTGGATAACTAAGCTGCGGTAATGGAGAAATAACATGACAAATAAAGTTACATGGATTAAAAGGTCATCTATTGCCTCGACTTCAGTGAAGAAGAAACAGTTGATCTGAAGAACAGTCTGAGGCAGAGCCAGCAGGGGATTAACCCTCTCCTCCAGTATGATACTGTACGTGTCTGTGGGCATGCTTGAGTAAGTGAGTGTGTGTGAGTGTGTGAGTGTGTGAGTGTGTGTGTGTGTGTGTGTGTGTGTGTGTGTGTGTGTGTGTGTGTGTGTGAAGGCATATCTGTATGCCTCTCACTAACTCTGTGCATGTGGGATGCAGCTGGTAGGTGGAATGTGGTCTGGCATTTAAGCGTTTGACACTATCAGTGGTACGGGAGTGAGTGTCATGAGGAGCGAATGTGGGCGAGAGCAGGATGAAGAGGGTGTGTGTGTGTGTGTGTAGGCTGGTGGTAGTGGTGGAGGGGGGTGTGGGAGGGATTTCCACTGAGCCACAAAGCAGATGGTGCAGATGTGAGTGGGTGTTCTTAGTCTCAGCAAGGCCAGGTTTATCCAGCAGCCGTGTGGAAGTCCAGGGATTCATCTCTCATCTCTCTCTCTCTCTCCCTCTCTCTCTCTCCCTCCATTGAGGATTCTGTTGCTTACTAGCTCATTACCAGCCTCAGGCTAAACTGTGAACATTTGTATGTATACAGCACAAATGGCTCAGTGCCAGGCCACATATTGTGGCAAATTTTAGCTTGGTGAAAGTAAAGGCTTTAAAACCTCTGAGGTGTCGGAGTGATGCATCATCGTCCTCTTGCATTGCTCATCACACAGTGGAGGAGAGGGGTTAGGTGTGGGATGAAAAAAAGCTTTGTCACATTGTAGCTATTTCTAAAAGAGGTGTGACTGTCAGGGTGCGATGTCGCTGACAACACACAAAACATAGTTTTCCCGTTTCATCAGCCACAATCACACATATGCCTCAGCATTATTCCTCCATGTGTGAGTAAACATCACTCTTTCATTTCCCATGCAGTTTTGGTTAAAATCCCAGACTCCATATTGGTGGGAAAAAAATTAAAAAAAAAAAAAATCACATCATTAATAAATGTATGAACCAATTACTCCACAAATCAATTATTCAATTTCCGCATGAATTAACCATCTAAGCAATCAGCCACATATGAGTCAGTCAATCACTGTTGATCCATTAGAAGCCTCTAACTGCTTTCTCCCAGCACCATTCTGCCCTTTTCTTATCTCAACAGATAAACGAGATGGAAGAAATACTGTAGATGCAGCGTCTGATGTTCCTGCCTACAGGGTAGCCTGGGGCCAATTTTCATCATTACTTCCACATTCTAAAGTATTCTGCTGTGGCCTGTTCGTGACACACTGGTGGCATTTTCAGTATGTCAAGTATACGCCTGTAATCAGCTCTAACAGTCAGAAGTAATGTAGCAAAGAAACCTTGTGTTTGCACAAGAGACAGTCCTGGTTTACCCGCCTGGAGCATAGATCAAACTGGAGAAACCAGACTGCAAATTATGGACTTCTTTAATTCGATTATTTCATGTGGCATTTAGTAATATGTGACATTTAACCTTTGACCAGCAGGAATTGCAGCAGAACTTGTTTCTTTTGATGAGGTCTGAAGTGTGAGGCCACCGGAATAAGATTTTTTAATCATTTAGGTCCGAACCCGGGGCCTCAGTCTTGATAAATTTAGCCAAGTGAGCTAGCAGTGCGCCGAGGGTTTTTCATATTACTGAATTTCACATTCCCGTCTATAATTGGTAGCAAACAACATGGATGTAAACAAAGTGGGTTTGAGATAATTGACAAAAAAGATTTCGCAAATGTTTTATTATGACGGAAATGCATGCAAACACTTGTCAAAGGTCAACAATACAAACAACAACTTGGTAAAAGAAAAAAAAAGTCACAGGGTACCTTTAAATAAGAAATGAATTTCTTTTAAAAATGAATTATTTCATCATTTAAAGACAACATGAGGAAATTGAGTTATTAATTGGAGTTTTCGATGCTTTATTTAATATAATTAACTGACTCTAATTGAACCACGAATAAGTCAATAATTATTCTGGTGTCGCTCTCCTAGCTTCATAGCTTTTAGCTGCACAACACAAACAAGTGATTCACAAAATCCTGTAATGGACACACGCACAGTAAAGTCATGGTTTTAACATCCGAGACAAGAAGCGCTTTAAAGTAGAAATGAGTCAGCTGCCTAATTAGGTCAAAGATCCAACTAAAACATGTTCTTAAGCAGATCAGCCTTGTCTTTCTGCTTGGGGATTTTAATAGCGATGACGTTCCTGTGCTCCTTCCACATCTGGAGCAGGATGTCACATCTCCAATGCAACCGGACAGAACGTTGGACTTGTGTTACTTGGCACATATGTCTCCAAGACCTGCCCTAGTCTCACTTTCTTTTGAGCTCACTTTCTGAGAGATGTTCTTCCAGAGAGGTGAGTTCGACCTGATCATCCTGTATGACATTTTGTTCTGGCAGTGTCATTTCAACTAAACAGGTCACACTCTCACTAATAACGAGCCCTGGGTCACCAGAGACCTGAAACAATCTCAACCTTCTCAACCTTGACATTTATGCAGGGAGACAAAAAAAAAAAAAAAACAACGAAAAATGTGTCAGTGAACTGAAAAGAGGAGCTGGAATACAAAACCAGGCTGGGCATGCTCCGAAAAAGATGGAGGAGAGGTTCACCTTGGGTAATGCAAGGGAGGTGTGGCAGGGTCCCAACCTTATGTGCTGAAGGAGCGTGCGGCTCTTCCAGCTGTTCCCGAATTCCAGCTTCCTCCCCTGGGCATTGAAGGAGACAACCATCCTCCCTGTTCCCAAAAAGCCTATTGTCAAAGCCATGAAAGATTTCAGGCCTCTGGCACTCACCTCCATCTTCTGGAAATGCATGTAGCGGATGGTCACTGAGTAACGTGCTAACATGGTGGGCGAGAGCCTGCACCCTGGGAGCTGAAGATGCCAGCCTGAAGATGCCAGTGGCTAGGCATCTCCACTCTCTTCACATCTGCTTTTAATACAGTGAATACAAACACACCTCTGCATCACCTCCAAGGACCACAGGTCATCACAACATTGGTTTTATGGATTTTTTTAAATGACAGACCCCCGCATGTCAGAGTGAACGGTTTTAAATCCAGCAACATTGTTTCAAATACCAGGCTCCCACCTGGCTGCGTCTTGTCACCTATCCTCTTATCAAACACAATCACCTGCTATAGCAAGAGAATCACTTAAATATACTGATGACATGGCCACAGTGGCCCCGTGTGACAGATGAGCGCCCCTGCCCACCTACAGGCAGTATGTGGATGACACTGGCTCCAGCAGAGCTCCCTGGGACTGAACATCAGGAGGACCGAAGAGCTGTGCCGTAGGAGGCCCCCACACCCTCTGTCTAGACCAGGTGGCAGGTGGTGGAAAAGACCTCTAAGCACCTGGGCATGGAGGTGGACCCCCACCTGTCCTTCACACAACACGCAGACAGGGTCTACATAAAGACCCAACAATGCATGTTTCTCCTGAGGGGGCTGAAAGGTGTACTGCATCATATCAATCCTCACATTCAGCATTTGTATCCAGGCACAACTACCTCACGGAGAAAAGCTCACAAAAACCAGAAAACACACAACCAAAATCACAGACACCACTTAAAACCAACTCTCAGACCTTTACAGTCAAACAAAAAGGAAGACAGACTCCATCACTGAGGACTCTCCACACCCCCTTCACTGTGTTCACTTACTCCCATCAGGCAGATGCTTCAAAGCACCACTGGCCAAAAAAGAGAACTTATACAAACTTTCATTCCCATTGCAATATCCATCTTAAACAAAGCCAAAAAGACTTTTGATGCAGCTTTTGCTCTTATTTATTTAAGGAATAGTTGGGTTCAATGCATTTTTATGTCTTTCAGGGTTGTATTATAAGTTCTTTGTGAGCCCTGAACCAAGACAACAAGTTTTCAAAATTTTGAATCAAAGTAAGTTTAGAAAGCTAGAAATGGTCAAGATAATTGTAATTTGATAGTCATCGAGTCTTTGGTATTAATCAGCAATCTCCTGCACCCCTGCATATAAATCATTCCTTTTGCAATGGAGAAAATGTTACTGTCTCTTTAACTGACCCAGTAAAATGTGATCAAATCTATCTACATTACAGCCACATTACAACATAATAACCAAACTGATTAACCCGCTAAATTGCACTTTACCACCATCTGATATGCGTCAGGGTGCGTTGGAATACGTGTGGCCACTGCTGCAATAACTTCGCCCTGTGGTCATTCCTCGCTTTCCTTCCTTTCATCATCTTAGTCTCATTATAATTATCATCCTCCTTCCCCCATTTCTTTTCTGTATTTTTCATCTCCCTCTTATTTATATCTTCCCTCCCTCCCCCCCGAAACCCTCAGCATATAACTCCACACCCTTCTCTTTCTCCCTTTCTTTTTCCAAACCAATTCCCACGATCCGTCTCTTTCTCGCTGGTCTAATGAGAGTCAGTAGAGGCCTGGCAGCAGCAATTCACTTATTCTGGATTAACTCACAGGACCGCCTCTCTCAGCCACCACCAGTGGCTAGCCAATGAATCATATGATTGACAAATGAAATGGTCAATCTGTGTAGCTCAGACAGGCCACAGACTGATGTTTTGGCACAGTTGTTCTTCAACCTTTTGACTTAGTTTTTTTTACACATTTCTCAATCATTGTTGTTATCTCACACTTCCCAGACAGTATGTTCAAAAGAACTCTTTCTTCTTCTTCTTCATATGTTTATAAGCTGTGTCTTTGCTTTGCCAAATATATTTTTGCTGTAAATCAATCCAGGAAGTGTGACATCCTTATACTGCAGAGAGAGGAAGTCTGAGTGGTTGGCTGGGCACACACTTTGAAACTTTGAATCCAGCAGCTTGGATTCACATCTTGTGTCCCTTATATTGATGGGTTTAATCCACTGAAACATTTACTTAAAGCTGCACTAATCAATATTTTTACATTATATGTCGTCATTCAACAGCCTGCAAATTTACTGTCACTCTCACAGTTCTCACTGACCTTGTTTCCAGCTGTTGCAGACAGCTGTTTTCTGCAATGAAGCTCTGATGAACTCACTGTATATTGTCTGCTTGCTTTTTGATACTGGGCATGCAAAGTTATTGACTATGGTGAACACAGTCGAGCATTTAACAGCTGAAGAGTCTGTCCTTCCTTCTTGAGTTGGGTGAGACCAGAACTGAGCTAACTGAGCTAACAGAATTACCGCCTTGCAGTTGTATGCCTCCCGCCACTCAGACTAGTGTCAGGTTACATCCCTGTTTATCCAGAATCATAAAATACTAACCATTTGTGTGAAAGTTTGCCATTATTGCTGTGCGAAGTCTTGAGGTCACACTGACCTTGACCTTTGATCTTTCATTTTTACCACCAAAAGCCAAAGAGCTCATCCTTGAGTCCAAGTGAACATTCCAAATTATAATAAATTCCCTCAAGACGTTACTGAGATATCGCATTCACAAGGTGAAAACCACGTTTTGTAAGGTCACTGTGACCTTGACCTTTGACCACCAAAATCAAATTAGTTCATCCTTGAGTCCAAATGAATGTTTGTGCCAAATTTCAAGGGATTCCCCTGAGGTGTCCGACATACTTCTTTCACAAGGCCAAAATCTTTTTTCGTGGCGTCACCATGACCTTTGACCTTTGACCACAAAAATCTAATCTAATCAGTTCATCCTTGAGTCCAAATGAATGTTTGTGCCAAATTTGTTCTCTCAAGGTGTTACTGAGATATTGCAATCATGAGAATGGGATGGATGGAAGGACAACCTGAAAACATAACGCCTCCAGCCCTGACTGTCGCTGGCATGGAGGCGTAAAAATCAATGATGCAGGTTTAATTGCCAGTAGCAGTTACTGCAGGGAAAACAGATGTCATTTGCAAGAAGATTGGTCCAATAACAGTATCTGTAGGTTTTACTTGCATTAAATTTGAAGTAAGAATCAACCCAATCACGTTATGTAATTTATGTGACACCGGCTATGATGCCATCTACCTATTTTAGTTTGATTTTAATGCAAAATACATGTCTTTTGCTCCTGTCTTTCTTTATTTATGTCCTACTTTTCTGCTTTAGAATTCACTTTCTGTGCCTTTGCCTGTATCACTTGTCAAAGGGAACCACTAAGAGCATCTACGGGAAATACAGTACAAGCGCCTCTTCGTGCATGAGGCTTTGAGGCTACGATTAAGAAGACAAGTCTTAGTCATTGAGTTCTTTCTTCCCTTGTTTTATTTATACCTTTGTCAGTCAAAATTCACTGCCAGGTCTGCAGCTGACACTGAACACAAGACTTCAAAAGTAATTTCAATGTTACTAAGCAAAAGGTTAATTCAATTTGTTGGAAGCGTCTTAGTCTGCTCCACGTTTGATTGTGAGAGCTTCAATGGCAGCTGTACAGGAGACGAAACAACCAATCAGGGAATGTGACACACTTGCTGGTAGCCATATTATTGGCTCAAATCTCTTTGGCAGCTACAGCTGTGAAAAGCTGGTTGTATTGCTAAACATATGACTTGGCTCTCTCTCAACTGAACTGAGTGCACACTTTATTACTGTGGTCTTTTTGACTGGGAGCCGTACATTTCACTTTTGATGCATCAAATCAATTTCTGCTTCTCCAGCCTGTTAGCCAGCTTGCATTCAACATCCTGTTGTGACCATATCTGATCAGTGATCAGCTACTGGTAGAAACTGTTCCCCTGTTGACACTGACAGTGTGTTGATTACTGAATACAAGTTAAACGCATTAGAACAACAAGCAGATGGTTTCTTAGGGATGGGGCAAAAGTAACAAGTCTGGCACACTGTGAAAAGTTTTACGTTAAATGATGCATCAGCTGCGATGATGAGGCGTCGAGAAACCTCCCTGCGATAATTTCTTCCGCTTCAGCTTCAGGTAGCATATTCATCAGGCGCAACCTCTGGCACCCTCATTCATTTACCTATTCATTACACAGCCATTCAATCACCTTTTTACTGTCTGTCATAAACTCTGCACTGACAGTGTCTCTTGTGGCTGTAACGTCTCATATGTTCAGCGTTCCCTTCAACCTTTAAAGTCGCAATAAAATGTCATTTTGAGAGCACGTTGATGTTTTTATTTGATATCCATGCAGGAATGGCTTACTGCAAAGTCTGAACCAATGGGAGAGCTAGAAGGGAGGGGGGCAGGAGCAGAATTGTGTTGGTTTGTACATTAAATTTACACCCCCAGGTAGAAAATAAAGGACATATTTTCTAGTTTCCAAGAGGAAAAAAATTTACAATATTGTGATTAAAGTAAAAGAAAATGTGTTTTAACATGATAAGCAAGGACATAAGTTGCTATTTACTGGGTTGGGATTTTAAATTTCATGCTTGCATAAGCATATACAGTACAATAATATAAAACATACCATGAAAATAGTCACACATAACATCCACATCGGTAAAGCAAGAGGAGCGGCTCTTCATGCTTGGTTACATATATAGCACACCAAATTGCAGCTATATTGAATTTACTGCTTTCATGACTAAACCTATCAACTACTGCAGGAGTTCATTTAGCAGTTTAATGTTTCTATATTGAAGGGTGGGAAAAAAAAAAAAAAAAAAAAAAAAAAAAAAAATCGATGACACACTAATTACACAGACTCCTTTTTTAAATTTTTTTATTTTTGATGTGTGTTTTTTTCTTTTCATTTAGAAAAGGCAAATCCTTTCACACATACGCTCAACACACAAATCTCTTTGGTGCAATCTTTTGATGCATAATTATCCACTAATTGTAATTTACAAACGCATCTGCAAGAACGCAACATCAAATTAACCAAATCCATGCTTATGTGCAATAAAGCGTCACGGCACATTTGAAAGCGTTTAACACTTTTAGCCGTTCGCAGGCTCATCATGTCTCTGTCAATAATAGCAGGTGGTGGCTTCTCGGCTTGTAATGAGCTTTCATTCTGTATGGATGGCTCGGAGCTATTAGCACTGTACCATGTTAGTCCTGTGCAGCCGAGCTAGCCTCGCAAGCGCCATCACGGGGGAGTTACGACACGCTAACATGCTTAATCTTCCAGTTCTGCACTGTACATTTCACATGTACCACATGTGTGATTGCAGAGGCTGCACGGGTGCATTGCAGGACAGGGACCGCGCTGGGCACGGAGCACACCAAGAGACCGGACAGCTTGCCAGAGATGAACAATGAAGATGCAAAGGGTCCATCTGCTGAGAGCATAAGTTGGAATTCTTAATTTGTCAGGCTGAAAGTAGCTCTTAATTTTCTTCTCCGTTTTTTGGCACCGTGATCCTCATTAATTACATGGACAGCTCGCCACATACACAAGCGTGTGACACTGAGAAAAAGTGTCCAGTACATAATTATTGTTTTTGTTTTTCTTGACTTAAAATCTCAAGCATAACACATGTCAGTATTGGATGCTAGGATGGCTGATTCAACTGAGCTGCTCAAACTGGTTTTCAGTCAGTGTGGAAATGTGTTTTTCCTCTGTGGGTTTGTTCTCATTCGTGGATATTTAAGCATGCGGTGGATAGATGGACAGATAAATGTTTGCATGACTGAGTGGCAGTGTGCATGTGTGTCTCCACATGTGTGCGATGAGCAGAGTGATGATTAATGGCGTTTATATTATTCCAGGCTGCCAAATTGTTCCCACTAGCTCCTAAGCAGACAGAGGTTGGTGCAATTTAACCTCTGCCCAGTCTCTTCCCCTCTGGACCAAATTCGGCCACGACAAGACTGATTACCCTAAGAAACATGCATAAATCATACTTTGTCAATTGTTTGGGCCAATTCATTATATTCCACACCCCACTTGGCTTAGCAGATACAGTACATTGATTCACAAAGGCAAAGTACAATGCACAATGGGTCTGTTTACCCTCAAAATTGTCCATGCAGGTGCCAATTACCGTACCTGGTCGTCTTAACAATTCCTCTGGTTGGTGCAGTGTCTATGTGAGAATGTGTGTGCAAAATCCCAGTACTTACACGTATGGATCATAGGGTCATCTTTGTGTGGAGGTCTTTACACTTGTATTTGTGTGTTTCCAGTCTCAAACACAGCACTAACGTCACACTAATGTCACAATATAGCTCCGCGCTTTCCTCTCTCCCGGTACTCCCCCCCCCCCCCCTCCTCCTCCAACAAGGGCCAACAAGGGCTGAGATTCCACATTGAGCCAATTAAGCTGATGGGTGGCTGCTGCGCTGGCATGAGCATATGTTTACGATCTCATTATAAACACACTTCCTTGTCCTGATAGGGGCTGCCTCATCATTATTCCACGCCGAGAGTAATTCCCAGGTCCTTAATTTGGCAACGCACTGAAAACAGCCCACCCGCCAGGAGTGGAAAGGTAAATTGAGATTGTTGGTACCTGTGACTCAGAGGTATTGGTAGCAGCTAGGTCGTGCTTTCTGGTTGTGGTGCTGGGGAGGGTTGCAGCACTGCAGCATTGTGGGAGACGCTTGTTGACTAACCATCACTAATTAAAGATGCGAAATATGGTGTGAAATTACTCCACACCTACATCATAATTCACTCCCCCTCTGTCTGCAGTCTTCCTGTCTTCCAGTCATCTTTTTGCTTAAATATGGCTAAAGACGCTTCCCTACTGCCCTCCCTGAAGTAATGAGGTTCCGCCAGAAGTTTGGCCTCACGCCAAAATATGGACAATGATAATGAATAGCATTTGGACACTGACGAATGAGTGAGAAGAGGATAATGCTGCATGATTGGCTTGAGAGGTTTCCGTGGATGCAAGAACTTGTCTCCGCTGCATTCCACTATTCAGTAAACAAAATAAAACCAAGATGACCACAGCCACTGTGGTTTGTGCATAATGCAAAACTTTTAACATCCACATTTCAAGGCTACAGTAAGTGAGCACAGAGCTGAATTTACTCAAGAGACAGAGGGGGCGAAGTATCACTTTAAGCATCCCTGGGGTTTTATGTTAATGCATTTGCCATGTCTCAATGAAGTCACATAATCTGTGACAATGATCCCCTCTTCCCACATGTGACAGCTATGGCTGCCACCTGGTTCAAATGGTTGGAAGGGAAATGATTGAAAAGAAATTCATTTTTAACAGAATATGCAGAAAATAAAGTTTTCTTTTGGTTTCATACACTTAAATATTTTTTTTTGGGAAACACTTTTAGTGTCTATAAAATTCCAAATCACTTAATAGGTATGGCTGTGGGATATGAATGAAACTAAAATTAAACAACAAATTAGGATAATCACATGAAACCCACTTACACTGTACAGTGTTTAATAATGTCTACATAGATGCAGAGATTCAACCCAAAGTCCTCAAAAGAAACATGATGAAAAACGATGTGAAGCAAAACAATAATATGATATAATCTTACAAAATCAAAAAGTGATTTTAATATTCTTTTGCTGTCCTGCCACAGCAAGAGGGATAAGATGAGATAGGATAAAATGAAATAAGATAAGATAAGATAAGATAAAATAGTCCTTTATAAGTCCCACAGTGGGGAAATTTGCAGGGATAAAGACAGTACAAAAAAGGAAAAGCAAAATTACAATATTAGAATAAAAAAAAGTTAATAATAGATTATAATAATAATAATGATGACATAGTATATGCAAGCCAGGCTAGTAATATTGCACAGTGGTGAGTTGTCAGTTTTGGTGTGTGTGTGGTCTACTGAGTGCAGTATTTGTTCTACATTTCTTCTTCTACAGTTATGAACTTTAGCCCACACAGGCACCTGTAATTTAAATTCCAGTAAATAAAAAGATGCCAAGATGGATGCCCTGTGTCTTTTTTACCTCTGTCTCACACATTAAACATGCTGACTCCGGGCTGAATATTATATAGTGTGGAAGGATCCTATAACTGCATGCAACACGCTCGTCCTTCGCGTGCAGAAAGCCGGAGGAGCATTTTCAGTTCACAGTCATCTGCACCTGCCACAGCGGGCCTCGCACCTGTGTGGACGGCTCACAGTGGGGATGTTCCTTTGAATGAAGCATGACTAGGAACTGGTACATCCTTTCATGCTCCGGAGCGCAGCAAAACACACAGGCCTGCAAACACACACGCACAATGACATGTTGATGGCAGGAAAGCACACACGCTGATCATCGCAGTGTGCACACAACATGTGAACCAAAAGGGTCGGGGGGGTCAAGAATGAATCCACAGTATGAGGGGAACACGTGTGGATAGGGTCACAGCACACAACACAGTTGTTTGTGAGCTAGATAGGGTGAGGAGGGTGAAATTTACAACATGGTATATACAGCAAACGAGGTTAATTAAGATCAAACATAGAACGAGACATGAATATTCATGAGCATGCAGCCAGCTGAAATTCTGTGAAGCATGAACACAACAACACAAGAAGGAGAATACATCACTGTAAATACATCCACATGATTTATGCACAGGATTTCCTCACGGCATTAAGAGGAGAGACAATCTTAGAGAACTTGGAAGTTGAAAAAAAAAAAAAAAATGCTGGGATGTTTGAAGGTAAAAGTTTTCAGATACAATAGCAATGCCTTAGAATTAACCTAAAAATGAGCCATGTCTGGTGCTGTGAGAGCCAGTCACTCTACCCTGGAGTGGTTTAATGCCGATATGACAGAGAGTTTAATCTTGACACCTTAGTCAAACCCTTCTCTTTGATGTCGGGGGGTATATGAGTGCTGTGGAACTGGACCAAAATTTCACCCGAAACTCCCCCAAAAATGTGTCGTTGGAACCCCACAGCGGGCTTTAACACTGTCACCTTGATTGGCTCAATAGGCCGTGAAAACCGGCCGGTGGCAGTTCACGCGCAGTCCACCCCACAACCTCCGCCCCCCCTCCCCTTTCCAAGCATCAGCAGTCAGCCAGCCATCCGGTTGCTAAGTGAAAGTGAATCTCCATCAATAATGATTAGCCGGTGCCACGCACTCTGTCTCACCCTTTCTCTCCAGCTGTATGGATATAGATGGTCGTTTCTTTTCCACCAATATACAACATAATTACGTCTAGTGAACTGTCAAGTGGAGAAAAGAAAGTTTAGCATTGGCCAACTTCACTTTGAGCCTCGGGTACCAGTTTATACAAGGTGCAGAATCATGTATTGAAAGTGTGTAGTTTCGGGAACGAACACAATGGCAGCTAATTAGCTGTAGCTGTGTTTTCCATTACCCTCTGCTCTTCATGCAAAATGCAGCTTTATCTTCCAGCATTTTTTTTTTTTTTTTTTTTTCCCTTCCACGCTTGCTGGCCAAAATTTGCAGAACTCCTGAGAATACAACTGTTGTTTCCGCTGGTCTTTTGTCAGACATAAGTCTCACCTTTGCTAGCCTCCAAGTGATGCAATTCCCTAGGGAGCTGCTGGCAGCCGAGCAGATATCAGCCTGTGTGCTCTCAGCTCATTGCCCACCAGTAGCTGAGCAGGCTATGCATACATGGCTCGCAGCGGGGGAGCAGCAAATAACATGCCTGTATGCTGAGCCCATTGACTGTGATTGTCAAGGTGAACGGACCGGAGAAAATTAGGTTTTCCCCTCCCACTGAGCTAGTTATATACCTCCCATTATGGATGCAGAAAGCTTTGGTCCATACACTGAAAAAAGCAAACATAACAAACATTGCGCAGCTTCAAAAAGAGCCATCCAAGTTAAGCCAGGAGAAAAGGCAATGAGGCAATTTTCAAGCCAATAGCCTCATCAATGGATATTAGGCATCTGATTGCCACTTTCATTTTTCTCATTTAGCCACAGATATGGTACAAGACTACTTTTTTCACTCACTTAAGTTTGCACAAATCATATTTACGTCGCACCATGTTATACATATGCATATACAGTCTGTGATTCAGCTGGTAGGGAAACCAATTTCCCCACTGCACCGTAACTAAAAGTGTTCAGAGAAAATAGAAAATGGATTGCATTAACGTGCAGTGCACACTGCGTGGTAGAATGGATATTGAATCATTCCTGTGTTTCCCCCAAGAGCACAGAGAGGGAAAAATGAAAGCAGTCAAGTAGGAAGTATAATGGCACCCGCGAGAGCTACCTCCATAAGCCCACACCTGTAACCCCCACCCCTGTCCAGCGACACAGCACAGTGGTCAGTGATGGGGAATCAAATGTTATCATCATTCCAAAGATCAGTGATGGATTATCTGTTTTTTTTTTCCTCCGTGTGGGTCCATCTCTGTCTCTATCTACTTCTGATTGTGCGCCTGTTTACCAAGTGCAATCTCTGATATGGGCCCCTTCTTGTGACACGGAGGCCAGAGGTCCCTGGAGAGGGTGCATCCTGTAATTCCTCTGAACAAATAGATAGCGGGTTAGCCAAAAGCGCCTCTGTGGTGGCACAAGACCAACAACACACAGCTGCCTGGCTGGCTGCAGCCAATCCGCCTCCAAGACATGCTCAAGAGGATAGAGATCAGAGGGAGAAACAGAAAGAGACAGACACAGGGAGAATGTGTGTGAGGGAGAACGCTGAATGCAGCGAAGGGAGGGAGGGAGGCAGGAAAGAAAGACTGTATGTGAGAAAAGAGCTGTATAGAGAGAGGCAAGCCAACCTGAAGGATGTAGGGAAAAATGATGCAATGTGGGATTGTGGGGATGTGTTTATGTGCCAGGGGGGCAGACAGAGAGAGATCCAGCAGATATATGCGTATGCCTGCTTCTAAAATTTTTATTTATCCAGGGCTGAATACAAGATCAATTCTATTCCCCATGGTTGCAAACGCAGACAGATTTAGATAAATAAACCTGCATTTTCACCAACAATCCGGCCACATGTCATTCCTATTACCATCCACAACCATGACCTCATTCGTCTTTTCTTCTCACCCGTCTATACATTTTACTTCAAGTTTAACCTAATTTCCTATCAGCAATGCAGGGAAGACACTAAATACATTTACATAAGTACTGGAAGAATCATTTTTGATCAGTGCTTGCAAACATGAAATTCTAAATTTCTACAGTGGATGAAAAACACTAAGAGATAGGCCTACTGCTGGTGTTCACATCATAAATTTATTTTCTCAAAGGAACCATTTGCCAAAGTATTAAATTGATACTGTATATTATGTATGTGATATATGTCTACTGTGCATGCAGTAAATAGAACTTATCCGGTTTAAGATCTGCAATGGAGCTACTCTACCTCTATCACAGGATGCATGTGTAGTCGACTATTATCAGACTGGCACTGCATGATCCCTATGGGCACTCTTTGGTTAATTAAACTAACATAAGAGAACTTTGAATAAGCACAGACGGACTCTGCTAGGATTATTGTCTAGAGGTGAACGTGTGAGTCACATAGTGCCCTATGGGTAATGCATTTCATATAGGGTCAATACGAATCGCCCACAACCTGAAATGGAGAGAGCAGACAAGAGTATCGGCTGTTTGTGAGAAAAGTAACAGTACACCAAACAGTAAAATGAAGTAGTTCTGGTATGCACCAGTGTGTACCAGCCCACTTTGAATACTTATTTTGCAGCCAATTTGGAAATAATTTTTTTTCCTGACATATGTCTCATTTGAACACCCTGCTACGCATTGTACTAGAATTATTTTTTAAAATAGGACATTCTCTTTGAAAGTGACAAGTGCCTTATTTATATAAATTACATGTATATAACATGTTCTTATCCATTTACCTTTTCATAGTGTTTACAAGTTCAACAGTTGTGGGAAAAGAAGATTGAATTCCTTTACTTTAGGTAAGAGTATGTATAGCACAATGAAAATATCCTCAAATACGAGTGAAAGCCCTGAATTTAAATTGTATCTGCACTATGTACCACTGACTGGCACATTATTTTACATTTGACTGTTACCATTGATGCATCGTTGTATAAGTAGCTGGATGACAGGGAGCTATTGCAGTTCTAACAAGTCTGTGCACTGTTATTGTTAAGTACATTGTTGGTTCCCAATCTATAAGTTGTGCCTGTCAGGGGATGATTCATGGAGCAGGAAAGAAGGGGAAAAAAACCCATGACATACATTTGTAGATATTTTCCCTTTTTTCTTTCTTTTTAAAAAAAAATGATATCAAATGTTATCTCTCTGGGCCTTGAACAGTTATTTAAATAAAACCAGGGCTTAGAGAGGAAAATTTCTCTGTGAAACTGCTTACTCCTCTTAGACATGTGAAACATGACAGGAAATAACAAGATGCTATTTTTTGTACGGGGGTCACAGGCCAAAAACGTTCAGGAGCATTAAACTAGTTTTATCTTGATGTATGCATTTAATCATCAGATCACTGATAATCAAATAAAATAATGTAGTCATAATAATAATCTATAAATCCAAAAATTATGCACATTGTACTTATACTCCATTCACATTTCTACATGCAAACCATATCTAACCCACCTGTGCACACTACAAACACTTCCAGTGCTAGCGTCGTGCTGATTGTACTTTACAAGGGCGATGCCCAGCTACAGGATGTAAAGCTGTTGCCAAAACAGTACAATCCGGCCTTTATTTACTGTACATCAATGCATTGAGCCGAGTCATTGACTGTGACTGCAGCTTTATCGTTGCTTAAACAGATGGAGCCGGCTTCTCTTTGCTTCTTGCTGGGGAGGTCACCAAGCTCACCAAAACAGTTTTAATTAACCCAGATCTCTGTAGGGTGAGTTTCTCCTAATCCTTATGTGCTCACGGCTGGGCACCACCACCTGCTTGTGTTGGTGTTACACAACTGCTCCTGCCAACCAAGACACACACGCACACACGGACACACACACACACACACACACACACACACACACACACATATATAAGTTGGTGTAGCTATTCTTGTTGGAACATTACAGCAACCTTAACCTTAAGAGGACCTCAGAAATTATGTTTTACATAATTAGAACCGTCATGAAGACTGCCTGTCCTGGTAACACACACGCACACTCTGACCTCACCCCCCCTCCAGGTTTTTTTAGAAACCATTTGCTGTGAAACATTACAGCACTGGTAAAATACAGCTTTTGATAATGCAGCCAAAATCTCTGCTTTTATTTTGATAATCACACATTAAGTAATGTCTTGTGAGTATATCTATAATACAGTTTCAAAGAAAAAAAAAATTTATTATATTTTCTGTTGTCAATAACAGCAGTAGCAAATGTCAGGCTTTGGTGTTATCCCCTCAGTATCTTTGCAGTGAAATAATGTTGCACAAGAAGAAATCCATCACAGAAAGCATAATGTCTTCAAGGATGGTGCAGCCTCAAAAGCCAAGAATGCAATGCAAAAAAAAAAAGATCTTTTAAGTAAAACATACTATTACTTTTAGTCTTATGCAGTTACTTGATATCACTATCATCACCTCTGTTGGAGTCTCTTGCTCTAGAATCTCTAGAAAGATTGGAAGTTATTAGCTGAGAGATGTGGGTGTACCAGGTAAAGAACCACTTTATTCTTACAAATAAAGTTACATCATGTTAATCACAAAAATTATTTGTGAAAATCCGGTGCTATGTATTGAGCTCACTTTGCTAAACTTCCACAAATCTCCAAAGAATATAAGAGCAATGTGTGTGTCTCTTTATTCTGGACTTAGGTTGCTGACTGCTAGATGTGGTTTTAGGTAGAATATAAAATGCAACTGAAATGCTACCAAGGTCAAATATTGATTTTTTAAATTTTTTTTTTTTTTTTTATTCAGCTTCATGGCTGTCTGGACATCTGCTCTCTGTCTGTGCCGGTAGCTGAGAAAAGCTCAGCTATTTACACAACTGAACAAACATTGTTTTCTTCAAGCTGTGCACAATTAGATCCACAACTCCTGTGCAAGATGCCTCACCTTTGGTACAATTTGCCCAAATCAATCAATCAATCAATCAATCAATCAATCAATCAATCAATCATTATGTAGTACTTCTGCATACAGAGTATTGTACTTCAAAGTGCTTCACAGATGATTGATAAGCCAAGAAAAATGACAAATCTAATAAGAAAGGTGATAATGAAATACAATGAAATAGTTTTAAAGAATGGATTTATATTTATACACAGACAAAAAAAAAAACAAACAAAAAAAACACAACATCATAATATTAAAAATCAAATACCAGACAAACATTTTGGCACTCACAGGACTGTGAGTGCCATGTTGGAATTCAGCCTGCAGACCAGAGTAAAAGCTATTTGTAGTCTTAATGTTTTTCTGACTGCCAAGGGAACCAACAGACTTTGATATTTAAAGTTTCAATTTCCACTTAGTCCAGCTCAAAGATTTTTTTTTTTAAAGCTGCAGACATTTTGACATGCCATAGTGGGAAAAGCACAGAGGTAACCAATATTGTTAATGATGGCTTGGCTGCATCAGTGTGAGCCAGTGGACCATGCTAGTGGTTAACATCAGAGCTCTAGTGTTAGCTAAGCTAAATGAAATGCATCCATGTTTATTAGTTATACCTCATCTGATTCATGTGGGACGCATCCAAAGAGTAGAAACCGACCGGACACCGTAAAATCCCAGAGCAGAGTGGAACACACAATGTAACAAGGTAATTGTCGTGACGTGTGTGCGTCCTGCGAAACGTCGTGCTGTCTGGCAGGTTGCAGCCATAGCACGAGGTGTGTCACATGTTGTAGCTACTTCCAGTGACCTGTTATATGCTGCGTTTACTGTAGGACATGGTTTAAGCGATGGTTCAGGAGTCACGGAAAACAGGGTCGAGGGAAACATGACAGCTGGTTAAAAAAAAAAAAGCAGCAGCAGCAGCAGCAGCAGCAGCTCTGTCTGATGACATCAATGAGGAGACGTGAGGGCAGGTGGTGCGGCTTCAAAGTGGCTTGGATAGATGGGAGATATTGTCTTGTGAAAGGTGGCATGCTTTGATAGGAATCAGTGCGGTGATACAGACATCAAAGTGATGTATGTAATAAGAACTCTGCATAATCTTATAATTGATGCATGGATACAGATCTCCAGCACAAGTAACACATCCATTACTTTAATTTTACATGGACAGGACCCACAGCTTGTACGACCATTTTGTTTTTCACCATCTCTACGCTGCTCTTCCTCTAATGGGCAAAACTGACAATTAAGATTCTGGATGCATTTTCTCACTTTATGTCAGCAGTGCATTACATTCAAGTGGTTTTAGTTTTGCCGCTCTATTTTGCAGGCACATTTAAATGTTGATTTTCACCACTTGGCTCAGGTTCAGTGCTCATCCACAGGCGCATTCCTCCAAATGACACAGCGGCTTAATTCACTCAAGTTTGTGAGCCATATTCAATATGTCTCACCGTGTTTAAGCACAACACCAAGTGATTTGCAAAACCCCCTGTGAGTGTTTAACAGTGACAACCACTGTGAACACTTAATGGGTTTAGCAAAAGCAGCAAACAAACTCGAGCCCTCCCAATGTCACTCCTCCAAGGGAGCCATTTTAGTTAATCCTAGTTCCTTAGACAGGTCCAAAAATTAATTTAACCACACCCGTTGCTACAATACCTGATCCCTTTTCCGACTAGAAATCTTCTCTACACCATTAATCTTTGTATCCTGCATAACTGATGGTAAGTCAGGGGGCTTAAAACATATTACTCTCCCCCTTTAAAAAGGAGAAGCTGTGACATTTTCTTCATTAGACCTTGGCTACAGCTACAATAGCAGTCTTTTAATCTGGTGCTTTGGTACTGTAATCTCCCTCACATATGGTCTTCTGGATAAATCAGACAAGCTCCGTTCTGCTCTGCACAGCACTGCCCCACTGGAGTTCTCTCCATCAATGTCCGTTCTTCAGCAGTAACCATACAGCCGTGGCTGCAATAAGACAGAGTTAACGCTCATCTACAGTTTCGACATTGTTGTCATTTCTGTCTGACACCCTCACACTAAGACATATTCTGTCACCTGCCGCTTTAGCACCCACAAGAGGTGTGCGTATAAAGTGGCTTTCACTTTATTTGAATCAGGTTATATGTGTGTGTCTGTGTGTGTAGTTGCACACATGTACGGTATCTGTGCGTGCGGTGTAAGAGAAATTTGAAATCGAAAACAACATCCACTCTTCTGTGCTGTCAGAATAATTCAGAGGTGATAGCTTGCAACGTCTGCGCTCTGTGTTAATCTTCTGCGAAAATGACACACCTCCAACTCCCCGAGCTCAGCATGAACTTGGGCAATCTAAGCTGCCATCAGGATTTGGTGAACCATTCTTCAGCTCAAGGGTTTTTGTAGTAACACATGGGATGAAGAATGCAAACCCTGGTTCTGGGCTTCGTACGCCAAGACATGTGCCCCAAGTTTCTGAAAACTGTGGCAGTGAAAAAAAAAGTTGCACATACATAATGTGTAGTAAGATGCTATGTTACCTACAAAATATACATACTATACAAATGAATAATGTTTGAATAGGATATTTAGACATGTTTGAATATATTTGTTGTATCAACATCGTCATCGTGTTTGGCTCCCAGCTGACTGGTAGCAGCCAATAACATTCATACAAGTGTAACAGGCAGATTTTATAAAGCCCTCTATGGCTGCATGGGAATTTTTCAATATTACTGAGTTTTTCAACTTTATTCAACATGTTTCTGGGCCCACATTTAGAGTCTGGCATTCTCTGTCCAACTATTGAGAATGTTTGCTTGGAAGATTTCCTTGTCGGCGGTCATAAATGTGTTCTTTTTAATGTTTCTTGTAATTTGGATCTGCTGCCCCATAAAACATCTGTTTGGCAGGCACATCATTAACCAGAGAACAGCTGAAGATTTCACAGCTCTATCTGACCCAGATGTGCTGTCAAACTGTTATGATGTGGAGACTTTGGTCCAGTGATTTAATGAACACTGCTCCTCTGTATTGGATATAGTGGCTCCTTTTAAAGCCAGACAAGTCTCCTCTGTCAAACCCTCAGCCTGGATTAATGAGTCAAGCCGCAGTTTTTAGGGGACACTGTAGGAAGACAGAGCGCTTATGGGATGTCACCAAATTAGAGGTCCGTTGGCTGCATTTTAAGGAGCTTTCAATCAGCTGGAATGAAATGATGAGGGATGCTAGGACTGATTATTTTGCCAACCTCATTTCATATTACAAAAGAAACTCAGAGACTGTAAACACCATCGTCTCTCCCACTGCTCCACAAGTGCCTGTCTTCTCTAACACTGATTACAATAACCTTCTCAAATGTTTTATTGACAAAGTCAGTGATAT
Organism: Trachinotus anak; assembly: GCF_046630095.1. Lineage (NCBI taxonomy): Eukaryota > Metazoa > Chordata > Actinopteri > Carangiformes > Carangidae > Trachinotus > Trachinotus anak. The sequence goes on along the minus strand of NW_027273859.1, from coordinate 24,105,216 downwards.
CAGAGCAAATATTCCCCTCCATCATCCATCCATCATGCCAGTGATGTTTCCTGCTCCACAATCCTCAACCCCTTTTCTCCGGTTTCCTCAGAGGACATCACTAAACTGTTGCACAAGATTAAGCCTTCATCAGGCCCCCTTGACATTCTCCCCTCATCCTTGGTTTTAATACAATTGACTCTACGACTTTAACCATGATCAACAGGGGGAAAAAAAGCAGTCAACAGAAACAACAAATGCAGTCAACAGAAACAGCTCCTCTTAAAGTTACTAATAACATTATGATGGCTGTAGATAGTGTGAAATGCTCATTACTAGTGTTACCTGACCTCAGCTCTGTTTTTGATACCATTGATCATAAATTGGCTAAATGAGTTGGTAGGTTTTTCTGGGTCTCCCTTGGATTGGTTCTCATCCTGTCTTGCTGACAAGGTTAGGGTTAGAGTTTTTCGGTTTCTGTTGATTCATGTCAGACACAGTGCCAATGTCATGTGGTGTCCCACAGCGTTCTGGTCTAGGTCCTATGTTGTTTTCTTTATATATGCCACTTCTTGGACAGATCAGCCATTATGGCAGGATCTCTTATCATTTTTATGCTGATGACATTCAGTTGTATTGCTCTTTTAAACATGATGCGAGTAATCAATTAATGTTTGGATGCCATGAAGATATGGATGGCTGACACCTGCCCTCAGTTAAATGCAAATAAAACTGAAACTCTTATAATTGCTAATGAAAGTCTCATTTCAAACTCAAACAGTATATGTTTTTTTCCAGTTGAGGAACATTGTCAGTTTAGGAACAGTGGTGGCAAGGTTGAGACAAAGATGATTTTTCATACTTTTATTTCTTCTTGTTTAGATAATTGTAACATTCTTATCTCTTTCAGTCAAACCAACCGTCTCCAAACTGTCCAGAATGCAGCTGCTTGGCTTTTTACTAGAAATAACAAGTGATCACACATCACTCCAATTTTATCCTCTCTGCATTGGCTTCCAATCAAATTCCACATCAATTTTGAAATAGGCTTCTGGTGCTAACCCTTAGAGCCTTGCATGGTCAAACATTAGAGTATATTGCTGATACGGCCACTTGGGCACTTGGGTCTGCAGACCAAAAAATTGTTGGCTGTACCTTAAGCTTGTTATAAAACCAGAGGTGACCATGTTTTTCTAAATGTGGCACCCAATTTATGGAACACTCTCCTCTTAGCTCGATCCCTAGACTCCTGTGAAATCTTTATGATATAGCTGAAAATGTTTTTATTCAGACAGGCTTTTGGTTAATCTGTCTGAATAGCTGCTCCATTTTATTTTATTGCTTTTTATTTGCCTTTTCCCTTGCCTGTGTCTGGAACTCCTGCACTTTTTTATTGATGTAAAGGACTTTTGCAATTTTGTATCTGTGAAAGGTGCTATTAGTTACCTCCAGAAGTGAAAAATCATATACCTCAACTCAACAACACAAACAACTGTGTAACCTTATTCAAAAGTAAGACATGGTTAATTCCACATGTCTAGATTAGGACATTATATCAAGACATTGTGTACGAATATTCCTTGTGTTAGCTAATCCTAACCCTTCCCATAAGGTCTAGAATCACAATGGCTCAGCAAAAGGGTGAACTTAGGGGCACAGCTAGTCTGCATGTCTGTAATAACAGCACTCAGAGGAGCACATGGTGTAGATGTTTTAGATAGCAGTGATCACAGCTAAAATGTTGGAATTTTATGGATATGACCCATCTACACTACAACGACATGCCGTCCTGCTTGTTTTCTCGAGAAGTGTAGTTTTTCATGCTTGTAAAATACCCGTTGTATCTGCTGCTTAAAAAGGAAAAAAAAATTATCTCAAAGCCTTACCAGGCATGACAATAGGACTTGGGTGATAATTCCTAATGCTAATGCTAACGTGATTAAGGCTTTGGCAGTGATTGAAGCTTTGCTGTCTCACTAAGATCTATTGTTAATCTATGTTTACAGCAATCTCTGATTCTGCACCTTTGTGTCCCAGAGAGATGAGATCTCATCCAAATCCTTGTTGCCTCTCAAGCTCTTGAAGAGCTCCCTCAAAGACCAGGGCCTTAACCATTAACAAGAAATGTATAACCATAGATTGTCAATTGCATGATGCATCTGACTGTGCAACAGTGCAACATCTGCATCTGTGAAACTTTAATCTAAGAGCTGTCACTTTTGCTCCCATAATCCTTGGCACGACGGACTCCATATGCCAGCAGTCAGTACCATTAATTCAAATATTCCCCCCAAAGAGGGCTTCATCTCCCAAGACACTGCAAGGAAATCACATCATCAATCATGAAATCCGGTTGAGCTCCTCTCGTTTGATGTGCCTTATTGTTCATGGGCACACTAATTTAAAAGCTCCCCTGTGAGATGGTTATGGCATGGTCTCCACTGGCATCCTCAGCAATTTGTTAACTTGGAGATGGCAATTATTCACGACTAAATGCCATCATAATTCCCCTAATGCACTCTTGATATTTTAATTATCTCCATATTTGTATTGATATAATATTAAAATAGTTGGGCGTGGCAAAGTAGCTGTTTTGCTTACTTAAATATGACAGGATCAACAAATCACAGGCAAACAGTTCAATCTGGGTCATGGTAGCAAATTTTGAATAACACAAATATGTGATGGCCCTTCCAAATGATAGGAGTTTATATAAAAATGGTTTTGCTCTCATTGCAATCAGCGGAAAGTGATTCGTTTTGTCACGGAGGCTGACGTCTCTAACCGGATGTCGTTAGGATTAAGCAGCAGAATGAGGGTTTGCGGTTAAAAGGTGGGCTGGATATCCTCTCTGTTGGCATATATTTTCATGATAGATGTAGTAGGTACACTGAAGGAGGACGGTGTCGATTTTTTTTTTTTTTTTAAAGCAGGGATTAACCTCCATTGGTTGTAATTAGATGGAGCAGTCACTGCCACTCCACTACAATGGATTTGTGTACCAGTGGCTCTAACACGCTAGTGCTCCATTTTCTCTGTGATTCATTTGCCTGTGTTTTGCGCTCACCTTGGACAGAGAGCTCAAGGAGGTAAATGGGTTCTATATGCCTGGGAGTTCAGGATTTGGAACTGATCTGCTATTAGGCCACTACTCCCCACTGCACAACACACACACACACACACACACACACACACACACACACACACACACTTCAAACTCTCTTGGGAGAGGCAGCTATATAAAATGATGTACCCTATCACTTCAATTTTTTTAAATTGCATTTTAATTACTTTCAATTAAATGTTCCTTGCAGATAGAACACAGTATTATCAGGCATGAAGGTGGTGATCTACACAAGCTCTGCATGTTTTCATTGTTGATCCCTTTGATTTAATTTTCTACTCACCAGTTCTCATGTTTATGCTGGTGGTGCGTGTAACTACCACCGGCCTACAGAGCCCCTGTTTTCACTTCACAGACTTTAAAGAGAGAAACATCTTTTTGCATGAACAACCACAGACCTATTTATCCAACCAAATTTTAAATGTGGGTTGTGGTTCAGACATGTGGAACCTGGCTAGAGCAGACGAGACTGGCCTGCAGCATGTTGGCCAGTGGGTGAAATGCTATTCGATTGCCACGGTTAACTTTCTTGCCACCATCTGCTTTCCTGTTTCTCCTCAAACATTCTGTTACATGCATGCCTGGAAATCATTCCATGAACATATTCATACACCTTTGTAACAGTCAAGGTTTTTTTTTTTTTGCTGCATTTCAGGCAAAATCAGTAAATCTGCCGTAGAAAGACAACCATAACCAATGCTAATGTGGTTGCGGTGGCACATCTTATCACTCGACTCAGACCATACTGATGGCACTGATAAAAGTCATAACTGTCAGATGTGGCTGCCGTGTAGAAAATATATTACATTAGATAATCACTCCATATCAGTGTGGGATATTTATTCTAATTGTATCTTTTTGGCACTTTCCTGTGTGTGTATGCTGCATGCACATGTTATAAGCAACTGTATGTTAATGCTTTTCAGAAATCTGGTGTTGAGGGACCCCACCAACTTGTGGCGCTAACCACTACATTTACTATAAGACCAGTGACAGTGACTTCTCTTTCTTCATCATCTTCTTCCCCCATACGCAAATGTAATACAACATATGTACATATTGGATTTCCATGTGTAAAATATATATACATATAAAGTTTAAAAAAGTTTAAAAGTCCATCCCAAAGCCTGTCTATATATTGATATTATATACAGGAGGTTTCTAAAAGTCTGAGACTAGCAGAGGATTGGCACAAGAAAAACGTATATAAGCACATATAATTTTATAGGTACTGTATGTTGTTTTAATAAATGTAAATATTCAAATTAAAAATACATTAACATTTGCTAACAACATGTTATTCCGTTTAAAATTCATCATATAGATATTTTTAATATACAGTATGTGCACTATATATACACAAATTTTACTATGGGTATTTCTATTATTATTATTATTATTATTATTATTATTATTATTATTATTATTATTATTATTATTATTATTAACTTATTTCTTCATATATCCAGAGCATGCATGCATGCATGTTTTAGTTAAACTTTTTTGACTTGGCGGTTTGTCAGGGTCGGAGTCAGAGGGACCATTAGTGAAAGATGAGATTAACCTCCACTGGCTGCAATTATATGGAGCAGTAACTTACACTTGTGTAAAATGGATTTATTTACCAACAGGGTTGACATGTTGGTGTGCTCCAGCCTCTCTGTGAGTCATTTGTCTTTTGTCTGCATTGAGCACTCAGCATGGACAAAGAGCTCGAGGAGGTAAATTGGTTCTGTATCAGGCAGTTTAGGATTTGGCAGTGATATGTCATTAGACCCCTGTTCCCCAATATGCACACACACACACACACACACACACACACACACACTTGTGTTTTTTTTTTTGTTTGTTTTTTTTAACCCATCTTGGAAAGCTAGTAATTCATTATGCACATGACACAATCCTCCATGACAGAGATTGAACAGCACACCACCACGTCTAATTTTCTTATAAATCATCTACGCAGATGACACGACTGCGCACAGTGGAGCAGCACACCATGTCAAGTTCTTATAAACCACAGTGTAATTACTTTATCAATGCATATGTTCAGTCATTGCAGATGATTAAATCAGGCTAATGCCATTAGGTGTTTTAAAAAAAAAAAAAAAAAAGAGGTCATTTAAAAATTTGCTGCACCCAAGAACAAGGGGGTGAGGATGGTTTGATTAATTCATCTCATGGATCCAACAGAGCGCCACTGAGGTCAGAATATATCATCTCTGCTGCGACAATAAGCAGACAAGTCCAAGAGCTGAACACCACCACCACCACCACCACACCAGTCTTGTTTACCAGAGAATAAAAGCAGCCACTAAATGAATCAGCACATCTCCACACCGTCAGCCGTCTCAGTAGAAGACAGTAGGCTACTAAACAGCATCAAAATCCATAGTTCTATGAGACACAAAAACGCAACGTGGAGGATTATCCATTCAGCAAATTAGGCCAAAGAAAAACAGCTAATGTGTTAAAATGGGAGAGAAAAGGAAGGAAGAAAAATCTTTATGGGTGTAACAAGATACAAACAGGCTGATAATCCGCTTTTAACAAGATGAGTGATCATGGCCTTTTGTCAGTGAGCTGAAGCTGCACAATCAATGGTGGTGATTTAGCCCCCCGTGAGCTCCAGGGCCTCCTCTGTAGCAGAAGTCTGGATCTTCATTTATCAGGCACATGTCTTGCACAAGACAGCGCCCTCGCCTGCGGTGCGGCTGATCAGTAGTAGTGGCAGAAGGGTGGGGAGGATGAAGGTGGGGGCAATTAGCGCAGACAGGAAAGGAAAGACAAAGAGGACAAGGAGGAGGAGGGAAACACTAGGGATGGAGATTCGAAGGGAGGGGAAGGCTCTACACTCATCCACTGCCCTGCTGTCAGGTAAATGCCATATGGGTGTTTTACAGATGAGACTGTAGCTGTTGGCATTTTGAATGCACCTCCTACACTTATCCTTCTCTCCTCCTCACTTACTTATTCTCTACACTGTGTCTCCTCTTACACAGGCCTCACTGAGAACACCTGAGATTATCTAAGTCTTTCAGAAATACCAGTAAATTAATATTCAGGTTGGAAATCGGGGCTTGTGAAGTTAAGATGAAGAAAAATCACAGTTGGAGGTGTTGCTCATTGAAATGACCAAGAACACTTTAACCTCAGGACTACTGTGGTATTTCCCCATTATGCAACCCTTTGCTGCCTATGTCATACAGCACAAATCTTGATTGTACACCGTGTACTGTCAGGTTGAGGCCATGTAGCTACTCCTCTTTTATGGGCTTCCCTGTTTTCCCCTTCCTGGGGTGTTTTTTTCCCTTTTAAATAAATATCTTATGTCGGGTTGGTGCTTCGGGGTGATGCCAGTGAGCACTGTGGACACAACACACACACACACACACACACACACACACACACACACACACACACACACACTCAGTGTAAACTGGCCAGTGGGATAAGTTACTTTGAGGCAGACATCAGGCATGTTGTCAAACAAAAAGTATAAATCATTGTTCATTTTCATTTTATATTAATGTAATACTGATGAATTTGAATGTGTTAATTAGAGCTAGTTAGCACATTTCAAGCTGCTAAATCGTTAGCATTGATACATTTCGCTGCTAATCAGTGGAATATGGTCAATTTCAACAGTCCCATCACACCACAGCAGTTTTATTGTCGTCTTGTCTCAATAGTTAACTTGGTTAGCTAGCTAACGTTAGCTCTCTCTCACTCACTCCTGTTAAAGAAAATGAATGTTCTCTGAATCATTTAGATTACTGACAAAAGAAAGGAAGACCACACATGAATAATAACTGAAAATAAGTTGATTTTACATAACTGAAAAGGAACTTAATCCGAGGACAAACAAATTACAACAAAATACAAAAAAAACAATTTGGTTTTGTTGTAATCATATGCAGGTAGCATAAGGTGGTGAGCAACTCTAGGCTAATAAAACAATACATCATAGAGTCAATTAATAATTTAATAAGTCAATTCACCATTCCGATGGATGGGAACAGAAGCAGATTTTTGGCCCCTGCCCCTCTAACACCCTCTGCACTACAATTAAAAAAAAAACAAAAACAAAAAAAAAAAAACCTATTGATCATTGTTGCACAAACTATTAAAATATTGGCTTATTCAGTCCTGTTGGTTGTTGTCCACAGCAAATGCATTTTCAAATTGTAATATTACAGGGAATATATGGAATTTGTCCATCTTTGCAACTGGATGTACTAAGTTTTTTTTTTTTGTGTCAGTAATAACCACAACATACTCTCTCAGATTTGCACCCTGGTGATGAAAACACTGTACTGACTTTATTAGCTATCATTCCCATTTTTTTCCCCCTTCCAATGCAATTTAGGTTTTATCCCGAGGCTTCCAAAATATTTTGAACATTTGTGTCCTACTAAAACGAACACTACCTCTGTAGCAGTTTTCTCTGAAGGCCATGAAGCTCATGAAAAATTGATTTTGAAAGCCTTGAAATATTTTTACTCTGCCTCCAAACCTCTCCTCTCATAGAAAAACAAAAATAACAATAGATGTATTATTGAGACAGAAAATGCCTGACAAAAATCATCCTCTGCCTCCAGTAATATGAATGATTGTCCCGGGAGATTTGGAAGAACTGTGAGCAGACCCACAGCCGGGGCGTCCTGATAAAATTGCCCTGCTTGCTCTTAATTCCACAATATTCTGTCTGCTGTTATTGTCCGTCTCTGAGAATGTAGGTCAGAGGGAAGCTGTTGACGTTCTGCTGAAAGGTACATTTACACCGCCGCCCGGCCTGTCACAGCTCCTGACTCACTGACTGGATGTCAAGTTCACGGCCATCCTGAGAGGTAAAGCCTGAAATGTTATTCCCCCTCTTCATTCTGCTTTCTGTTTGCCCTGCAAGAGGAAACACAGGTTAGCTCTTTCTTCTGCTTCACCTATTATTATTATTATTATTATTATTATTATTATTATTATTATTATTACTACTACTACTACTACTACTACTACTACTACTACTACTACTACTACTACTACTACTACTACTACTACTACTACATTAAATATAACAGGACTGGCTTCCTGTTGCTCATCTTCATTTTATACCCAGCACACCTACTGCAGAATATGCAGAGTCGCACAAAGGCACCAATTACAACAATACACAAAGCTCTGTTCTGGATATGTTCTTCAACCATTTAATTAATTTAAAACAACACCACTCATCTACAAGGGTGTTCACTGCTTCTATTCATTCCCTACCTTCATGCACAGCTATGTGATTACATAGACATGATGCTTTTGCTGCACAGCCATGTAGACATAATGTTAACTCAAAATAACCAAGATGACCTCACTTGGCTAAAACTATGTTCACAAAAGTAGCTTTTTCTACAACACCTCAAATCAGTTTGTGGCTTTTAGTGATTACACACCAAATGACAATCAATTTAATTATTCTTTTTGCTTTCTTTGCGTCTTTAACCTTCAAGAGCTGAAAAGATAATAAAAGTGTCTGTATAAAAAGGAACGGAGCATAAGAATGAAATAGTCCTCTTTCTCTGCTACTTACCTGCTGCTGAGATTGCTCCGTTGACATACAGGCAGATACAATGCAGATTGGGTTGATGTAACCATGATGTGACAGTGAGGTGGAAAGGTTGCTGACTGAAGACTCCTTGGATGAAGACTAAGATTTCAAGATGAGATCAAATTGGTTAAAATAGCTGCTAAAACAATTAGTTGGTTAATTAGTCGGACAAAATACAAATAACCAGCAGCTAAGGTGGTAACCGATTAATTATTTTCCACTATTTTATGATTAATGGAGAAGAGGATTATAGTTAATTTGAAGTTTTAGAGAAAAATGTTGGCACAATAGTTCTGTTTGAGGCAGACATACCAAGGCTATACGTAACATTTTTATTCCCTTACATTCTACTTTAATGTGAATAGTGCTTTTGTAAACCAGAGGAGAAATAGAATAATCATCAACTGTACAGCAATCTGTCTCAAGAGAAGTTGTGAACATTGAACCATATTCTGTGTCTTTTATGCTTAGTGTCCTGAAGGAAAAAAAAAAAAAAAAAAAAAAAAAAAAAAGGATTAAGACCCTGGCTGTTAAACTTGCACAGCATGGGGGATATTTTAATCTCCCACTATGTATAAATTGATTTAATTTTATTGCTTGAATTAACTTTTGAGGTGAAATCATCTCGAGAAGGCATGACTGAAAGATACTTATTTAAAATCTTTGATGAAAAAGCACTGATCAATCACACTGGCCACGCCTTGACTATGTTATTAGCCTGGTTCTAGAGCTCTGAATTGGCAGCGATTCAATGAAACGGCCATTCAGTCTGAATATCAAGCTACTATTCCATTTCTACAGCAGCCCAAATGTCAATGGCTAATTACTTATGGTTGCCTTACTGTGGTTCCCAGGGTCCCAGCTAATTGGCTATTTAGACCCAGGGAAATGGCACTGCCTTAAGGCCAGTCACCCCTGGATACCAGGGAATGAGCAGCCCCTGCTTTCATGAGTGGGAGACAGAGGAGGATTAATCAGTCAAGTGCGAGTAGACAACAGGGTAATGGGTTTGAAGACTCGATACAACATCTTTCAAGGTTAGATAGCAAACCTAATGACCCATGTAAAAATGGTATAAAGGGTTAATGGAGCCTGGTCTTGTGAAATTTCATGAAATTAGCACGGTGGGTTTAAAAGCAAATAACATGGTCCGTGCATGTAATTTGAAAGTGCATGGTCAAAGAGGAAGGGTTTAGATGGGACTACAAACAAGTGATTGGAGGCTGAGGAATTGGTGGGAGAGATATTTATTCCCAGAAACCCAGCTTAATCTCTCAGTTAATGCAAAGAAGTGCTTTTTACTTTATTTCTTTTTTTTTTTTTTTTTTTAAAAATGACCAATGACTACCAACCTTAATCACATGACATTAAACCTAATTTAGCCTCACACTTGTTCCCATGCGCAATAGTGGCAAATGAAATAATCCCTAATCTCAGCAAAATGACACTGTTGGCAGAAACTTATTTGACAGACAATAATATCCGTTTTTCAAGGGCAGTACATAATATAACATCGGTTTTGACAGCAAGCAGCATGTGATGTAATCACTTCCTGCTCTATGGCGAGGATTATGGGTCACTATCCGACAAGAAGTGAAGCACTGGCAGATGGATTGACCAGTCAGCTGCAATGAAATGAGCAGAGCGCAGTTCCTAAAGCCAGAGTCAAGCTCAGTTTCTCATTTCCCTCTGCTGTGTTAAAGGAAAAAAGACTGTTCAGTAATGTCTGTGATGCTGCTGTGGTTATTCCTCACACGCATGACTGTGAGAATACACGTGGCTACTTTGGAAGGTTTGCATGACGACACTGAATCATCCTTCCCTTATAATCCCAAATCCTCAGCAGATATGATTGAGTTCAGAGATATTGAGGATAAATTTAGACGGAAATTTGCAGATGAGTAAAAAAGAGGGCTGAAATTTGCATACTTTACTCTGCATACATGACTTGTTTTATTTGTCATCAAACGATACTGTATTAAAACTGCTATGTTCTCCGATGCCTTCATTTAATCTTTTAATCTGACACTTTAGATATGTTTTATAATCTTTATACTGTTTGTACCTCTATTTGTTTGCTTCTTTATTTCTGTCAAGCATTGAATGACCTCTGTTTATAATATGCTATACAAAAAAAAAATTGCCTTGCCTTAAAAAAAGAAGAAACAAAAGTTATTGTCTAAATTTTTGTAAATTAAATTAATTAAACTTCAGGAATCCAAACTAATGTGCAAAGGAGTTGCACATTACTGGTGGTTCATGTCAATGCTAGTGGTATAAGACTACTACAGATGACATAATCTGACATAAACCTGTATACAAAGACGAGATGATCTTTACATAATGAAATAAGTGATAAAGGTTCATGTTGAGGCTTAAGAGACATTTATTCTTTTCACCTTCTTGTATCCGGGGAGATTGGATGTATTACACATGATCTTTTCATCTTCTTTTCAATTTTCTTCCCCAGCACTCAAAATACTCACTCCCGGGAGTTACCCAGTATAAACTACAGATTAAAGGAGATCACAAGGTAGAGTAGACTGCCACCGCCTTGTTTTGGGTCTGATTTAAGCAAGGCTTTGCTCAAGGGTGCTTAAACAGTTAAAAACAAAAAAAGGAAAGACTGAGTTCTGAATAGCAGCCATGTGTGACCATCAGCATGCTTTGCCAGTCCATAGGCCACTGCTGTGTATCACTGAGCAGCTGGATTTAAGGTAGGTCATCTTAAATAGGACACTCAGTGGCTGTTTGTGTGAATTATGAATTATCTGATAGCTGCTGTGGCACACATGACAAAAGCATCTGAAGTAACACACGCCCGGTGGATAACAGCTCCCTGTCCTCTAGTAGAGCTATGCCAGATGAAAGAGGTGAGCAGCAGGTTTTAATTCCCCCTTAATGTTTCAGTTTAATGGAATTAAACCCCCCCCCCCCAAAATCCTGCTCCTGATTCAAACCACCTGTGGGATGCCTTAGTCCCTTCTATGTCGCATAAGCAGACCAAGTAATGGACTAATTATTTACTCCTCTAACTCCAAATATCAGGTGTTTTTTTTTTCCCTGTTACATGAAAAAAAAAAAAAGCAGCATGGGCTCTCACACTAAGGGCACAGAGCACACAGACAGTTCTATTTCCAGCCACAGCCACTCTGCACTCTCCTGAGATGTAGACTAAGTTTTATCGTGGTGCAACAGTATTTCAGCGGAGGGGGAAAAAAAAAAAGAAAAAAAGAAAAGAGCGCATCCTTTTTTGTAACACTGAAAGGGAAATGAAATGGCAAAAAAACAGCCACACAGGCATATTGTGTCTGTTTGTAATTGGAACAATGACCCTCACCTGCCACTGCAGCTTCCTAAAACAAGAGATTACATACTGCTGAATGGTTAATCAGACTGTTGAATAAATTCATGCTCCAGAGCACGTGTGTGTGTGTGTGTGTGTGTGTGTGTGTGATTGGGTTCAGTACAATGGGGTTTAACACAAACCCCCAAACTATTTGCAGTCTGTACGGAGATGACAAATCTTTCAGACGAATTGTACCAAGGAGAGGTCAGACTGCCGACAAAAGCAATTTCCCCCAGAAATACTCCCCACACACACACACACACACACACACACACACACAACTTGGTGCTTTGACAGTGAAAATCCACCCATTCTAAGCACATGTATTATTGTGTTTGCGTCGCTCTGTGACGTTACCAGATTTGTCTGGTAGTTATTAGAAATGGTTTTAAAATGCTTCACTAGAAATCTGCAAGATGTTACCCAGCTTTCAGTGACTTAGTTAACATACAGTAATCCTGACCAGAATTATTAAAATGATTAGCAGTTACTCCATTAGTTCAGCAATGAAATGATTTACTCGTCTTTGAAGCCATAAAACAGCTCAGATTGTACAAAAATTCTGTGATGTGGAATAAATGCACTTGACATGGAAAAAAAACCCAAAAAAACAAAAAAAAAAAACATATAGGCCCTATATGTAAACTGTAAGAAAACTCATCATTGATTATCTGTAATTGCCTAAATATCTATGGATATTTATTATTTATGACATGCAATGTCTTCTCAAATATGTATGAATGGACATCAAATTTCCCTTTTAGTAAGGTTCACCTTGCACCAAAAGACAGGAGATAAAATGAAAAAGTTTGCCTTAAAAAAAAAAGAAAAAAAAAAAAAAGCAACTCCATCCTATCCCAATATTTTCTGCACTACAGAGGGTTTTTTTTTTGAAGCTCAGTTTTTACTGCAACTACTATCTCAGGTGGTAGAAAACACTTTTCTAGTGTTCTGGAGCCATTTCCACTTCATTTTTAGAGTGAAAAGTTTTGAAATTGAAACTTTAGCTCCACATTGTGAACCACAGTAAGCTGCATGTGGGATGCCACGTATGCAACACCCAACATATTTTAAATTTTGAAGGTCTGAACATGTAAAACAGTGAGAATCTAGAGGCTGTGGTGTTGGAACCAAAACCAAAAAAAGAAAACATTTGAAACGCTTCAGTGAGACAAACCTTGTCCCACCATTCAAAACCACAGCAACGGTCTGAGTCTCTTTTATCTCTCAGCACTGACGAGTGAATCAGCTGCACCTGCCTGCAATTTAGCATCGAGTGAGACCTCCCTGTAGGTGTAATCGATCAACAGCAGCTCCTTTTGGACACAGGACAAGGAAAGAGGAGCCCACGGAGGGAAGAAGGGCAGAGATGAAGTTGAGGGAAGACTGTATCCAAATTCAGGGGCTGAAGTTTGGCATTGGTGGACCAAATCTGTCATACAGGCCGAGAGGACCACACCCCATTTTAAAGGCTCATGAATGCAAAAATGCTGCCTTCTCCTTCTGTAACCTGGAGGGCATGAAGGGTAAATCAGCAGCTCTCAGTATCACATAATCCATTTGAGATCAGTTGTATCACAGAGCGCTCAGGGAGCTCTCGTCAGCTCTTAAAGTCAGGAAATATAATGAGAGCAAGATATAATTGTCAGATATTTGTGTTCACACTGTGATTGGTCGGTAAAGTCTGTCTATACAACATGCTACTATGTACGTCAAAATCTCAGGAGATTCTGAGGAGACACTCAGACAACAACAATCATGCCTCGGTTGAGAATCTCACTGAGATTCCATTTTCTCCCCATTTTGGTGTTTGATGTCTTATTTTAATTTAGATTTTTTTTTTAAACAAAAACATAACATAAATAACCTAAAGACAAAAACACAAACACAGATTGACAGATCATATTTAACATGGTAGGTCACACTAAACAAACCAGAAACTACACGCAAAGACATAACACTACAATATCAATCACACTTTCCAAACTAAATAAGTTATTAATGGGTTAAATAAATAAATAAATAAATAAATAAGGAACCAAAACAAAGGAAAATAATTCAGTTTCTGCATTACATGTTTGTTTTTTTTTTTTTTGTTTTTTTTTTTAAGCATAATATATTTACCATGGTGTTTGATGTTTGTGAACATTAACTGAAGCTTCTGGCTTGTATCTGCATGATTCTATGCATAGCACTGCTGCCACATAATTGGCTGATTGGATAATTGCATGAGTAAACAGGTTTACAGTTGTGCCCCTTCAAATAGTGACCAGTGGAAAAAAAACACACAGCAGGATGTAAATAACAGACACTCCACTGGTTTCAGTTGCCTGAATGAGTCAGCTAAATGACAGTTATGTAGATACATTTACAGTTAACCTGGTCAATTATTAGTTTTCCATCTTGTATTACAATGTAAAGTCACTGCTCATATTGTGAGGAATCCAGTTTACACTGGTTTGCTGGACATTCAGGAGGGAGTGCAGGCTGAACTGGCCTCCAGGTCCTCTGAAGGACCTGACCTAAAAACCCTTTGAGAACTTAAACCTTTGACTTTTATTGTAAATCACTGGCCTTGCATTGGAAATTTTATATGGCAGGGAAAACAAACATTAGTCCACATTCTCAGTTCGGTTCAACTTTCCTAAGGTTTGTTGATTTAAAAAAAATAAATGTTGATGGGTAGGGTAAAGACCAAAGGTTGAAGGTCTCAAATGGTTCCTATTTCATGTTTCAGAGGCTGAGAAGTAAAGGTTTTATTGACAGTGTCGCATCAGGTTAATCTTTACCTCTAGCTAATGGTGATACTGGCTCGCTGATCCTCCTCCTCCTCCTCCTGAGACATATCTCACCCTGAGGCGTAGACTAGCTGGTTGGCAGCTGAGCAGTTCGAGTCAGTGTCTGAATCTCCTGAGCCGTTGTTTTAGTTGTTGTCATCCAGGTAACTGCTGTAATCTGCTTCAGTGTTGTCCCCCCTCACTCAGGTCGCTTTTCACTTTTTTGTGAGGTAAAACCACCAAAAAAAAAAAGAACATACATTTCCCATACTGGATTTTGCCTTCTGGACACAAATTTCAACAAATGACAAAGCATTTCACCTGTCATATGTCTTTAAAATGCTGGAATCATATGTAGTATATGACCTGTACGTCTCATCCTAAAGGGACAATGATGGATCCGGTCTTAATGGGTTAAACAGCTGCAAATAGAAAAGCAATGTATGATGACTTGTATCATTTTCCATTATTTTCCAGTTAAAGGGAAGATACCTTTACTTTGCACTGTGCGTGCTCTGCTTTGGTTAAGTGTTATGCCTCACTTGAGAATTTAGCCAATGACATTGATCAATATTATGTTGTAAATCGTGCAGTCGACTCACTTCAGTTTAGAATCACACAGTCCCAACTATCAAGCTTTTATTGAGGCACGGAACTAACTCTTATCAGGAGGGTTCATCGGAGCATTAACTTTAAATAGACAACGTCAATGCACACCTATTTTAAATTAATTAGAAACTGAAGAGGAGTGTAAACACAATTAAAGCTGAAAATCCCTCGGCTAAACTCCTCTTAACGAATAATCAGTTCTGTTTTTAAAAAGTTAATTATTATGTTTCTTGAAATCTGAATACAGGTTTGGTGTGAAATGATGTGATATAGTATGAAAATCGATACTGCATTAACACTCAATTAAGGCCTCATCCTCAGCAGACCTCAGTCCTATTGGTTGTCCCACATCCCAGGCATGGATCTGCCATCTCATGCTTCACCCTGACACACAGCGTGGCGCCAGGAGCAACGCCACAGCCCAGCGGAGAGGGCAGGGAGATGAGAGAGCTCAGCATTTCAACCGGCTGAGCAGAACCCGACCCCTGGAATCTAGTGGAGCCTTGCGCGGGGAGAAGAGTGACAACGGATCAATACCTGTGATTAATTAACTTCTAATGAGTTCAACTGAGCGTTGAGAGACACAGAAAGTTGGACACGTCCCATCATCATCTCTCCCTCTCTCTCTCTCTCTCTCTCTCTCTCTCTGACCTATCCCGTCCCTCACCCTTCCTCTCCTGCTCTTCTGTATCTATCGATCTGATTTGGAGGCAAATGAAGATCATCTTTTGTTTTCACTTCTGATGTCACTCTGTGCTCTTTTGGGATCTTTTTTTTTTTTTTTATTGAATAGTTAAATAGAAACATTTGAAATTAGAAGGAGTGCAATAACCTGAAATGGATTATTGGTTTCCAATCCAGGGTCGATAGCTCTCCCAGGTTGCAACACATAGCAGATACCTCATTGTTAACCATTCCTATTATTGTGCATCAATAACACATAGCACAGTGAAGATCGAATGCTATTCAGCTGACTAAAGTTAGAGCTGCGTTAGTTGTGGTGAAGTCAGTGCAGGGATGGTAGACACACACACACGTTCCCACATGTGATTACCCGAGCAGTCATTAAGAGACTTTAGAGAGTGAGAGTGAAAGCTGGGAGTGCAGAAGCAATGGAGATGAATGGACATGTGAATAGGGAAGTGGATTGGGGAGCCGAGGCTCCCCTTGTAGCCCGGTCTGCCATTTTCTCTCTCCATTTCTCAGCTCTGAGGGCCCAGCGCAGAGTTATTTGTCTTGCAGTGAAATTAGTAATCGCACCGCCATCCATCATTGGCTGACCTGCTATTGATCGCCAGTGCACCCTCTCTTTTCAACTAAATTATATTACGAAAAAAGAATAACAAATGTCTGCAGAGTCGGAACGGAACGGCCCACACTTTTGCCTGCCTCAGCAAAAGACTGCAGAAAAAAGGAAAAAAAAAATACTTTTTTTTGTGTAACGTTCGTGAGACTTGTCAAGCAATTGTACTCAGAGAGATTAGAGATGTTGTTTTGAAGATGACAAGTGTGGAACGAGTTTAAACATAGACTTTGAAACGAGGGAATTTCAGCTAGCTCGGCTTGTTATACACCAGTGACACCTCAGTGACAAATGCTGTATGCTGTTCCCCAGTCCTAAACAATACACAGAGTGGAACATGCTGATACAAGCATCGACTTGTAAATGTTTCAGAGGTGAGGTACGTGCCCTCTCCCGTAGAGGGATTTTGTTCAACGCTCTGTATCTAAATATAAACTTTAAATTTTAAGTTTGGCTATCAAAATGCACTGCAGTGCACCAAAACGAGGTCAAGAGCGTTGTTGTTTTTTTTGTCTAGACTTTTTTCCATTACACAGTCAATAAAATAACAATTGCGCTCCCGATTGGCCTGCTATTGATCACTGATGACACATGACAACCAAAACACAGTACACACAGGGGTCACTTGTCACTGTCTATTCGCTTGTGTCCCTTACAATGGAATGACTACAATAGGATTTGCTGCTGCGAGTTAGATTATGAGCTTAGTGGCTTTCAGTCAGTGTATGATACAAATACTGTCATGATACAGACTGTTAGAGGCTGGCGTGTGTGTGGGAGAGAGCCATGCACGGCACCAAATGCAGAGAAGAGAAATGTCACGGTGACGGAGAGGCACATTAAAGCAGTATCAATTACAGTACAGCTTTCTAATTGCGGAAAGCGAAAGGGATTGTGGGAACATGTCAGTAATAGCTGGCCGAAACCTGCAAAGAGACAGATTAGAGAAAGTGAGATTACTGTAACACACACACACAACCTGTGCATTAACTCAGTGTGTTTGTGTGTGCAAAGTGCCAGGATGGGATGGTAAGGTTCATGTATTAAATCCCTTTAGGAGCAGATCGACACCAGGGCAAAGCGCTGAGGAACACAGCCCTCCACACAGAGATTCACTCACATTTTTCCCATTTACAAATCCCTAATCCCTAACCCCAGAAGTGGGACACTTCAGTGGAGTTCTACGCCATATAATCACAGTACAGCAAACTGTAATCCCACAGGCTCCATGTTCTCTGAAATGTACTGTACATGTTGTGTAAGAAGAATGTTTGTCGCACAGCACAACTGATAAACCCTGATGAAAAGATAGTGAGTGCATACTCACTCAGCCTCTTCTGGTTCTTGAGTCCTCCAACTGTCTGCTCTCTACCAGAAATCTGAACTTTCTCCCTTATCTCCCTTTCTGTCCTTATCTCAGTTCTCCCATTCCTCCTCACTGTCCCGACCCCCATATCCCAATGGATTCTTTCACACACATTAGATAGCCTTTCACTCATCAAGCATTGTGCCTTTCTTCAAATATCTTTGCGCTGTGGACTCTGAACTGTGGATGCCCCAGGCGGCCGGCAGAGACCTGAGAGGGCCTGCGGTTTGGCCTCCAATCTATCATTCCTTGCCTGCAGGTATAAAGAGACAGACTCCATCCATCCAGCACGATGTTAGATTCGCTGCACACTAACACACATCACAAGTATTGATCCCATCAACAGGCCATTGAAGCCCAGTGCTTCACAGATTGCTGTCACATTGAGCTTATGCGTGGAAAAAAAAAGATAATGTGACACCACTTCAATAAATAAAAAGTGTGGTTTGGCCACATGGCAGCATTTATCAGTGCTGGAACCTAAACAAGACACTCCTGAAACTTCTGTGGAGTTCTCTCAATCCAAAGTTGGAAATCCTGAATTTTTTTAAACAAAGAATTAAAGATTTGCTTTTATTTTCTAGTTCACTTCAGCATTTCACTTATTTATTATAAATTAACTAAGAACTGTAAACATTAAAGAAGCCATATATACATTGTCTCTGCTGCCGAATGTGGTGTCTTTGTCAGGAGTGAGTGGTGGTGATTGTCGCTTGGCAAAAGCTTTGGCTTTACAAGATAAGAGGTTATAATATGCCCTCTGAGCAGCGCTAGGTGGGTTGCTATGGGAAAGTGACGAGATTCAATTCAATTCAATTCAATTTTATTTGTATAGCGCCAAATCATAATATACATTATCTCAAGGCACTTTACAGGGTAAGGTCAAGACCTTACTTTGTTACAGAGAAAAACCCAACAGTTCCCACAACGAGCAAGCGCTTGGCGACAGGGGGGAGGAAAAACTCCCTTTTAACAGGAAGAAACCTCCAACAGAACCGGGCTCAGGGTGGGCGGCCGTCTGCCTCGACCGGTTGGGTTTAGGGGAAGATAGAAAGAGGGGGAGGGGGAGGAGAGGGGAGAGAAGAGAGAGAGACCAGGAACAGCTGTGTCGGTAATGGCGTTATTAATAATAAAGACAGGTAATAGTAATAGTAAAGATGAGTAGTGGTGGATCTGGATCCTGCTGTTCCCGAGGCAGAGATACCTGCAGAATGAGGACAGAGAGAGGGAGAGAGAGGAGAAGCACAAAACTACGGGAGAGAAAAAAAAAAAACAAAGTTAATGGCATGAAGTCATTGAGAGAGAGCGGGGGAGAGAGACAGAAATAGGGAGAGAGCGCCCAGTGAATCATGGGAATCCCCCAGCAGTTTAGCTCTATAGCAGCATAGCTAAGGGATGGGTCAGGACATACCCGAGCCAGCCCTAACTATAAGCTTTACTAAACAAGACAGTTTTAAGCCTGATCTTAAAGGTAGAGAGGGTGTCTGCCTCCCGAACCCACACTGGGAGCTGGTTCCACAGGAGAGGAGCCTGATAGCTGAAGGCTCTGCCCCCCATTCTACTCTTACTAACTCTGGGAACCACAAGTTGACCTGCATTTAGAGAGCGAAGTGTCCTATTGGGAAAATAGGGAACTATAAGCTCTCCAAGGTACGATGGTGCCTGACCATTAATGGCTTTGTAGGTGAGGAGGAGGATTTTAAATTCGATTCTGGATTTTACAGGGAGCCAATGCAGAGAGGCTAACACAGGAGAGACGTGATCTCGTTTCCTCGTTCCTGTCAGTACTCGTGCTGCCGCATTCTGGATCAATTGGAGGCTTTTTACTGAATTTTTGGGACATCCTGACAATAAAGAGTTACAGTAGTCCAGTCTTGAGGTAACAAATGCATGAACTAGTTTTTCAGCATCCTTTAGACATAGAATGGGTCTGATTTTAGCAATATTGCGCAGGTGGAAGAAGGCTGTCCTAGAGACTTGCTTTATATGTGAAGTAAAGGACAAGTCCTGGTCAAAAATGACACCAAGGTTTCTGACTGTAGCACTGGAGGCCAAGGTGATGTCATCCAGAGTCAGTATATTATCACATAGTGTATCTCTGAGGTGTTTTGGGCCAATTACAATAACTTCAGTTTTGTCTGAATTTAAGAGTAAGAAATTACTGGTCATCCAGGTTTTTATGTCCTTAAGACACACCTGAAGCTTGGCTACCTGGTTAGTCTCACCTGGCTTCATGGATAAGTACAGCTGGGTGTCATCTGCGTAACAATGGAAATTCATCTGGTGCCTCCTAATAATGTTTCCCAGAGGAAGCATATATAGACTGAAGAGCATTGGTCCTAGCACAGAACCTTGTGGAACTCCATGACTGACTTCTGTGATGATAGAGGAGTCATTGTTAACATGAACAAACTGGAGTCTATCTGACAGATATGACTTAAACCAGCTTAGTGCGGTTCCTTTGATGCCGACCATATGTTCTAGTCTCTGTAATAAAATCTTATGATCGATGGTGTCAAATGCGGCACTAAGATCTAGTAGGACAAGTATAGAGACAAGTCCATTGTCTGAGGCTATGAGGAGATCATTGGTAACCTTAACCAGAGCTGTTTCTGTGCTATGATGGACTCTAAAACCTGACTGAAAGTCTTCAAACAAACCATTCCTGTGCAAGTAATCACATAACTGGCTTGCAACGACCCTCTCAAGGATTTTGGAGATAAAGGGGAGGTTGGATATAGGTCTATAATTGGCTAAAACGTCAGGATCAAGAGTAGGCTTTTTAAGTAGAGGTTTAATTACTGCAACTTTAAAAGCCTGCGGTACATAACCAGTTGATAAAGATAA
The DNA here is from genome assembly GCF_046630095.1 of Trachinotus anak. NCBI lineage: Eukaryota > Metazoa > Chordata > Actinopteri > Carangiformes > Carangidae > Trachinotus > Trachinotus anak. Next base: position 24,084,269 of record NW_027273859.1, on the reverse strand, counting down.
GTTAATCAGACTTAATATAGAGGTGTCAAGTAAAGGAAAAACCTCTTTGAACAACCTTGTTGGAATGGGGTCAAGAAGACAGGATGATGGTTTAGATAAATAAACTGTTGAAGTGAGCTCAGGGAGATGTACAGGAGAGAAACAGTCAAAATATAAGCCAGTTACAGTTGACTCTGAGGCTGCTGAACTGGACAATACATCTGAACCAGCTGTGGGGAGGAGATGGTGAATTTTTTCTCTAACAGAGACAATTTTATCTGTAAAGAAGCTCATGAAGTCATTACAACTGAGGGCTAAAGGTATAGATGGGTCAACAGAACTGTGGCTGTCTGTCAGCCTGGCTACAGTGCTGAACAGAAACCTGGGATTGTTCTTGTTTTCTTCTATCAATGATGAATAATAGGATGTTCTGGCTTTACGGAGGCTTTTTTTATACGCCAACAGGCTGTCTTTCCAAGCCTTTAAAGATTCATCCAGGTTAGTAGAACGCCACCTTCTTTCTAGCTTCCTTGAATTTTGCTTTAAAGCTCGTGTTTCTGAGTTGTACCATGGAGCTAGCCTTCTCTGACTCACTACCTTCTTCCTCAGAGGGGCCACAGTGTCTAGAGTTGCACGCAGTGAGGCTACAGTACTATCAACAAAATCATCAACCTGTGTGGCTGTGAAGTTAAGAGAGCTGTTCCCTACTGCATTGATACATGGCAGTGGGCTAAGTACTGATGGGATCCTTTCTTTAAATTTGCTAATGGTATTGTCAGAGAGACACCTGCTGTAATAGATTTTTTCCCCAGATGCTGTGTAGTCCATGACTGAAAACTCAAATGTTAACAGAGAATGGTCAGATAAAAGAGGGTTTCTGGGAGAAACTGTTAGGTATTCAATGTCAATCCCATAAGTCAGAACCAGATCAAGGGTATGATTAAAAGAGTGAGTGGGTTCATTAACATGCTGAGAGAAGCCAATTGAGTCTAATAATGAATTAAATGCATGACTCAGGCTGTCACTTTCAACATCTACATGAATGTTAAAATCACCCACTATGATGACTTTATCTGTGCTAAGAGCTAACTCAGATAAAAAGTCTGAGAACTCAGATAAGAACTCAGAGTAAGGAGCAGGAGGACGATATACAGTAACTAGTAGGACTGGTTTTTGTGTCTTCCGGTTTGGGTGAGACAGACTAAGAATAAGGCTTTCAAACGAATTATGATTAACCTTATGCTTGGGATTCAGTAATAAATTGGAGTGATAAATGGCTGCCACCCCTCCTCCTCGGCCTGTGCTTCGAGGGATATGAACGTTAACATGAGTGGGGGGTGTTGATTCATTTAAACTAACATATTCATCCTGCTGCAGCCAGGTTTCAGTCAGACAGAGCAGATCAATGTTATGATCAGTTATCAGATCATTGACTAGTAGAGATTTAGATGAGAGTGATCTGATATTCAATAATCCACATTTAATTTTCCTGTTATTTGGTTCTGGACTAACAGTTATGCTAATTTTTATTAGGTTTTCATGTCTAACTCCTCCTCTGTTCACTTTTGATTTATTATATTTAAATGTAGGTGGTCGGGGGACAGACACAGTTTTTAGGGGGTGAATGGCAGGCGACTGCTCTAAGAGAGGCGCAGAGAAGAGTGTAAGACTGCGGCTCTGCCTCCTGGTCTCAACTCTGGGATGGGCCAGTGCTAGCTGTTTAGCATGCAATGACGTGATAGAAACAAAAGTTAACACTGGCATTTCTTTCCACCACTGGAGACAGGTCTTGGTGAGTAAAGGAATTCAGTTTGATGCTAAAATCACAACGTTTCTTCCAGCATGGTAAGGAAACAGCTGTTAATGCTAACGTTGGCTATGTAGCAATAGCAAAAACTTACAAATAGCTCCAGTCGATTAGTTACATGGACAGGTAGCTAACTCCTTAACTACCGTTTTGTCAAGTCATACTTATGTTTGGATTGTCTACACAAGTTCATAAAATGACAACAATAACTACGCTCTATTATGTAAAATATACTTTCTCCTACTAAAATAAACAGATTTAGAGCATTGCAGAAGCTCATATGAAGAAAATAATGAATAATTTTCCACATGAGAACTGCTGTAGCTCGGAAAGCTGAATTAGCTTAACTGATTATATGCAGGCTTGAATTCCACAGCTTTACATCAATGCATTTGTCTCAATTCTTAAACCTTTGTCAGCATATTAACTCATTGCTAGTAGTGACATTGCTCCCTTTAAGCACCACATGGAAAAAAAGAGCTTCTGAGATTGAATCATTCCTTTTTCAAAACTTTGCTGTTGGCCAAACCCCAGCTCTTCCTGAGCACTGCCAAGTTGACCACTCTGCTCTCAATTGTATTAAAAACTATTTCTCGGGTCTGAAAACAAGTCGTCCTGAACAGACACCATCTTTCCCACTTTTCCCTCTGCCAGGGGATGGCTTATAAATGGTCTGAAGACCTCCATTAGTATCTGCATGTGATTTATTGAGGCTGACGAGACTTCCGCCGAGATCTAATGTAACAACTGGACAGTCAAGGCCGTATTTAGCCCCAGTATAATGGATAACTGCACAGAACAGTAGTCAGAAATCTGCTCAAAAGCCAGAGATTAAAATGTAAAAGAAGAAGACAGTGTTCTCCAGGACAAACAGCTCTTTCACGTCAAGTACTGTGCTCCAAGACAAACGACTTTTTTTTATTCCCAGCCAATTATTGATATTGTTATAGAAAAGTGCAATTGCCATGTGAACAATGTTTTTAGGAAGAAGTGTCACCTTGACATTTTGTGCCCCAATCTATCACCTGCTAATTAACATAATGCTCCAGTTTTATGCCTCTGTGAAGGTTGGCCTGCCCTCATCACAAACTCCCACAACTCTGCACTACTATTCTGATCATCCATTCTGCAGGCAGTGCTGGGCGTTTCAACATCAACTGCCTGTAAACCTTCCTGACAGGAGAATGAAGACATATTTCCCTCGTCTGTCCATGTTTCCCTGGTGATTGTCTGGGAGGATGAGAACATCATCAATAACCTAACGTTAGAGAGCGGGTGGGTGGCTGTCGCAACGGCTACACAAGCCTCCCACTGACACCTCCACGGGCTGCAGTGGAATTAAATCGAATCAAAAGGAATCACTTTGCCCCCAATGCTTGTGCACACATGGTCTCTCACTCTCTTGCACACACATACACACACACAAAAATGAAGTATTATAATATTTACACACACACACACACACACAAACAAAGTCTGGGAAAAGGTCCATCTGTTCCACCTGCTTTTTACTGTCCAGGCCCTGTGTCGTAAAAAAGACAGAAACCAAGAAGCACCCTCCAATTTCCGAATTCATCAACACAAAAGAGCAGCATCCATCTGTTTCTAGTTTCTATACGTGGCTCAGCGTGGGTTTACCTTCTGAAGGTATCCTCCAAGTCAATGTCGGGAAATTGCAAAGAAAGAGAGAGACAGCAATTGGAGGCTCAAACCATTAATTTCCCTGGAGAAAGTGTGCACTCTGCTTGGAGGGCCAGAGTGACCTTTCACTGACAAGACGGGAGCAGCAGAGACAGGAGCAGTGGACAAATGAGATATTAGAATACAGCAGCAAGAGGGGATGGAGGGGAATACAGACAGGTGGGGATGGATAATTAAAATATGCTGTATGCAGTAATACTATGTTGTGACTTTATCGCTGTTATTTTTCATTCAGTCATTTCATCAAATGTACCCACTCAGTATTTTGGTCAGTGTAGAGAGATGAGCCAGGTAAAACGTCTTTGATGCAGGTCTTTGATTCAAAAGCATCTGATTGAGAACAAAGAAAATCTTATACACTATCTCCCTGCAAATATCAAACAACGATGCAAAGCAAGTTTGTTGTTGTTTGCATCCTGCTGTGTGTCATATGTCAATCACACAACCACTGAGGGTGCTCAGACTGCTTCACAGCTTTGAACAGTACAATTTAAAATAGCAGCAGATTGAGTGTGTTTGTTGCTAGTATTTTTTTGTGCACTAGTTTGTGGTGCAGAGGAAAATGTTTTGTAAAAGACACTTTAAAAAAATGTACCCAGCGGGAATGATTTATCTTTCAGCGTTACGCAGATGAAGTTGAATTTGAATTGTCAGCTCAGGTGTTACTGAACTTATCAGCATTAACAAAATTGCAACTGCACTGCATCTTGGTGGTGATTCTGTTTCATTATATTCTTTTTCTAAACTGGAGGCTGTTTTCAAACTTTTGTGCAAGCTAATTATCAGAGGATGATCCCACTAAATATGTTTTGAAATATAAAATTTCTTTTAAATATAGTATTTGCTTTTTAGAGGAAGAGAATTTATTTTCCAAGCTCCAGAGTTAACTCCCTTTTGAAGCAAGACACTGACTGAAATGACTGTTTACCGCTCCCCAAGAAATCATGGCTGCTTTTTCGCAGTCCTGGTCAACTGTGTTCTAACTCTGGTGCTTTACCCAGCTCTCCAGTGTGTTGAGAACTGAACTTTTATTTACGTACACATGTGGAAAAAGATAAAACAGACAGAAAAAAGTACAGATTATGCAGAAGAGATGAAAACAAACAAACAAAAGAACCTGAGGGGGTTGTAAAAATTCCACCTCAAAATAAACAAACACACCCACTGGGTTAAAAAAAAAGCATGATGATAAACAAAACTACAGTCATTGTTGGAGTGCAACCCCTGATTGGCTCAAGATAGAAAAATAATAAAAGCAATTACAATAGTGCCATATAACTGGAATCCAAGCTTATAACTGTGTCTTGGACCATGAGTCAATTTTGATTGTGTAGCATGTATCATTTTGATGGACAAGGTCACCCTAAACTGGAGAAGAGCCTGACGCAAGTTTCCTTCAGTTTTCTCATGCTGAGCTCTCCTGTGAAATTTATGTGTATTGTTTGCTTTGAGACCATACATACCTGGCAGGGCTGAAGCTGAGAAAAGCAATAAAGGTAAGAGGGAAGGAGCCATTGTGAAAGTTATAACCAAGCTGTGAGTGTAGGCAGAGCTAGAGCTCTGGAGATTGTCTCGAAGGTGGTGTCTAAGAGGCATGATTACATTTGGACATTTCTTGATCTCAGTGAATTTTGTCAACAGGGTCCTGTGCACAGTAAAGGGAAATTCCAGTTTTATACAATCTGGGTTTATTTTCACACTTTGGGCCATTATTCCTGCTGGCAATAATAACACTGTCCTCAAGAAGATGGTTGAACATTCAGGCAATCACTCAGGGTTCATACAAACCCTCAGTGGGCCAAACTAATTCAAAGGAAATTAACACCAAGGATAGAATTTTTAGTTATAGACTAACTTCCTGGTTCAACTTTGACCTAGTTGCTTATGTGCAGTTTTTTGTGTGCACTGAGGTGATGATAAAAATGGATAAGAAAGAAAACAATTTTATATTGTCCCTTTCTCTGGCCTTTACAAATCTTACAGATGGAACAGTTTTGTTGAACAATGCATGAACAACTCATGTCCACACCGATGCTGTGATGAGGGGTCACAAGCAGACATCAGGGACTTTAAGTATTGATGGTTGGAGGGACGTCTTAAACAGCAACCAGTCATTTAGAAAGTTAGGCTGCAAAGGTAAGAAATCCAGATAAAATCTATGCACACACATCATGCCGTAGCCGCCCTTCAACTGTTGCTGCTTAAAGTCCCTACTGTGTCCCTGCAGGCACAAACCTGGCCACCAACATCATTAGATGACGGTATTTGGTTTAATATAGGTTGTGACATCGAATGACAATAAATATCTCATGTCAAGGTTAACCTGAGAATTGACATAAAAGTATAGACATTCTAGTCGTGTCAAAACCCAACCTCTGCTGAACATCAGCTGAACGTCCCAATGTCAGTTAGCAAATGTTGGGTTTTGATGTCGACCTGATTTTCATTTCCAACCAAAATTTTAAGTCGGTCCAATCTTAGAGTGGTTAAAGTCAAACAACAACGTGACATTGACATCTGGTGCCAGGAGGGTGTTGTTCATAGGGGTCACACACCGAAAAGATTGGGAACCTCTAGCTAATGCTGGTTTGTTAACAGCCTGTCTGGTTGTTTGACACCTTGTGTTTATTACACAGTCTGGCTTGTCCATGTTCTCAAATCTCAGCAATTACTGCAGAGAGCACAGTGTTTTCATAACCAGTTGGAATACTTGCCAAAACTCCAAAAATAAAGCCCAGATGGTAATGATGTCGATTTTTTTATTGCTTACAGTACAGCTGTCTCGGTCTTCAAAGCCAAACTTCCCCTATTTTGGGATTTGTTGCATCAACATACCAATCTGACTCTGACCAGAATAGTTAGTTGCATCATGATGACGATATTTAGGTACTTGACAGATGACATGCTTAAATGGGTATTGAAAACATGTGTATGTCTCACTTCACTTTTTTTTTCATTGTATATTGCTCACCTTCCTACAACAGACTTGTTTTAACTGAGGAGGCATTTTGTCTTTTGGGATAAATGGCTGTGTTTTAATCTCAACATTTTATATGTTTTAAATTTCCCTTGTGTGTTATGTTTAGAACATTTTTTGTATTTTTTATTGTTTGTTTGTTATTTCAATTGTACTTTTTTTTGGACTATATATTCATGAATTGCTTTTTATGTACATTCAATAAATACATTCAATCCCAATGATATAGAAATTCCATCTCTTCAATAGAGACGAGATTTCTATCTCATCGGGATTTATCTGAATAAATAAAGGTGAAATAAAAAGATGAAGCTCCATGTCCAAAGCATAGCCTCTTTAATAACCATAGCACTGACAGTGTACAAAAGTCCACTGCTTTCCTTTTAAGACAGCAAATCTGAAAACTTTAGGAGGCTAATCAGACAAAGAGCCACCATAATAAAGTGACCCGTTCAAGGGTACATTAGAGAGTTTTCATGGACTAAAAATCAGCAAGCTTTCAGCCAACCTGCACTCCTGCATTAATTATAACTGTGAGGTTGTGAGGATCAGTGCAGTAATCTCATAATATACATCCCCTACCCACACACAGAGAAATTCAACAGCAACCCCAGCAGTGACTAATGACTAACACCCACTTGCTTGGTCTGAAGAAAACAGTGGCCACTTCAGTTCAGTGGACATGGTGCACTAATGCACATTGCTATGTTGTGTACTGGAAATACAGTATATGACAGGCATGTGCGTTGGAAAATATCTACAAGGGTACTTAGGCCAGACGGTGTAAGGCTATATAATCTAGAAGTCAATTGGAAAACACATTTTTAGTGGCATAGACAGAGTAGGAAATTGTGTTTTTGGTCAAACAGGCACAGGATCTGGCTGTTCCCCCAGATTAACCAGCCACTCATGTTTTTACCATTACAATGATTTTGTTTGGCAGATGTTTTTGACCAAAGCACACACAATTACTGGGAGCAATTTGGTGTTCATTGTCTGAAGGGTGCTTGAGGCTGTAGACTAGAAGAGCCAGGAATCGCACCACTGACCTTGTCAAATAATATAATCTAACCTGCTCCATTTGAGCTATAATATAAGCTCTGTGTGTGCATCAAACCTAAATTATTTTCATTTTTGAAAACGCTCGACAATTCCATCTTTTGTGTCAATACTTTTAACTTTCACAGTCATAGATAATGAGGGGTTCCTCTATACTGATTTCATCGAGGAGTATTCCCTCTTAAGGGCTTAGAGAATTGTGCCTGTGACTGAAAGGTCACTAGTTTGATTCCTGGACCAGCAGGCTATGTCTAGGTGGTGTAATTGCTAAAAGTGCAGGTAAAAAGCAATGCATGTCATTAACCTCAAATCTTCCGGCCACTCATGTTTTTATAATTCTTTCATTACCATCACCAAGGTGCAGTCGAGCAAGAGTCTTAACCTCTAACTGACTGCTCCGACGGAGCTGCTCTGTGGTCAGTAGATTCGACTGTGTTTGTAGTGCAGAGCAGCTTCCAGCTTCCTGGTGTGAACATGTGTAACTAAGTGTGATCAAGATGTACCTGCAAGAGAGAGCCTGGCTGCCAGTGAGACTGCCTCCAGTAAATACATGTTTAAAAAGAGGTCTTTACTAAATGTCTACTAAGCGTTCTTTAAAGGTACCCTACATTCATTGTTCAGCTTTTGAAAAACCTCTATGAGAACATCAAGGGATCGACACCGCCAGTAGATATCACACTGGATACCCCCTCCTCCTTAAACTTTCTCAATCAGCAAGATGTTACATAGCACAATGAAAGCGGACACTAAACACACAACAAAAGGCACAACTGAATAAAGTTAACCTGTGTACATGAGACAGTTCTGAGTCAAGTTGGAGCGCTTTAGTCGCTTGTAGGGTTCTCCATCTTGATAAAGAGAGACCAGTACTGGCTCCAAATAAGGACTGTGGAAGAAATTCAGCTTTGGACTTATCTGGTTGGACCAGGCCGCGAAAATGACACTGATGGAGCCGCTAAAGACATTGATTGAGTCTGTAAAAACATGTTTAATGGTCCTGGTCTGCCTGTGCTGTGGTCTTATGTCTTTCTTTCTCAGAGGCCTTTTTGGCAGTCCTTTTTGGGCAGTCCACATGTGGTTACACACATGGGGAGGACCTGTGGTTTTTTACATGCACTACCGACCCAGATACCAAAACAAAGAGCAGAGAAAACTCAGATTACAACACATACAGAGGGGGTGTGACTTTGTTTGCTGCTCAGGACGCCATTACACCATTATATGTTTACACAGAAAATAGTTGTTCGATACTCTATTAATGTTTAAAACCTTGTTTACAGTACTTTTAGAAAAATATTAAATAGTACAGAAGCTGTCCTGAGAAACCACAACTGCTCAGACTTGTTTGTTTTCAGCCTATAAATCCATTCTAATATTTCAGCAGCCATTAAATATTTTCTACATTTGACCACAAATCTATAGGGACATACTATATATGGATTCTTAATTGAATAAAGTAGTAATGATGGGAAAGTGGCAACAGTTACTGTAAAACAGACTGTTATCAGATAACCTACCTGACTAAATAAAATTAATAAGTAATGTATGGATGGACATGTGCACATATGCACTTACACATTGCATGTGTGTCAGTTATATGAAATGCTTCTGAGAAGGCAATGACATTACACCCATTTTGTGTTCAGGAAGGAGCCTGTAATTGGGTCTGAGTGTATTGACCACCGCCTGCGTTGTGTGCGCTCAATACACTGTGGGTAGCGGTCAAAGGCGAGAGCACCTGCTCTCCTGCCTACATCCTCAATTTCATGTTTTCTGCCATCAGGTCATGGTTGAGGCTGTTTATCATGAGCAAAGGTACAGAGAGGAGTCCAGTGTGTTTCCTTGTGGAGTGAGACCACTCATCTGCAGTAGAGCAAGATGAATTTCACAGCAGTTCCTACACCAGGAGTTCAAGTTAGGTGAAGCATTAACCATTCCAGAGGTGCAACTTTAATGCAAGGGCGGCAATGGCGGCCTAAAGGAGCAAGTTTGTAACTGATAATGGAAGGTCGCAGGTTCGATCTTCGGACGGGTGGGATTAAATCTGGATGGGAAAAGTGAAAAAAGCAGCATTTACCCTCATCAACACCACTGTGGTGCCCTTGAGCAAGGCTCTTAAACCCCTAATGCTTCCGTGGAGCTCCACCAGGTCAGACTGCGATTATACTTGGCAGCTTTCAGGTGTGACTGTGTGTAACTCTGTGAAGGTTTTCAGGGCCTTCCTGCGAATGAGAGGTGGCCTCTCAGTGAAATAACCCTGAAAAAATATGGTTAATACATATATAATATATTCACATTTATCTGACTTGCTTATAATTATAGCTGGTTTACAGTTGCAAATAGTTTCAGCAAATTTATTTTCCAGATTTTGTACTTTTAGATTTTGTTCTAAACTTTATTTAAATATTAAAGACACTGTACTTTGCGGAGGTTAATTGATGAGCAAAGTAACATGATCCATCTGCAGTGTCTTTTGTAGTCTCCCAAGTAGTACAAATTAAAAAATGTGCATTCATTCATCACAATCTAATACAAGAAAAAATGCTGCAGTTAAAGAGAAACAAATTCCACCTAAACAAGCTGTGGGCTTGTGCTGCACTCATTAAAAGCAGTGGCAAAAATATGGTCCACAGCGAATGTAATTTTCTGTGAAACCCTGTGTACAGACATCCAAGATGCTGCAGACATACCTGCAAAAATCTCGACATGTGTTAACATAGTTACTTCTTTGATGTCATGGAAATAGCTAACAAAACTTACACCACTGCGCACCAGCCCTAACAACCCGATGGAGATGTGATTCCTCCATGTGTTCAAAGGGGATGTAACCTGCCGTTTTGCATAGTATCACAGGAAAATTCTGCTTACATGAATATCAAGTAAACCCATTATTTTACATAAAAGAAAAACGTATGCAATCATGGGACATCATCTAAAATGTACCAAAACATCCCTCATATGAAAAGATGCAATGACACGCTGTGACACATCGCCATGCTGTGTGAGTCCGTTTTTTGTTTTGTGTGCAAAAGGGTTGCCACTAAAGCATCACAGTGTCATGTCAGATTTTATGTATGGACACATTTAAGGCCTTGCATTTCTTTGTTCAGCCGGTGTGAATCACGCCTGAAATAACCTGTTTCATTATCACAGCTTAATTGCAGTCAACAACATGGCATGATTAATCAAAGTGTTTTTTTCCAAACCAGCTGGAATTGCCTCTCTCTCATTTAGCGGACCACATCCAATCATGACATCACAGGCACATCACAACAAATTAGACGGGGCAGTTTCCATTTAATGATGTTTATCGCTTGATGTGTAGATATAGGGACTTAATCACGTTTCCTTCACTTGGTGTGAAACTAAGTGTTTATCCTTGAGCCGGGCGAACACGTTAGTGTTTAGTGATGCTGTAAGTGCATCATGACTGGAAAGTTATCTACAGAGGACGCTCAATTACATCCTGACAAGAAGGGAGGTTTTTTCAAACCCCACGCAAATGCTTTTCTCCTTTAAGCCAATTAAGAGCTTTTGACGAAAACACTTCTTTCATTATTCAGCATAAAGTGTGTTGGCCTTGTCAAGAAAGACTGCTCTCCTCTCGATCTAAGTTCTGTTTAATACAACACCACTGCGAATGGTGAAACTTGTCAGAAACACAAATACAGGCCCTGGGTATTGCCAGTCTGTTTCCACCAGCCCCTGCCAAGGATTTAGTCCTGTGAAGATGGCCTGCCGAGCTGACGGTAATTAAACTCCACATTTCCATTGATCTCCTTCATCTCTTCCTACATCCTCCCTGCCTCCTCCCACATCCCCATTCTCGTCCTAAGGAGGGATCCTGAATAAATAATGCCGGTTTCCAAGTGTGGATGTGTTAATGGGCCTGTCTTTATGAGCCTAGAGGGTTCCTGCTGACCTTTCGCAGAGATAGCTGGTAGCCTGAGGCCAGTGGCTTGCAGAGAGACAAAGTGAGAGCTGTTTGCCATGGGACTGTGTGGAGGTGGCTGCCCAGATCAGATGTAAGAGCTCATTATGCCAAGTTTAATACCACCTTACCTCGCATCATCCCATGACATCTATGATCACTCCAAATCTACTTGGCAGCAAAATTTATTTAATTTCTACTCAGCAAACATCAAACAACCAATGATGCATTAGTTCACGTCCATGCAGTTCTGCACATTCCCAACAGGGGGGCTTCCAGGACAGGTCTGTGTACCACAGAGGAGCATCACAGGGTAACACATGCTAAATTAAGGAGGGGCGTTACTCATAAGATGTTTCCCCCTTCAAACCACTGAAACCCTACAGCCACAAGCTTTGCAAACCATTAACCTCACATTGCTCAACAATCAATGAGCACTATTCCATACGTACACGAACAGAATTGAAGCCCTCTGTGATCAGGCGTCATGTTTTTTGATTAATGCAACAAATGATCAGTACCATCATTTCAAGCAGTCTTGTGCTTTAAGTAAGCAATGCCCCTCAGGGTTTGTTTTGCTTGATTTTCACACATACTAATGTCCTGTTTCTTCAAAACTTAAATCTTGCCACTGATGAATAATACCCACTCAGTCCAAGATGCTACGAGGGATGGCCAACAGAGCTGCAATTATTCTAACAAATGGTCCACTCGTGTGTGGTGCCTGGCTCTCAGATGGCAGGTTCAAGAGTCAAATCTGTGGCTGCCGGGCACGTATCACACGCTGACACGTGAGCTGTCAATCACATGTCTGGATATCATCATATGTTTTGGATATGTATAGGAGGAAATACACTACTGGATGACCAAAAAAGTAACTTGTTTTGTCTTTTTCTTTTTTTGTTCTTTTTTTTTATGTGTGCGTGTGTGTTTAATTGGCACAAGTCTGTCCATACATGCTCCCCTGGTGCCTGTTATGAGTAATGTAATGGATTCAATCCATTGTTCATTAATTTCTGCATTAAGCACTAAGCTCATAAGGGCCTTGTGTTCAGATGATGGAGTACCGTTTCTCCTTTAGAGATCATGCTAGCATGGGTAGAAGTCATTATTTCACTTAGAGTGGATTGTGTATTGGTTTTAATATGATTGCTATATGAGTCTTTGGTTAGATGCTTATACCCACTGGGAAAGACATTAGTGCTGCCTGTTGTGAAATGCAAACTAGAGTCACCAGCATCAGTAAGCTTCTACTTTAAACCAAAGCTGAATTTGAAAGAAGGCCTTGGATTTAGCATCATCCTGTTTCTCGGGTATCAAAGTAGAAAAACCTAAGGTTGGACCCCGTGTGATTTTTTTTCTCCATTATTTTCATAGGCAAAGTAAGCAGATGCATACTGCCAGGCTCAAGGCTACACAGCTTCTTCTTTCACTTCCTGCTCAGGGCTACTTTGAAGCCCCTTGCACATGGGTAAGTTCCTTAAATCAAATGGACTGCCTCATCTGTATTTCATTTGGGCAGAGTACCTGTGAAATGGATAAGGAAGATTTACACAGTATTTCTAGGAAAACGATGTATATTTATGTGTTCTGCTAAGAGGCTTTTAGAGTCTCTTTCTTTCTGGTAGGCAGAGAATATTTCTAAAGGAAATGAATAGTTGTTGTGCAAGCCAGACTGGCAGATTACGGACAATCTGAGATATATAGCATGTTTTTTTTGTTTTTGTTTTTTTTTTTTTTTATTCATGGTTAATCATTGTGCAAGGGTCATGTTTTCAGTGGCCATGAGGCTGCAAATCTTGATGCTCGTGTCTTATCGTCTTTTGTAAGCTTAGAGAAGAGATTTAGATTCTATGTAAGATTGATTATACGTTCACACAGAATCTCAATATCTCACCGGAAACCACATTATTCTGAAAGATTTAACAGAAGACCACATTCGGATTCAAACGTGGACATTCCATCAGACTGTATCAGCCTGGCCCTGTCGCTGCACAGTACATGTATGCCACACATTACTGGTGTCATCGTACGATACCATCGATACATCTGGGGGAGTAAGAAGATCTCATTATATGATTTCACATCATAAACTCAGTAACTGAGGCTCGGGACTGCATTTGAATTTTAATATTGAACTCCAGTGGTTTTAAGGTTCATCAATTGATAAAGCCCTCTGAAATAACTTTGTGGCATATCATGTAACATTTACTGAGAAGGGATGACTTCAGATGATAATTGTCATGAGGAATACAACAAATCTGATTGTGCTGGGAAAAAGCACTGCATCATTGCACTCCTTGTGATGATTTCCCTGAGCCTAATACAATGAGAGAACAGGGAAAAAAATAGACTAAGCTCATAATCCAATCTGATTCAGAACTACAATGAGATCTGCCTTCACTCAGCTTGTGAACAACACAAGCTCCGAAAAAACAGCCTGGAATTTGATGGTAAAGCTTAGACTCCCTGAATAATTTGATAGGTGGAACAGAGTGAGGCCGCCGTTGAGTTTTAACTGTTTTCCACTTTGTGAGTGTGACTGAGAATTAGCTACTGTGTCTCAATTTACTCACTCCAGGCATGTCCCCAAACTGTCAAGTTTCAGGTTTTAAATTTGATCGTAAAGGAAAAAGATCAAGCAAAGTGAGGGAGCGGCTGAAGTGAGGTTGGTGGTGGAGATTACACTGAATAACGTGAGCTAAATTACCTAATTCCATTGAAAGACGGTGTGTAATCGGCTTTATGTACTCGGGCGATGGAATTAGACCCCTAAATAATCTGGAATGAGATGGATTTAAGAAATAAGGAGCTGAGGGAGTAGTGTCTCAGCTGGTGCTTCTCAGCTCACCTTGTAGATTTTTAATCTGACCTGCATCGACTCAGTATCCAAGGGAGTGCAATGTGTCCCCTTTATGTAAGACTCCATTGTTGTGGGTTGTTTTATTCAGGGCAAGTGGGGACAAATTGTTGGGATGTATGGCAGTTACACAAAGCAGACCTCATAGGAGACAAGTCTTGGAAGGTTGAGTTGCCTGTTTTTTAAAATGCAGTGACCACACACTCTAAAATAAAAACCAATAAACCCTTGTCCTTTATGAATAAATAATGTGGAATTTAAGAGAGGCTTTCAAACGACAAAGTGCTCAGAGAATAGCAGAAAGAGATATGTGCAAAATGAAGCTGTGAAAAAAGCCCTTACAAGCTGGTGTTTAATTATCACCCTGCTACAAAAGTGGCCCTGAGGATGATTACATTGCATGTATGTCAGTCAAGAGCTTAGTCGTCAAGACCAAGACATCTTCATTTTTCAAGAGCCACCATCAGGCCAGTATTTCCGTTTTTTAAAAGTCAGTCCGCCACCTTGGTCCAGACTGAAATATCGCAAAAACGATTCGATGGATTGCTATGAAATTCAAGCACTTAATTTAAAGCACTGCTGTGCCTTCAGCCTCAAGGAGGAGCTGGCATGGCTGTAGGCTCTTATGTCCTAAATTCATTCTACATACTGATAATACAAGATTTACTAATCATAAAAGTATAAAATTAGCAGTTAGTGTGGAGAAAATTTGATTTACTATTTTATACTAATAGAAACTGATGCCAAACACACATTAGACGTCAATCAAACTTTGAAATGCCACGTCCAATTAAAATCAAGAAATCAAAAACAAAATATCTTTGAAACATAAAGATTTAATACGTGTTTTCCAAAATCTTTCTGGAGATGTCTCATCATTCGTTTCAAGGATTTCCCAGCTTTGAGCAGCTCCTCTGTTTCTTTTATGCATTGCATTGTGGGAGAATCACATCCATCAACAACACGCTCGCAAATCGAGTTTTGTTAGTATTCACACTGCGATGTTTCAGTATACCTCATTCTGTCACCTTTCCAGTGTGGACACACTTCATACTCAAAACCTGCCTGGAATGAATATGTAGCTTGGATTTGGGACACACCATTAGTCTTGTTCAATTGCACGTTCAATATCTTGTACACCACTGCTATGCAACTTGTTGAGCACATTCATGCTCCCAAGGGAACAATCTTTGATGTCTTACTGACCCAATGGCCTCCTCTCCTCTGGAAACCTCAAGGAAAATGTCATATTTTGAGTCCTAAGGCAAGATAAGATGAACAAAATCAGGAGTGTGTCCTTCCAACCTCCCAACACTTTTGCAATAGGTGTAAAGAATGCTGCGTCCTCTGGAATCTGCCAGACCTTAAGCCTTTTTTAATCTAATAAAAATGTGAAAGTGTGTGTACTTGCCAACTGGTTTTCATAAGGCACACAAATATTCCTCATTATGTAATGACTTACACATTAGAAGCCACTCAGATACAGTGAATGTCTGCCAACGGTGAAGTATTTTTAACTCTACTACTGCAAATTTGATCTTAAATTTTAAATAGATTTTTACTTTTGGAGTTTGGGTCTGCTTTTTAATAGATCTATGTCAATAACAGATCTGATGACATGCTCCTGTTCCAAAAACTTAACTTGTTTGCCAGTATAGGTTTTTGAGATTTCTTGTTGGCAGGCAGAAAAGCAAACCTAAGGGTAAAATCATCATCTTGATTCAGGTAATAAGTTCAAGTTTGAGATGAAGCTCATTTCCCTAAAATAACATTAATTGGTGGTGTAGTAAGTTAGGATTTTGTCCTGCATAAGTTTTGAAAATTCTCCTCTCATAGGGACATAATGAACGGTTACACTGCTGAGGACTGAGAAAGGAGCAGGAAGAATTCCTGGCTGACATATGCTATCTGTATCCCTATCAGCCAGTAGACAATACCAAATCAAATCTACATGAGACAGATGCACAAAGCCTGTGTTCATCCAAGCATCACTCTTTCTCTCTGTCTATCTATCTTTCCCTTTTTTCCCCCCACTCTAGCTCTCACTTGAAAAGAAAGAAAAAAAAAAAATCAAGGTCAGGCCACCAAGCATGTGAAATTGCAGGCGAATAAATTTCCACACACTTGTCCTTTCCGACCCAGTGACAGTCTCAAGGAATGTAGCCTTGTCAAGCCAGGTAATACATGACTAGTGAAGACGTATGGCATGTTTGCATCTGGCCCTACATTACCGTCCACCTTCTCCCCTCCCTCTTTCTTTTTCCTCTCACATATGACACTCAGATCCACCCACCCATAGTGATGGGTGGGTGGGAGTTTAATTCATGAATCAAAAGCTAGTCCACATTGGCAGTGTTTGAGTAGAGGAGAATCTAATTAAAATGGCAAATGGAAAGAGAAGAGAGAGTGAGTGAGAGAGGGAGAAAGTGAGTGAATCAGCATAATTACATCTTAATGCAAACAACTCCACATTGTCTTTATTCCGATGAGTTAATGAGGTTACAGACTGGAAAAAAACAATTCCATCACTGCTATTGTCTTCTGCAGGCCACCAAGGAAAATGAGCTGTCACTGGATCTTAATGGCAACAGGGTTTTCACCCGGGCCAGAATTAATATCTGACTCCAAGGCCTAATGAGCAAGAGCAGGGAGAGCAGAGCGAACTCTTTGTCCTGCAACTTTGGAGAAGAAAGGAGAGGAAAAACAAAAAATAAATAAATAAATAAAAATAAGAAATGGATGGTGCAGAGAGCAATGGCACCTGTGAGGGAATGCATCTCTCCGATTGGATTCTGCTCCTCAAGGGCGATTTCAGTTCAAAGCTGCCTTATCAGTGTGACGATCGGAAAATTTACCATATTCCCAAAGTGTTTCACTTAACACTGCACAACTAGACACAAAGACAGAATGAGGTAGTTGTAATAATGAAGTTAATTACAGCTAATTTCACTGATGGCGTTCAGCACATGCCCCTAATATCCCATATCCAGGTGTTACATTCGCTTTAACCTTGTTTTCATGAACATATTTGTATAGCTGAACCCAATACCAGTTCAAGTTTAAATATGCTCTATTGGCATGAAAAAACTAGTATTTACACACATTCAGCAGCATACTCAGTGTGTACATGGCTTTAGAGTGGTATCATTGGACAGCTGTTTCCTCTCTGAGCTCATGCAGCAGCTGCAGATGTGATTTTATTTATTTATTTTTTTGTTTCATTTTGCTCTTGGGTAATTTTTGTTCCTCATTTACCCTTGATGTGCTGAATCCAATCAGACATAAGTATTCCCTCACAAGTGCCATTACTCTCTGCATCATCCATTAAATATGTAAATTCTGATGTGTACGTATATACAAGGCAGGAGGCTAAAAATGCTGCCAGTCTTCTTTGTGTCTTAAAACTAATGTTCTGTTTGGGGTCCTACAAAGGCTGTAAAACATTCTTAACCTTCACCTTGACACTTAATGTTATTTTGTTTTTTGTTTATGATCATTTTCAAATAAACACACTTTTAAACATGCTTTCCTGCTGGAGAAAATGACATATTACACCTTTTTGGACTCTCAGCTGTAAAACATGGTGTAATTGTAGTGTATATGCATCTCCTGTGATGGTAGTTTTTTTTAATGCAGCACTACCTCTTTTAATTAGGATCATTAGAGTATCATTAGGAGTTATTAGGAGTGTGAGATAACATACTGCATGATTTTATTTATTTATTTGTTTTTTTTTGCAGTGGAGCATTTCTTGGCAAAAAAAGAAAAAATAATAATAATATAATGCATAGTTCATGCATATAAGACAAACATTATGAAATATTTCTTTATCTGAGGGAAAAAACAATGATGTATGGTAATTTCTGTATTTTGTCAAAATCATCAACTATAAAAATGAATGATCAACACTTTAACTTTTTTTTACATTTAGGTTTTTATAAGGACTACACACAGTGCAGTGCGGCACCTACCATCCCTTAATTTCAGTTCTATTCATTTCAAATAACTCCCCACTGGTGCAATTACTCTGTACAAAGATGTTCTTTAAATGCGCTTTGTTGCTTTTGCATCTTCTGATGCATTTTAAATACCACTTGTGTGTGTGTGTGTGTGTGTGTGTGTGTGTGTGTTTGTTTAATGTGACCTACAGGAACAATCCACCAATTTCTTTACTAGTTGCAATACCAATAAAAATAACTCTTATTCCAGCGATTAGTGTAAAAAAATAACAACATTGCTCTGAACTGGTTTTACCTAACATCACACTTCACAAACTATCTTGAGGAGGATTAACATTTTCTCTCCTTTTCCTTACACTGATTTTTGATTTTGATTTTTTTTATTTTTGTTCCTTTTATTAAACTCAAGTGTTTTTTTTATCCGATTCACCCCATGCTGCATGCTTGGGTGGAAAGTTGTGAAATGAGTCGAATTGCCCTGAGTGACAAATGTACTATTCTAGTTCAGTTATGGACAAGCATTGGCAGAGAATGTGTTATGGAGCCAAATCTGCATCTTTTGTACTATTTTTGAATATCTAGAAATTTCTAAGGACCATGGAAAAGACAAGGAATGCTCAGGAGGAAAAACGAATATGACCGAAGGTTCCCAAAGGAACCTGCATGACCTTAAACATTTACTTAACATGAACCTTGTCATTCTATAATCTAAACTCAGCTTTCATTCATATGCTGTAATTAACGCTGGTCTTACTCTAGCTCCTGTGGCTGTGGAACAACTAACTTCCCCATTACCAAAGGAAGTCATTTATGCCCCTGTTCTCCTTTTGATCCGTCAGACTTGTGATGAAAAGGATAGTAGAACCTCGGCCTGTGGATCCATTGCCTTTGAGACTCAATAGCTTGACTCATTTCATTACTGTCATGAATTAAAGATTCCCAATCCCAATTTTTTTCCCATGGCAATGATCTGCCCTTAGTTAATTTACAGTCACTCGTTGTGGAAGGCCTTCAGCCTCAAAGCTCCCATGGCAATTTACCTGTGTCCTTTTCACTTGGTGGCACATATCATTGTGATATACTATAATG
Source organism: Trachinotus anak (assembly GCF_046630095.1). Taxonomy (NCBI): domain Eukaryota; kingdom Metazoa; phylum Chordata; class Actinopteri; order Carangiformes; family Carangidae; genus Trachinotus; species Trachinotus anak. Next base: position 24,064,907 of record NW_027273859.1, on the reverse strand, counting down.
GAATGAGCGGGGGACTCAGGAGCGAGTGGGCATGTTGTATAATGAGCTGGGGGAGGTATAGTAATCAGCTACAGTACACCCCTCACTTCCTGGCACGACGAGACATCTCAACCAGTGAGCCAAATGAGTGTTTCTCCAGCCGGTGATATATGTAGGCAGGGTTATACTCTGGGAATGCCTTGCTGTGGCCAATTTTTGTGATCATGTCAACACTGTAAACAGTGACTAAATTAAGATCCTTTTTATATGCAAGTCATGACCTTGTCCGTTTAATGAAAAATGAAAAATAAAAAATAAAAGCAATTTCATAGCAAATATAAACATGTTTGCAGAAGTGGATTTTTGCAGAACGCATTTTCTTTAGTCTGTAATTCTGTGTAAGCTGGGCTATACAGTGGGTTGCAGTGAAAATAATAGTCTGGCTAATATGCTGTCTGTTGCCCTCCACCCTTGTTCGTAGTGGTGATAACTGCTCATCATTATTTTTTCTCTTCTTTAAAATACAGCACAGGAAATGCTACCTCGCCTGTGACAGTGCACTCCGGGACACACAAACAAGCGGCATGCATGACAGGATTATGCCGACACATGTGTTTGTCCTCATGGATGCATTCAGATAAAGCAGGAGAGGCCGAGACAACTGTGAAAGGTGACAGCATTTCCTTTTTCTCTCGGGGTGACCTCGTTCCCAGCGGGTTGCTGCGGCGGCTTTGGACCGTGTCTCCGCTGGCCATCTGGCCCTGCCGGGTCTTCACCGTGAGCAAATACTAGCCGAGCGGCTCACTGACACATTCTGATGGTGTGATTCAATATTGGTGGTAGTTGTAAGCTTGGGATTAGCCCGCTGCACATATATACCTCCATTTCACTCGGCTACACCACCCACCTGGCTGTGGTTTCCATTCACCTGGTCCCTATGGTAATCTCTTGGCTTTCTTTCTGTCTCTGCATACAGACTACATTGTAATTCATGCAAGCAATTGATCCTGTGCCAGTGTGCCTCAAAATACACACAAGCTATGTGCTGTCTGTATGCGTCACTATTCAGCAGCTAAACAGCTCAAGATTTGGAGGGAAATTCTGAAACCTTCCTAAATTTCATTCTGAATGTACAAGAAATATTCCAGATTCCTTTATATAATGAATATATACAACATAGTCTCCACTGCGAATTCAAGAGATTTCCTGCTGGAGCTTGAAAACCCACATCACCTACAGCATGATTCCTTGCTTGTCTCTTAGGGCGAGCAGGGAATCATCATCCTCAGATGAGGCCTCTCTGTCTCTGTCCATGGTGCAGGAAATCTGTTCCTATGTGCACCAGTAGGGGGCGTGTGGTACCCAAAGATAAAACCAATCCGGTCCTCCTGGGTCCCAGCAAGCCCAGCACGGCTGCAGACCAGGCCGACTGTGGACTGGTCCACGGTTCAGTCAGTGTTGCACTGATTGTGTCTTTGCTGCTCAATACTGATCACTTAAAAAAAAAAAAAAGAAAAGAAACCATTATCTCTGCAAGGACATACTATGCCTGCAGGCACTTAGATTTTTAATGTAGAAAAAATACACAGAACAAAAAATCAGCATGTGTTAAATAATAATAATAACAGTAATAATAGTATTATTATAGTATTAATAGGCCAAAATATAAAGTTATTTTGAGGGCAATTTAAAGACAGGAATAAATTATGATGGGGAGGCAATGCCAAGAAAAAAAAACAAACTATCAAGAGCACATTTTTAACAACAACAGTCCCACGTCTCAGGTTGCTGTAAGGGTTTGAGCGTTATTCCGTCTGCACAGTTTACCAAGCAGATCTGCAATTTCTGTTATTTCTGCTTGTTTTTCCACAAGCCCGCCTACAACACCGGAGTGGCCAAAGTGTCCATTCCCCGGGGGGAAGCGCGGGTCCCACCAGCAGGCCTGGCTCCCCGCCTGGCTTTTTTTTTTTTTTTCTTGGGGGGGGGGGGGGTGCTTTCGTATGCATGTGCGTGCCTGGTAGTGTCCGATCCAAATAGATTCGCCTCACGTCACCTTCCTACCCACCCACCCAGCAACACCACCACCACCTACCCACCCCCCCCACTGCACATCAAACATTCATTAGAGTGCAGCCCTGCGCTGCAAGAAATGTCTGTCTGGATCAAACATTTCGTCTCAGTTTCACTCTTCAAATCAAGTCCATCAGTTATGTAAAATGACGTGGTTTTTTTTCCCGGCATGTTTTTGTTTGTGTCAGGGATTTTCTATAAATAACTGCAGGTGGCCCGTCGTGAAACCAGGCAGAAAACGCAGCAGATCAAATAAATAACCAGCCTACAATTTGCTTCGCCTTGAAAATTCCACTTTGAGATTTGAAAGGAACATTTCTTGCAGCGTGATAGAGAGCCATAAAACATTCATCTCTGAACTCTCTCCCTCTCTATCTCTCCCTTTCCGCCAAACGCACCTCGCTGCCCCGCCCTCCCTTTCCACCTCCCAGTGGCAAACGCACACTGACGCGCACCAGTGCGGCCGACATCCGTGCGCATCCACCACACACTTTTTCTCCGTGTACTTGGGAAATATACGGCGGGGGCAAGTGATCGGACCGGATATGTGCTGCGATTTCAAAAGATGGATCAAATTGTGGGTTTTCGCCCGTGTCGCTGATTCTCCACTTTCTGCGCTAACACTTTGAGCTCCTCTCCGGAGCCGTTTGCGCGTCCTATATTTTGGGGAGGTGTCGTCTGGCGTGTCGAGTCTTCTTGATCCCAATTTGGATGTTTATTGCTGACTATTTTTTTTTTTTTTTTGAGTCCCTCGCCCAAATGACTGAGCTCGGGTGCAGCCGGAGACGTGGCTCCCCACTCGGGAAGACCTACGGCTAAAGTTTGAAGGGTGCCTGGGTGCTTTAGGCTGTCCGTCTCCCACCGTGCACTGGATTTGCAATTACCCGTAAATTGCAATAAACAGCGGATATCCTATCTGTCTGCGCCCGCCCTGGGATTCATTCCACTTGGATTTATAGCCCACGGCTTCTGGATTTCACCCCCATCAAAATCATGAAGACCGTTATTATTGATGGTGAGTACACATTAGACAATAGGACGCCTTTGTAAAGTTTTCTCATAGAGCAGACAGGAGGATGCTGCTGGGTTACTGCGCACTGATAAAATCCACATCGGGCAGAGTCGCTGCTCTGTGGAGAACAGACACAGCTAAAGATAAATCACATGTCCTAATTGGAGTTACTCTGCCGGCTCCTCCAGGATTTGGTTAAACTGGTACTGATGTCTGCCAACATCCGCAAAAACCCTCATCTAATCTGCACAGTAACAAAGTATTCTTTGATTTCTGGAGCGGACTAACAAGCAGACTCGGGATCAGTTCTGGATATTGTGTCTGTAAACGACCTTGACTCAGTGGCTCTTAATTGAGTCATAATTCAGAGCAGGTTTTGCGCGCCCCCCCCCCCACCTTTTCTTTCTCTTGTTGTTTGCCTGTGTGCACCAGTGCGCGAGCGTGTGCGTGTGAGAGAGCGAGGGGCCGTGTGCGTGTTTGTGCTGGTCAATGTGCTCTGCGTGATATCGCAACTTAACCCGGGCATCCGCTTCGGCCCGTCTGGAGGCTGGAGGCTGAGCGTTTGATGAAGTCTGCAGATGGTCCAATAATACCGATCTACTCCCCAGCCCCTGGGCTTGTAAGTGCTTGGGTTTTTTTTTGGTGGCATCGTCCCACTGCCAGGGTGCCGCCGAAGTTACGGGGAACTGGGCCTGGGTGCTTTCACCGACTTGACTTGGACTTGCTGTTCTAATGAGGACACGGACGCTCTTCCCATACCCGCCGGAAAAGGGCTAAGAATGATTTCGTTTCTTGCCAGGAGGCTGTTTGCGTGTGTGCGCCTTTTGTGTGCGCAGGGAGAGGCAGGGAGGAGGAGGAGGAGGGGAAGGAAGCACCTGGCGTGTCACTGCGTGTGTTCCTGCAGGCCTGTGTCAGTGTGTTTAATGCAGTGCAGAGGGGATAACACTGACATGGCGTCTGATGCTTGATAGGCAGCACCGTGATTAGATAAGTGCATGTATGCATCATCCAATTTGTTCCATCAAGAGCTGGCGGAAAAACCTCATCTCCACCCTACCCCACCCCTGCACACATGGATTCTGCACACACTCAGGGTTGTGCAGCTATCCTTCTCAGGACATTGCATTGACTTCAATTTATGGTCCCCCCCCCCCCAACCTAACCTCCATTCACGCTTTATCTCTAACCTGCCTCATTAGGATCAGGCCTTGGTCCCAATGAGGACCACAGGTCCCGAAAAGGTTGGTTTTTATACCAGAAAAGGCCCCAAATAGGTTACAAATCATGTACACACACACACACTCACACAGACACACACAGACACACACACACACAGTCCTTATGCAACATGCTGTACACACTCCCTCTTCCTCACGTTGTTCATTACTTGGCTAAAACTGCAGGATTATGGTAAGAAAGCTGCAGATTATTGTGGGCCAACAGAGTAACTTTGATTTTCCTGGTTGTGAAATGCAAAGAGGCACATCTACTTGTGCATTCTGTTTGATATGTCACAGGGTGATGCAAATTCAAGTGCACACCCCTTCATTGGCACAGAATGGCTCTGGGTCCCACAGACCCTACAGGCAGGTTTTCATCATCCAACTGCTAGTGTGATTTAGCACCAGGCTCCTGACACACACCTATGTCTGATTTTCTTTTTTTTTCCTGCTGCAATTATAATTGGTATCCATCTCTCAGGCTCCTGATTTGGCGGAGGAAATATGGCCTGTCGTGTCTTGTGTTTAAAGTGTCAGAGTGAGGTGGGACTTTAATTTACACTCTTTTCCACCCAGTCAGCATATGATCAAATGCCTCTGTGGGAAAGCTGTTGCTCGGGGGTGCCGTTGCTCCCTGTCTACTGCCAAGCAAAGCCAATAAAGCCCAAATGAATGGATAAAACCATTATGGTGGAACTGAAAGCTTTCACTTCGGGAGTTTTAAACCACTACACAATGAGGGCATTTTTTCAATTAGTTAACTTTGTTATTCTTTTGGCAGTACTCTGCCAAAAACCCCTGCCCTATTTTCAAAAATAGGTTACAAGATGCAGCATCTGAGGTGGCGAGATAATTGTTTAGAACAATATAAAGCCATAAAGAAAAAAGTTGGCACACAAAAGAAGAGAACAATATCTGATTTGCATAGAAGCATTAGATGGAATCAATCATCACGCCATCAACTGACAATGAGACATGGCATCTTCCGCATCCTGAAAGGGAATGTGAAATTGATCCATCTTTGTGTTTGGATGGATGTGTGTATATATAAGCACAGAGTGAGGGATGCGAGGGATAATGAGTGTGTGGGTGTAGTGTTCTGTGAGTACACGGGGAGGTCTGAGAGAAGGGAGAGGCAGCGAAGGGGAAGAAAGGAAGAAAGAGTGCATGCAAAATTGAGAAGTGTGAAGGTTATGCAACTTATCACGCCTGCTCTTTGTCAGACTCGCCACCCATGCATCCTCTAGTCACTGTCTTTTATCACATGTCAAGCGCATGAAGGCTGCAGAAAAATGAGGAAAAAAAAAAAAGAATTAGCAGCTCTGCATAGAGGAATATTTACATTCTTGTCAGCTCACGTTGAGATTTGTTTAAGTCAGCAATGAGACCAGTGCAAGAAGCACCGCTCTTCTCTTGAGGCACTCAAAGGGAAATGTGTAGGATTTTTACATCCCTGTAGTACAAAATGAAATCATATATCTGTAGCTGGGAAGGGTGCTGATCAATAAAACTGACTCATTGATCGCTCTGCCAGTTGCACAGATTTCTGGCTAGTTTTTTAGCCTGAATTTGAAGACACTCCCAGTCTCCCTGGTCTCATTTACTAACTTTTTGCAAGTCTTTAACAATTGAGGACGGTGCTATGAGCAAGACCTTTCAACTATAAAGACTAATAAGCCTCATTATCTGCGCCAGAGATCTGTGCAGCTCCAGGAGGAGGAAGAAGAGAAAGTTGTGCTAATGTTGTTGTAATGCCTCCTGGTCACCAACAGAGGCCGATAAAGGTCACAGATGAGTTATTGCCCCCTTTCTGATGAAGTTTGAGAGGGGTCAACAGGGGTCAGCATGGTCAACAAGAGCCCAACATGTGGTTTGTCTGCAGATGTTTTTGCTCAGCAGTTCAGTTGTGCACAGCTACACCTCAGCACTGTCTCCTGTGTTGCCACTGGCATCAGTAGACAATGAGGGTAAATACAAAAGGTAGTTTAAGGCAGCTTCAATGCAGTCCAATTCCAGCATTCAGCCTTGGCTCCACTTGTCTTTGTATTATCTGCACAACACTGCATTTTTGTTCCATAACAACAGAACCTGTTTGTTTCTCTCGCAAGTCAGTAACAACATTCCCATCCAATTACACGTTCACCTGTTCACCCTGATTCATCGTTAAAGTTTCTTAGCAACACATAGTGTAATAACTGTGATAAGGGTGTTTTGAACTTTCCAAAAATGAGTTTTAATCCTTCTAAATATATCCAAAGTGTAACTGTTCTCTTCATGCAATGCACTACTGGAAGATTTAATCTCTGTAGCGCTGCTGTGGTTGAATTAAAATATGGAGATCTAGTTTTTACAAGTAGTTATTAGAAGTTTTATGAAATGCATGCTGGCCTATGTGCCAATACCAATGCAATCATCAATATAAAGTAACAGTATCACATTTTATTACAGTCTAATGACCCATATTATGGACTTTTGATTGCAATTTCTAATGTTATATGGTAGAATTGTTTCAAATTTGGGTTTCTGATGATGATTTCACATTCAGGTAAATTAGGATAATATTAACATTATCACTCACAACACATACAGTACCAGGCAAAAGTTGGGACACACTTAAACAAATACAAGAGTTTATGCAAAAAATGTGAGTCAAAGGCAGAATGTTTTGGATTCCATACACCTCAGAGATCCTGTGGGATCTTATATACATATTTCTTATTAAATGCTTGAAGTCTAAAGGATGAAGATGTCAATATTTTTATGCTACAGAACTGTGGCTGTATTAATGCCTTAGTTACAGTGACAGACTGCAGCAGGCTATCTGAGAGTGGATCTGCTGTGTTCACTGCATCCTGATGAGCACACTCCTTCAGGGCCTTCTTTTAATTGGCCGCGCCCTTCAAGTAGCACTGCATTTGTTTATACAGTACGTGCGCACACACACACACACACACACACACACACACTCACTCACACACACACACACACGCACAGATTCCCACTGATATACACACAGGCATGCTGGCCTCAGATATCCTTGGAACCATCCGCTCTAGGTTATCCCAGTCTCCCAGCCCTTCACTGCTAATCAGCAAGACAGAGGAACTAAGTGGATAAATGAGTAAAATTCTATTTGTTTATACAGAGGAAGCTGAGAGGCGAAAAAAATAAAATAAAATACGGAAAGCAGTAGAAATGGAATACACTATTCCCCCAGATTACCAGTCCTTAATCCTCTTTGTGGGTTATTATTGTACTGTCAGAATATTTGGAGGGACAACGAGCAAAAAGCACGCTGTAGATGCAAACCACCCCCCCCCCTCCCCCACCCACCCACCCAAAAAATAACAAGTGTTGGCTCTTGTCTTGAGGAGCATGCGGGAAAAGAGGGAGGACCAGATCAACTGGCGTTACGCAACTTTAGGGAAGTGAGGCGGATGGAGTCTTTATGGGGGGATTTATTTATGTCTTTTTACAAAAATCCCCCGACACTGCATCATAATCTTTTAAAGGTGCCTACACATGACGGAGCAGAGCAACACCCCCCCCCCCCAATGTGCCTCTAAGCCCAACTCTTGAAAAATGTTGCACTCAGTATGCGGTTGCATCAGAGCTGCGTTTACAAAAGAACCATCGATACATGGTGATCAGCTGAGCCAGCAAGCCAACACCCGCCCGCCCCCCAAGGGAGTGAATATACATCTGTTGATTCCTTTAACATGGCATTAATATTACACAGCTGCAGCCTCTAGCATGCACACACAGAGCTGGTTAATCTGTCAATCACGCTCCACCGCGCAGAGTCACCTTTCAACCTGAGGGGCTTCACAGTTGTCGTCGTTGCGTCCTTGGAAGTCACAATGCCCAATTTTCTGTCCGTATCCGTTAAAGTTGCCTGGTTGTTCTAATCCTGTTGTAGATGCTAAAGAGCGCAGCGAGCTGCCTGAACACTGATGACGCTGATTACACCACAATAGGGAGGCTGACTGATGGCCTGGTAAATTATTAATTAGGCAGAGCAGAAGCCGCTCTTAAATTAGACGCATGAATGGAGCCGTTGTCATCCTTATAAGTCAGCCCTGCTCTGCACGTCTTCTCGCAGGCTGCGGTGTCACTCAGATAGATAAAGTGGCCGACTGATCCAAGATGTGAGCACGAGTGCAGTGTCACTGATCACAGGGTTAGGAGGAGGGTTAAACACCAAAACTCACACAGACGGATAGAACATAGATAGAACTCTGGTGCTGACCTTTTTACTAATGACTGGATTGGTATGATATATCCTACAAGTTCCTCTTTATCCACACTAACATCACAACAGTCAAAAAATCTCGAAAGCTGTTCGTTTCTCACTCAAAAAAGTGCTTTTGGTTTAAAGGGAGGTTGAATATTTGAGTATCAATGCTGATTGAGAGAATGTGATATGAAAAGGGTATACAACTCATATTTAGACTGCCCTTTTCAAGATTATATATGTCTGCGACATGATCTGAAGTCTATTGTAGTATTAAGTGCTGTGTTTTTAATAGCAGAACTCAAATGTTCTACTGAATTTTTCAGAAGGAGGATATCCTGAAGAGGAGGAATCTCAAATTATTTTTTTTCCCTTCATGGATGCAAAAATATTCCCTGGTATTTTTAGCCGCGGCGCCTCATTAGCGTTAGTGACACAAAATGGACCCCCTACCAATCCCTCTGATCATCCTGTGTGAATTGGCCCGTCGTTGTGATTAGTTTGCAAACTTGACAGATGGGAGTTGGTGTTTTGATGGTGTGTCTTGCTCAATACCTGGCAATGCTGTCGTTGAGGCACTTAAGTCAATGGGGGACTCTGAAGGACTGTGACGTGCATAAAGAGCTGCTGATTTGTTGTTTTAGGTGAAGGACAACTACAGTATGCTGAACTCAAAGACTGCATATTCAAGTAGTAGTAACCTTTTAAAGGTGGTTCTACAGCGTGCGGTGAGACAGAAAAAAAGACACCTTGAAATCCGCAATTAGTGACTGAGAGGGTGGCTCATTCAATGAAAGGATAAGAGAAGATCAGCGGTACTATTTGCCAGATAGAGAATGTCTTTCACCCATGTTTGCAGAATCTGTGCTCATGTGAAATCCAAGTTTAAGACGTGTCTGTACACACATGATTTTGTGAGACTGTCTTCCTGTAAAAAACAAGCCCATAGGTCATTTGTGTAGCAGATTATTATCACCCATAGTTACTCATAGTTTTGTTGTTAGGCGACATCTAGTGGCCATAGTAATTATGACAGGAACAAAGGGAAAAGTGTGCTGATGTAGATTAAATAGCGAAAAAGTCAACGTCAGGAGGAGGCTGGGGTGGATGGATCAACAAAACACAGGGATATGACACAGATATGAGAACGGACTTTTCAGTGATGTTTTGTGACATCTTGTGTCCAGCAGTTAAACTTTTGAAATAAAAAAAATTAAAAAAAACTATTTGCATGCTCGCAGATTGATGGAGAGATAATTAAAGTTTGTTTTGTTTTCTTTTTTCAGACAAAAACTATTCTTCCAAGTATGGTATTTCTGTATATCTAAAACGTCAAGTGGCTTCTTTGATATGATTTGAAAAAAAAGTGAATCTTGTTTTTGAGAATTTAGAATAGATTCTTTCTGCAGAATAGATAGAAGGACAGACAGACAGATAGATAGATAGATAGATAGATAGATAGATAGATAGATAGATAGATAGATAGATAGATAGATAGATAGATAGATCCTGAATTTTACACTGTTCTGTACTTCCATCAAAGACTGAGGCAGAACAAAGGCTTTCACAAAGTCGATGACAAATTGCACTTTCATACAGCCACATTGCAATACATCCACAACAGTGATGTGTCTCTCTCTGAGCTTGGTAGGTAGTTCACAGCTGAAATATGTATGGGGAGCCCTTCAAAGGAAATAGGTCGTCACTCCCCGGCTCAGGCGAAATTGATCTGTTGTAGATGTGAAAGCTCATTCCGTAGGTGCTAAACATATAATATATACCTGTTCTGGTGGCTTTACACAAGAATTCCACAAATTTTAGGTGACAGATATAACTTCCTTTCATACACAAATCAATGTCCTCAATTGGAGGTGAGGGTAAAAGGATTTGTTGAGCAGGAAATGCATAATCCTGTAACTGCTGCAAGAGTTAAGTAAGACTTTCTAAACATACCCACAAGCATAAAAAGAGGAATCAATGGCGATCCCACTTGTCTGCTACAATCAGAGTGGCCTACAACCTTCACTCTAAAAGAACACTATTGCGTATTTGCATGCAATTGGACAAGGCTGCCCTTGCAAAGCAAAATACACTATGAAGGAAAGGCATCTCTCTCCAAGCTAAAATGTAACATCTGTGTTCAGGGACGTCCATGTGAATCAGGTTTTGCTCTCAGTCATCTCTGGGGCCCAAAGTAGGTTATTCTTATTAAAATGCCAATCTGACGAGTGTGCTTCATTGCTTCTCTCCTTTTGTCCCTGTGGATTGTGTGCCTGAATACATACTCCCTCTGATTCTTTACAATCTTTCCTTCACTCTTGCTTTCTCTGACTCCTCTCGCATCGTGTTGGTCGCTGTCTTCTAATTCTATTACTGTCTCACCCACAGACACACTGTCGCTCATCTTCCTGTCTTCACTCTCAGGTGTAAATGCTGATTATCTTGTGTAGATATCAGACCACGGCAAATTAAATGTGACCGCAGCTAGCCTGCCAGGACGTCCATTATAATGATATCTGTAATCTGCTGGCTCAGGGGAAGCAGCAGGGAGGGGTGGGAAGATAGAGGGGGATGATGATGGAGAGGGATTCTGCATGGATCCCGTGGCTAGCGGGACAGTGGCAGACATGGATTTTCCTCCTCTGATGAGGTTCACATGGAACACTGGGCCATATGTCATCCATGGGTTTAGGTCCTCACAAACCAGGATGCCATCTGAGGCTGTCACGGCATCCAAAGCTTAGGCCATGAACCTCTGTAAACAGTATGTCCACTTAGTTTTCCCTTTATTTTAGCCTGTTTGTGTGCCTTGCTTCTATGTTTCTGCACCATAACTGGTGGTTTGACATCGTAATCGCTGCACTTTCTGTTTTAAAGTATCACTTTCAGCACTGTGTAATGATCTTTGTCTTTTCAGCCATATGGTGGCTAATAAGTGATCATGATAACAGCCCTGTTTTTGTCTTTATCTCCATCAGTGCTGTTGCTGTTCGCTGGACAATGTCCCCCGCAAAAGATTCAAAATGGGTTTTAAGCAAAGCAAATATGGATTTTTTTTTCTTCCTAACATGTTGTAGCAATCAGTGATAGTCTCAGAACGGAAATGTACCCATCTGAAAATATTGTGGATGACTATATTTGGGCACTGCGCAGGATTGAAGCAACAGCATGTAGATCCTGCACTGCAGCATCTTGACAGGGCTCTCAGCACATTAGAGCAGGTGGAAGATTCCCATTGAATCCCTTTGACATTCAGGAATTGGAGAGCACAAAGGAAGAATTTGATCTGATGAGCGAAAAAGATTGTACCGGGGATATGTCGCCGTCGCGGACACACCACCCTTGGCTCGGTTTCCAAAACCTCTCATCAGAAATGGTGCTTGTTTTCACATGCCTGTACGTGTTCCCAGCAAAGCCTGTCATCACAGCAATTATTCCAGTGAGGAAGATGAGCACTGCCAACACTCCATCTCCGAGCAGTAAACAAATTACGCTGAGGGGTCTTGATGATGCCTGTGTGAGGAACGAAGTAGTGTGATACCAGTTCTGATGGTCCCGCTGTGGTGACTTTGGGTCCTGAGCCAATAGATACTCATGAGGGTGAAAATTTGCTGCCACTGGAAGGAAGCTGGCTATCACAGCAGTGCCTTCCAGATGCATGGTGGCTCTGTGATGTGTGGTGTTTTTTGTTTTTTGCCTTTCCATCTTCATCTTTGCATCTCTCATCAAAAGTACACATCATGCTCCACTTGTTTGGATAATGAGTTTTGACAGATGAAGCTTTTTCTCTGTTAGCATTAATCAAAGCCTGTAAATTTCCACCTGGTACTTTCAAGAATTAATTGAAGATACCACTGCCATATGCTTTTTAAAAAACATATTGTAATTCAACTTGATGCCATTAAGTCAGAGGAGGTTAATTTTACTGACATGATTTTCTAATCAAACAACTGGTGGCTCGTGTTTTGATCAATTGCATATTTAGGCTCTTTTGTCTTGTAGAAATTTCTGGTGGTTTTCAATAAATCTTTCAGTGGTTTTTGCCGCGGGTAATTGACAGGTTATGTTTTCTCTCCCTCCATCGCTCCCTTGGAGGGCATTAGCATATTGAGTTTTGTGCCTGACTGTGAAGCGATTCCCACCATGCCTTTAAAAGGCATCGCATGAATAGGCGGCACATTACACCACGGAGAAATATGAGACAGGAGAGAGAGAGAGAGAGAGAGAGAGAGAGAGAGAGAGAGAGAGAGAGAGAGAGAGAGAGAGAGAGAGAGAGCTCTTCCTCCACTTTTGCGTCTCAGCTCATACACACTTCAGTGGGATGAGCTAGACACGCATGCACACACAAGCACACGCACACACTGGCTGCTAGAACCCCCCACCCCCCCTGCTGCTTGCTGACTCACACAAGGTTTAAGACGGAGCTGATTTTCAGAAGGGGCGAGTGCATGTAACATCCCCATCTCTCACTGTTAACTCTGGAAAAAGAGCCATGAAATAGGTATACCTTCCCCTCCAAGTTAAAGACACCTGAGCCTCTCCAGGTTTTCCTTTGGTTTATTGTTGCCTACTCCAGCATGACGGTGAAATTAGGTGCTGAAAACAAAATCACACCTATCAAACCTACGACTTCCACTGCTGGAGACACAGACATCTTTTCCTTCAAAAGTCAAATAGATCTAATGTCAACAGCACAGTGTGCAGTAAAATGCGTTTCTGAGACATCCGACGAATGAGCTGTAATCTCATGCCGCGTTTATCTCATTAACAACCCTCATTTTCAGGGGTTTCACTCATAAATTAATGAAGGAAAAGAGATGCACCTCTAATGCAATCCTTTTTCTGCAAACATCATCATGTTCGATATAAAACCATCAGAAACGCTACTATATATAGTCTACAGGGGGTGCTTTTAAAATCGATTACACCGCAGAGCAATCATTCCATTCATAGGAAAGTAGTCTCAGACTTTTGAATCTCACTGAATATAAATAGAATGAATAAAGAGGTCAAGAGAGGCCTCTGACGTCTATGTGTCTACATTAGAGCTATTCTAAGCCTGCAGATGACAAGAACAAAGTATTAAAACATAAATGCATAAACTTTAATGGATTAACAAGTAAGCAGAGCGAACAGGGATGCATCACAATCAAGATCATAAATGCAAATCTGCTGTGCAATACGTAAGGTTCGATAGTTAAGAAGCCGAAACTGTTATCCTTTAACTAAATGTAGGAATCAGCTAAATAGAAAATCAGGATAAAAGTAGAAGTATTTTGATGTATGCATATAAAAGGTGAGGCTGCGTCCTTCACGCAGTTGAAATATCTGCCGCAGAGATATAAAACAGAGGTGAAGAGAGTTGTGTTTATTGGTGCTGAAAGGTTCCAGCATTCACAAGTGAAAAGCAACATGTCCTTCCAGAAACAATATCCCTGATAACTTGGGTTACTGAGGATGATCCAAAAACCTTACTATCAACAGTCTTCAGTCACTGTGTTCTTATTCTGAAGGTAAAACACTGAAAGCTAAGACATGGTTTAAATGTTTGAAATTGTTTGGTGCTTCATTATTATTCTGAAGCAATATTTTTATCTTTGTCCTTCAAAAATTCTCGTTTTCATTTCGATTGTTTTCAAGAAGAACTACACACATACATGCTTTCATGCAAATGGTTAATAAACACATAAGACCCGTATTTACATTTAGCAGATCAAAGATTAAAAGAAAATAAACTTTAGAGATTAATTGTCAATGGAAAGGAGAGGAAAACAAACAATACTTTTGTGTCTGACATCAACGTTTTTATTTGTGGTGATAGTTTCCCCTTTCCCCTTGATGTCATATTTAAAACTAGCTCCACCTTGACCAGCTACAACAGTAAAATGCAGCTAATCCAGACATGCATCAGTATTAACAATCATAACAACTAAAATCATAACTACTAGCTACCTAATAACAATGTTAACCAAGCTTGCAGGGTTTCATTTTAATTCTCTTTTTTGGTGGCATGACATTTACAAAGTAGGGGACGGGAGATGGTTGTAACATGGGTCAGTTGTACCACTTCCAATTTCTTAACAAGTCACGAATCACCTGATTCACTCTATACATGCTCAGTTTAGTCCTTGTTCCACTTGTGAGGACGTAGCATTTGGTGGCAGACACAGACAAGGGAGGGAAAAAAACGAATTCTGAGGTGGGGAAGTATTTTCCTTGCTCTCTTCATTTATTGTGCCTGCTTAGTAGTTAAACTCTTCAAAGTTAAATCATGTTTATTGTGTGTCTGTGTAGATCTAGCCTTCATGCTAAGTCAGTTAGTCAGTGCTGATGTTTTAGCTGATGGCTGTGAGGTAAGCTAGTGACAAGAGTCTGTGTTAGTTGTAACAACAACACACATACATGGGCACACACCAGTAATGTTAAAAAGTCATTTAGTTGTTGAGTAAAAATCTTTCAGGGCAGCATGGTGGTGCACTGTTAAGCACTGTCGCCTCACAGCAAGAAGGTTCTGGGTTTGAACTCTGGGTGTCAATCCGTCATTGACTCTAAATTGCCTGTAGGTGTGAATGTGAGTGGGAATGGTTGTTTGTTTCTGTGTGTCAGCCCTGTGATAGACTGGCGTCCTGTCCAGGGTGTACCCTGCTCTCGCTCGATGTCAGCTGGGATTGGCTCCAGCCCCCCGGCCCTGTACGGATAAGTGGTACAGATAATGGATGGGTGGATATAAATCTTTCAGTATCAAGTTAGTGTCATTATTTTGATATCATGATGTAACATTTCACCCCAGGATATGTGGGGTGATTTTGTAACTTTTCCTTGTGTTTGAGATTAAACTGTGCATTCTGACCCACACCATTTAATAGCAGACTCATGCAACTAGTTTGTATTATTTTTTGAACACAATGGCCTAAAAGAGATCCAACATACAGAAAGAAATTTAAAAAAAATTAAAAAACCATCTCCAGTCTCCTCTACAAACCAGTGCAGTGCAGTTTAGGCAACAGAAGACAGGGAGTCATCCAGAATAGGCATTTCCACCCATGCTTGAGGTCTGTACTGTATAACTCACTGTTGTCGGCACAATGATCCACTCTCGCCCCCTCCATGTCTGGCAGGAAGTACGATATGTGTATTTGATTGAGATAGGCCCGACCCTCTCAGCTAATCAAATGCAAGCATGCTTAATCGGTGGTCTTGGAGATGTAGCCCCTGGGAGGGCACATCGGAACAATCTAATTACTTCACTCCAAACAAAGAATGAAACCACCCAAATGATATGCACAATTCTGTCCTCCAGAAATTGGTAGGGTCATGTCTCTACTGTAAATATGCAAACATGCACCCATGTCAACTAGACAAACTTTAGATAGAAAATTAGAGTTCCCATGAACCACTGCTCATTAAGTGGATTAAGACATTAAGACAACGCATTCAGAAATTCTAGGAGGTCACTCGTGTCACAGTATTTCCTGTCAGCGGATTCTCTCTGCACATGTCGTAATAGAGACCTGTTATTTCAAAGAGCTACAGCATCATGCATTAGAAACCATAAACAGCCATTAGCTTCCTCCAGTGTGAGAGCACTGCAGCTCACCACTGCCAGGCAAGGCATTACTCAGCAAATGGAGTGACTAGAGACTGGAAACTTTATTGCAGATGAGCGCATGAAAGCAGATCCGGTTTACTGACATGGACTTTATGGGCCTCTCTTCCTCAAAGTCGCCTCATTTACTGAATCTGCATGTTTTTTTTTTTTTTTTTGTTTTTATTGGGGAAGCGTTTATTGGGCAAATATTGTCGACTAAAGCTGAAATAACAATGATGTGTTTGTGTTGGCGGTTTCACGTCAGACATCTTTTAGTCTTGAAAGGCTGGAGAAAACAGGCTTATTTGTAGCATTTGTTATCTTCATCCAGTTTTGCTGTATTTGCTGCATATTTCTTTTCAGTCATTCCAATTATTTGTTTGTCTCTCCATCTGCAGACTGTAGACCCTGTTGATGTTTCATCTGCTCAGGTGGAAACTTTCTTTTAACATTATGTAACTGACACTGAAACAACTCCTGTGTTAGGATTTCCTCTGTCAGTGCAGCAGCACTCTAATTATGTCCTTTTCATACCAGAGTAGTGAGTGAGTGCTGCCTGATACAGTTCAGGAGTATGCGATACCTTCTTTATTACTGAATGGATTCATCCAGCCCGCCCTCTGTCACTGCTGTGCAAACTGTCCTCCTGTGCACCTCCTGTGAGATAGAGTTGGAGCATATTGTGACTGTATTACAGTATCGAATCCTCATCCACTTAACAGGAGAATCAGCTCCGTTCACGACTAATTAAAGCCATTAAAGGGGACACACGCTAATGCATTTTTGCACAGATAACAGAAACATGGGCGGCAGTGGCAGCAGGGCTCATTTTACCGGCAGGTCAAGATGAGAGTAATTAACTGGGTATTAAAGTCGCAGCGTGACATGTTCGCCGGCTCTCACACAAGACAAGATGGAGGCTTGGGTGCAGAGTGCTGATATGGGTGTCATCAAAACTCGGGCGGATTGCTTCTCATACTTCACACTTTTTAGTTCAAAAGCCACCCTCGAGGATTGGCAGGGAAAAAAAAAAAAATCCATGTCAGCAATGAAACAAAGAGATTCACAAACTGTTGTGCCAATGAGAGAAGGTTATTAGGAGAGGATTTTTTTTTTCATTAAATTAACTTCTGCACCTGCATTCATGCGGTATTTTTACGTTATTGTTACTGTATATGAAAAGTGTTTTTGACAACATGTTTAGATATAAATGTGGCACTTGCAGCAGGTGAAGGTGGAAAGACAATAGAATTAGGCATTAGAGGAAGTGATAGGAAGCAGTTTCCAAAAGGTATAATAAGTCCATATGTAGACCGAGTGAGATGCTACAGAACTTCTAATCCTCTTCTAATAAATTAGAAGGCTTCTATGATTTCTGACATATAGACTATACATGTATACTGTATATGTATATGTGTATGCATGTGTATATATAAAGGTATATTACCTTGTATTTATTTAATTTTTATTTGTGCATATCATTCAACTTCTTGCCTATAATCACTACAACTTATATGCATGACTCAATATTTCAAGTTATGTTGATTGAGTTTTTTTTTTTATTTCACAGAGACTCTTGTGTTATTTGAGGTGGGAGGGAGCTTCTTTGTTTGAATGTTTGTTCTGTTTACTCTGTTTATTTGCCTTAGTTGATTCTGAATTAACAAAGTATTGGAGAAAAAAAAGAAAAAAGTTCAGATGCAGCATTTGCTGAAACACTGCCGCACTTTGGAGCAGTCCTCAACAGTAACTCTTGGCAAAAATGAGTGGTTACATCATCAGAATTTACATAAAATTGTCTGGCCATTAAGTGCGTTTTGCACCACAATCTACCAGGTTGTTTCTGCTTTACAACATTTTCATTATCTGCAATGCTAATGGAAGATTATGCAGGTTAAATGCATGAAGGACTTGCATAATGGCTGGGACTGCACACACGAAGGCATTATTACTGTGCAGCCATTATTCCACAAGCAGTGGTTGACAACAGCCCATGAGCAGAAAGTGTTTTACATCCCCTACTTTATATACACACACATTATATATATATATATATATATATATATATATATATATATATATATATATATATATATATATATATATATATATATATATATATATATATATATATATATATATATATATATATATATATACACATACATACATACATACATACACATATATTCATACACAGACACTCACACACCCATCATCTAAACTGTGGTGGAGGTTAATCTATACCTTTGAAAATCCTGCCAGACAGGTGTCGCCTGTGTCTCTCTGCGGGGAAAGATGTAGGAATAAGCAGAAATTACATAGATAAATATTCAGTGTCCAGCTGTAGCTGAAAAAAGACAAAACAAAGCCCATTTTCTGCCAAAAGGAGCAAGATGAAAGCAGAGTTCCTCCACCTAAGGTAAGCTGTTGCTAAGCTGAGTCTGCAGTTATCTCTCATCCACAGTGCTCGATACAGGAAGAGGGGAAAGGGAAGGGAAAATAAGGGCCAGGCATTCTGTTGCCAGATTGACTCCATCTTCAAAGAGATATTAACATAGCGCCAGTTTCCCTTTTATCTTCCTTTAATTTCAAGGATGCCAGCCCAAATTAAAATGCAATGCGACTGAAATGAACCTAAAATATCAGAGACACAAAGGAAGGAGAGAAGGAAGGGGAACAAAAAAAAAAGGAAGACGCACGTTGGAAACACTGATTTGCATGGAAGACAACGTCTCTGTCATCAGCTGCCACATCTCAGGTCATACTTCCCTCTGATCCATTCTGGTGGTGTCCATGATTCATTGCATTTAACCAAATCATATGAACCCATAATAAAGCCCACACCCATAGATGTCAAATACTGATCGACTCTTGTAAATCCTGACTGATTATACAGAAAACAAGTAACACATATTTTTTAAATCGCACAAGGCATTTGCAGGTTGAATATTTCGGTCACAGTGCTGTCAGGTTCATTAACATTCAGCTGGAATAAGATAAGATGTGCCTGAAATTTGAGCCATGCAAAATGGGACACTTGGAGCCGTACTGTTATTTTCGTGCTTGTTTAGAGAAATTGTTATTTAAATGTTTGGTGATGGTTACAGGTATTAAACCTAATAACACCCTAATAAAACGGAATTTCAATATTTACCGGGACGAGCGGGTTCTGTGAATTTGCTGGATTCCCAGGTGACAGTGCTTTTTCACTGGCACGCAAAATGGGCTCCACAAACACTCCAAGTAACTGCTCTAATGACTGTTTTCCATGTCGGCAACAAAAACTCCAGACTTGCAGCTGTTCCCCACTCAGTTTGTGAAAAAAAAAAGAGCCTCTGATGAGGCAATGCTGCCTCCCAAATGTGGTGTGGAAATTAGAAAGAGTCAAGCCAAGTGCAGCTTGTTCTGAATACCAAATAGATGTTTGAAATAAAGTCCATATAAGTCAGTGCAGGCTTCCTATAGCCTGTTAAGATCAGCAGGGAAATGGATTCACAGGGACCACGCAACAAAACATACATCTGGTGCTGTGACTGAAAGACAAAACCCCATCTCTCTCTGTCACCCCAGCTCTGTATATATTTCATTTCATGTTTCTTTGAAAGTTTCTTCGCCGGCTGTGTTTGTATCTCAAAACTTGTAGTATTTTTTAACCGCGTCCCCACGGCAGGAGTATACATCCGTCTTCCTCCTCCTTGTGGAGCCATCCGGCAGCACAAATGTTAGAGATCGAGTGTCACAACAGCTTCCCCAGCTTCTCAGAAGAAGATTTCAGCTGCTCTTTCCCCACGCGGCGTCACTGTCACTGCCATAGCATGTTTAAGATAAAACGGGGAATGAAGGAGCTTGGAAGATGATGTAGCAGCGCTGGTGATGGCACAGAAGATCAAACTGCTGCAGAGAACTCCAGGAACTGAGGACGACGGACGGAGACGGAGAGGGGAAGCACGCATACTAATGCTGTTCCTCTGTCTTTTTTTCTTCTGTGTATAGGAGATCTTTACATCAACTTTAGAATGAACTATCTTCATGTCACGATGCCTCCTATGCAGCATTCCCGTTTCCATATAACGTCCCCACTGAAGCGCTCATGAATCACCAAACTGAGGCTGTCAATCAGTCATCCTGATTCCCATCCAACTGCCTTGACCTTGGTGTCAAGCTGATAAAGGTGTCTGCACTGCATAGAGGTAATTTACCTATGGCATAATGTGGGTAATAACTGACACAGCATATTGACTAGGCTAATTGACTTGATGATGGCAGTGAGAAGATGAATGGCGGGGTGCCTGTAGTGTATTTGTGTCATTAGCTGCGTACTGTAACACAGCGAATACTGGAGGAGATGCTCAGATTAGTTATCTGTCTGCAAAAAGGTGATGAAAGCAGATGAAAGTGACTGATGCTGGCATTCTCTCGCCGTGGAGGAGAAGCAGGGGTATGAGTGGTGATTTTTTTTAAAGGCCCATATGGCCATACATAACCATGGTCATATGCTGAGATACACTGCAAAATGGAAAATTTGACTTGACGGCATCAATCTTATCTCTAGTAATAACATGGGACTCACCAAGTTAATTCTAGGAAGAAGAAGGAAGATGGGGGGGGGGGACAGTCAGACAGTTACACAAGCAGAGCAAACAGGCAAGCAGTATGAATAATTGCTCAGAATTTGTTGCAAACATCCATTACAGTTCACAGACCAGCTCCCTGGTTCAACTTTGACCCACCGCTCTAACTGTTGTATACATGCACATGTCTGTCCTGTACACTGAGGGATTATTTCCAGTAGGCACTGTTTTTATGGCTTTATGTCCAAATGAACGGATGACTTGTTTACAGTCTTTTCGATCAGCTGACTTCTCCTGCCCTGGGAATCTTTGTTGCAGCGATGTTGCTACGTTCCCAGTAACTCAAATCTTAATTAAGTTTGTTTCATGGAGGGCCCATAATCTGCCATTATGTTCTCACTCAAGTGATGACTAGTTTGGGCAATAATTCATCAGAAAACAAATAAAAGCCCATCACATGTCTTGTTTTGTCAAAAACTCAAGAATATAGTATAGTGATGTCAAGACAAGGGAAAGCAGAAACTCTTCAGACATGTGAAGCTGGAGCCATCAAATGTTTGGCATTTTTGCTTAAAAATGATTAATTGGTTATCAAAATCAGTGTGGATTATTTTTATGTTGATAGAGCTACTGAAGAACCCTGATGATGTCATAGTGATATCATGTTATTTTTGAAGACACCCCTCAAAGCCACAGAAGACATGAGCTGGGACCCTATTCAGGGTCTGCATCCATCGGATAGGATGTCCCATGTCAAATGAGGCACCTTCACATGTGGCCAAGAAATGCCTTCTTCCACGAAGGCTCCAATGGAGGGAACCTTCTTGGTCCAACATATCGCAAGATTCATTGCGCGCCAGTACTGAAAATAATATGGCAGCAAACAATGCCAACAGAGAGCCCAGGGAGTACACTTTTAAATGTAAGTATTAATTTTCAGCTGAGTTCAACAGCTAATGTTACAACTGTTAAAATCAAAAGCCCTAAAACCTGAATTCCTTATACAAAAGTTTGTCATGGTTGCTAGGAGGATTACTTTGTGATACAATGGCAAGGGCAGGCGAAGCCCGTTTGACCTTAGCAGTCTATGACGGCTTCGTAGAGCACATCTTCCAAAGGATGTGGCCCCTGAATTGGGATGCAGCTATTGTTCCACTGTATTGACAGGCTGTATAGTACTCCTCATGGAAAGGAGTGAAACAAACCATGACACGATAAAATTAGTGGAGCACACCTTTCAACCTGAAGCTCAAAATTTTGCCTAAAATGTCATTTTCTTTGACAAGTTACACTGAGTTCTTCTTGTGTCCAGTATTCCTTACATTTACTAACTTTTTAGAATTTGTCACACAACATTAAGAATGTATTTTTAAAGTAAATGTGCAGTGTGAAAAGATTTGACTTGACTTGAATGGCAGTGTTTAACTGCAGGGTTTCGATGTCGGACAGAAAATGTCAAAATACGGTTCTGAGAGGGAAAGTAGGTCAAAAGTCCGCATGGGACCTCCGTCTCATCGCATTCACACCACCAACAAAACACCTCAAAACATGTTCCAGGATTCCCCAGTAATATAAAGGCAGTGTGCTTCTAAGTAGCTCACAGACACATGTTCAGATTTCGGGTGACATCCCCAGTCAACAGGTGCCAGAACACAACAGCTGCTGCTGCTGTTACTTGCCTGCTCTGAAGTTGCCCTGGGGAGCCTGTGCCAGAGCTGGTTTGGGTTCATCACGCATCTAGTTTTGCATTTCTGCAAAGGTTGTTTTGGCAGGAATGAGATGTGACAATGAAAAGGCTGAGGAGAAGTAGAAGTTACCTTAGGGAAAGGAGGGTGAACTAGTCTTTTAATCTCTGCCTTTTTATTCAGAAATGTGCATGGCATTTGATTTCTTTCCTGGAGGTATGGGCAAAAAAATCAGCTTGACTTTATTGAAAGTGATAACAAAACAAAAAAAAAAAGAAGTGAAAAAGAAGGTGAGCTCATTTTGGGATTCAGAAAGTGTTTGGTTCTCAGTCAACACAGCAGTGAAAAGCTCAAAAGTTCTTGCGGGTATAATGACCTCTTGACCTCTCTCCAAATAAGAGGGATGGAGAAGGTCTCCAGTTGGCTCCTTTGCTGCCTATTTAAGGAGCCGCCGGTCTGCTCGGCCTATTTTATCTGAGCCACAGAGTGGCTATTGGAGTCTGCATGATTGATGTGGTCTCATCTCTCAGGCTGTCACACTCTCCTGATGAGCAGATACTTTATTGACTCTGTTTTGGGGAGTGTGTCTAGTCTCACTGCTCACAAGAAAGTATAAGCTCTTTAAGGGGAATAGACTCCAAATACTGACCCCAGTCCTGATCTTCAAAGTGTCGATTTAAGTACAAGGTCCCATCAGATAAGTTCTCCTAGTGGGATATTAGTCTTGAAAAGAGGGGAGGAAATCAGCAAACTCTTAGTGCTCAGTGCCAGATCCCACTGACAAGAGCATGAAATCCTGGAGTTTAAATAATGGCATTAGCTAAGGTGACAACAGTCCATTGACGTCTGCTTTTGATCCAACGTCTTTCTTCACCCTAGCTATTGACTCCTTTCTGCCGCCAATAATGTCCAGCTGGTCAGGTTGCAGTGAACATCAATCCTGCAAGCTTCTCAGAGAAATAAATCCCTTTGCATATGTGCACATATACAGAAATGAAACCATTTTAAACACAAACAGGTCTGATAGAGCATTTACAAGCGGATTTTATGCTGTTGTTTGCTTATCCCTGCTTTGTGCCATGATACTCAGTTTCGGAAAAAAAATGTATATTAAAAATCTGTAATCCACAAAGTCTCTTGCCTTGCAATAAGGTGATGGCTTTGCATTTTCCATCCTAAGCTCTGCTGGCAATATAAGAGGGCAGCCTTCACAGAGGAGATTGCACAACCCAGTGTAATAGGCTACTTCAGTCATAAAGGGCAGGTGCTTATCTTGTCCATATAGGATCCTTTGGTCATACTGATCCGGCGCTGAGACATAAGGTCAAATAACCTTCATGTCCAGGTTTGTGTTGGCCGACCATTGAGAACAAGCTCTCTAGTGTAATACCAGAGGAAATACTATGGAAATATCTGTTGAGTGAGATGCTGTTATTTTCAGAAACGTGCTTTTCCTCCCATGACCCTTTCCCCTTTTGTATCCTGCACTGTGTGAGGGAGTTGTGGTTAAGACAACCAATTTGTTCCACTAGGAAGGAGAAATGCTGAGATAATAGGTGTAAATATCAGGGGGTTGTTTTTCTATGCCCTGTTAAATCATAATGAGAAGACAAGAGACAAGACTAAAAGTTAAAAGAGTGAGATAGAAATCAGTCAGACACTTTTGATTAGGATTCACTGAAACATGGTCCTCCATTACACCACGTGTGATACCAAAGCAGTCTGTTTTATGCTGTTACCATGGTCTTCTTTCGCAGTCGTCCCTGCATTATTTTTCTAGCAGACTCATTACCGAATGTCTCTCATTCTGCTATTTAACCTAACAAGACTTTGAATAGTACAATTTTAATTGTGAAATTGTGCAACCAAAACAGCTTGTTTTAACAAAGGATCTTGTTGCATGTAGGTGTTTCCTGCCCCAACCAAGAATGGGTCCCTCAGCAAGCAAGAGGTTTGACTGGGAGCCAGGATTGTTAACAGTCGGGGTTTCCAGTGTTACATTTCCCAGCCTGCAAAGCAAAGCCTGGGAAAAAGTGAAGAAGAAATAAAAACACAGAGTAACACAGTAATAACACTGCACCAGTCAGCAATAGTGTAGAATAATATGTAACAGAAATATGGGATTCTGAAACAATTGATGGATGGTGTGCATCGGTTTCATGCTGAGATGATTAGTATGATTAGTTAACTGATTAGTTTATGGACAAAAAATTAATCACATGACTCATTTATCAAAGAGAAATGCCAAACGTCTTCTAGTTCCACCTTCTATAATGTGAGGATTTGATTATTTTCTCCTTTTTATATCAATTAATAAATTTGTTATCTTTGAGTTTTGGACATTTGGTTAAATGTGGACAATGTGTTTTATCCAGTAAAAAGGAAAAATAACCATTTGACAGATTAATTAGTAATGAAAGTAATCATCACCTGCTTTCTTCTGGCAGCAAACATTTAACGTTGATATATTTCCTGCCACTACTGTTTCCTTTATTATATAATAATAATAATAATAATAATAATAATAATAATAATAATAATAACTTTATTTGTGTTTCACCTTTAAAAATAGGATTTACAAAGTGCTTTGACAGACAATTGAAAAGCATTGGTATCTATGATATATATCATCGTTATTATCTTTAAACTTTGATTATAACCAAATATACAGTATGTTCACATCACATCTGAAAAACAAATAAAATCCATGCCATCTCCTCGCTCGGCTTACTGTTTCAGGTGACTGTTTTGTTTACAAATGGACTATTGATCAGGGTTTTGTCCTCTTGTCTGCTAATATAATCACCGAACCAGAGGATAAATCCTTGTTGATTACAGGAATTTACTTTAATTAAGACTACTGACACTGTTCACTGATATTTTTAAAAACACCATTGATAACCATGTTAAGCTGATATCAGCTAAGCTGCTACACTTACTTTGTTGTGATTTGCCTTTTAAACCATCGGCTACTGGGATTTGAGCTGTCAAACTGCGAAGCTTAGCCCAAAACAAAGAGATGCAGAAGACAAAAAAAACAAAAACGGTTTACAATATGTCTCTGGTGTTCAGCATGATGGACGCAAGGGCAACATTTCCAATGAATTTGCCTTTTCATACATACACGCACGCACACACGCACACACAC
The DNA here is from genome assembly GCF_046630095.1 of Trachinotus anak. Classification (NCBI taxonomy): domain Eukaryota; kingdom Metazoa; phylum Chordata; class Actinopteri; order Carangiformes; family Carangidae; genus Trachinotus; species Trachinotus anak. The sequence goes on along the minus strand of NW_027273859.1, from coordinate 24,039,397 downwards.
ACACACACACACACACACATTGCCTGGGTAGCTGGAAAGATTAACAAAGAAGGAAATGAACTGCAGCCAGACTAAGACATTGTATCTCAATGGGACCTTCCTGGTTTAAAAAAGGATAAATAAATAAAATAAAAGAGCAGGGTTTGCTCAGTAGAGGTAACCACATTTTATATTGAAACAACCAGACCGACCACATACTAAGTTGTTTGTTCCTATACGCTATGATACAACCCATAGAAGCATCTCCTGAGATATCACCTCCTATTGGACTTTTATTGTCATGGTTACAATCATGAACTGATGGTTGAGCTCGGAACAGTCGCGATTTAGGCATAAAATCTACTTTTTAGGAAATCATTCCTTGATGTTCATTAAGATCACAGGACCTTCGTTGTCGTGGTTACCATAATAAATGCGCTTCCACAAATGACCTGTGAGGCTGTTTGTCACACAAGGACCGTGCCGCTAATGTGTTTTTTGTCGAGTTAAACTTCTGTACTTTCTGATTCAGTGTTGAGTGTTTGTTTGTTTTTTCACAAACTTTATGATTATGGGAGTTGAATCACAGTAATCCCACAGCGTCTCCATCCAATTTCATTTTCATTAAGTAACTCTATGTAATTTCCGTAGTTCAAGCATGTTGAATGTAAATGTTTTTTTGTGTGTTTTCTACGTTTGGCTTGGCCTGGTGCTGGCATTTTGCTGTTGAATCATTGCACATTATTAAATCAAATCTGCTGCTGGCAATACAAAATGGAGAATTTCCAGAGCCGAGTGGAAAAAGGTCTAGTTAATGGATCGCATTCTTTTTTATCTTTCAAATAATGAATCTTTCTATTAATGTGGTGCTGACTTTGATGTCGATCCACAGGCATATAAACCATTAGTCATGAAGCTGTCTACTGTTATTTTGTCTTTTTTCTATTTTTTTTACACTGTAGGACATGTTTTTTTTTTTTTTTTTTGTGGCCTTTGATGCCAGACTGCTTTACTGCTTTATTATTCATCAACATACTTATGGACCATCCATCCATCCATCCATCCATCCATCCATCCATCCATCCATCCATCCATCTATCCATCTATCTATCTAGCCAAAATTACAGTAATTATTTAAATAGGACAAAAGCTGTTTTACCTGATATGAGATCCAAACATGCATATTATTCTATCAAAACAGTGAAAACATCAATATTAACACTGATGGCTTCAGAAAAAAAAAAAAAAAAAAAAAGCTCACAAATTTTAATCTTCATTGAGGCCTTATGGAGCTCTCACTGTCCCTGATGCAGCTCTCCTTGCTTAAGAACATTTCCTGAAATGAGCATCGCTGTCTTAAAAGACTGGAAAAGGCAGAAAGCTGCACTAAAATCGAGAACATGACACTCGGATTGAGAAAAATATTGGAACAGCATGTGCTGAAAATAGGTCAAATGTTAATACCACCCTACTGGCAGAGTTATTTTTTTTTGTGTGTGTGTGTGTGTGCGTGCTTGTGTGAAGGAAATTAGATCGGAGGATGTAATGACAGACATAATACCTTGTTAAGATGGAGACTTCTCTGCACTGTGCTGCTCTGATGCCATCAGGGACAGGGATGAACACTAGGGGGCAAGCTTAAGCCTTTCTCTCATGTCCATAGCATATTTAGCCAATTAGATCTCCTCTCTCCCCTCTTCCATCCTCTAGCACTTTGTGTGGTGTGTGTTTGTGTTTGTTTAGCAGCGCTGTACGCCTGCGACAGCCTGAACTCACACGTTGTTAGTGTTTGTTTGGGTGTGGGCCTGCATGTGGCGAGCCACCCACTTTAATCTTAATCCTAAAAATAATGTTCATGAGGCTTCTTAGTGTCGTGATTCAGGCGAGCTCTGAGGACGCCTGGCATCTTGGATTTAAAATTGGATTGCATCCCCAAATCTTTCCCTCTCTTTCTATCCCTGCCTCTTTCCATCTCTCTCCCTGCGCCCCCCCACGCACCCTGTCAAGTCTCTTGTTGTTGCAGGTTGTCTCTTTAGATACACTAGCCTCTCTGTCTTTCTCCATTCTACCCTGCTTTTATACTCTTGTGTAGTGGCTCCCTCATTGTATGGCGGCTACCTTCTCTCTCTGTCTCTTCATCCTCTCTCGCCCCAGCCCCATTTCTCCTGCTCTCTCGCTATCGAATCTCTCTCATCGCGCGGCGGCTCCTTTGCGGTGTCTGCCTCAATTTGCATCTTTCCAGGGGAGAGCAGTGTCAGCTCAGGCCCTCCTGATCAAATCCTAGCAGCTGATGACTGCTTTCATCCCTCATTTAGCTGCCTTGCGTCTGTGTAGCTGCCTCCCTGTTTCCCACAATTCTTTGCAGGTGCGGGAGTGGTGCCTGCCTGTGTGTACTGGTCTGTCTGCTTGCGTTGGTCTGTTGGTTGTTTGTTGCTGGGGATCAGAGAACAGATGGTGCGCTACGTTTCCCCCTGCAGAGGGTGAGCGCTACAAAGTGCAGCATCATGCACGCTGGGGTTTTTACTGCACAACAATGAACACGCCTGATCTCTGCTATTGTTTGAGCCTCATCAGCACAAATAAACACCACTTTATCATGTTGTTTGTGCAGAGTTCTTCTGCCATCTCTATACTTTCCAGCATACTGTAGCATCCCCTCCCGTTCTTTGAAAGGTTTATCCTTGTGTGACTTTTTTAAATATTTAATCAAGGATCCTCATAATGCCTCGCTAAAAGTTTCCACAGCAAATTAAAGCTGTAAGATTGAAAGGATTGCCCTTGACTGTTTTCAATAGATAACTGGTGAAATATTAAGAGCATTGTTAGGGGGACCTTTTTGCACTATAGCCGTCTAAAACACTACAGTCATTTGACAGTTCCCGAGTTCTGCAGAGATTATGGGCTTCAGCAAAAACTCCCTGGGCATTGCAGCTGTAGCTGGAAATATATTTGTAGGGAAGTAGCGTCAGTGCAAGCATGAAGGCGGCACACCCGCCCGGAGGGATGAGTGGGCTTAGCATGGATGATAACTCTCAAGGGGCCCCCTCTTTCTAAAATATTAACAAGGTGGATGCATTCATTTCACTTAAAAGTCTTAATTTAATTTATTGCCAATAGCTGTTGCTTCTGATGTTGCCAGAGCGCATGAATGGCAAGAGACTGGAAGATTGCGTGACACAAACACCATCAGTCAGCTCTGAATTTTGCGACTCACAGCAGTGAAGTGGGTTTATTTTTAACTGCTAATGAATCTGTTGTGTTTGGGCCAATGCCAGGCACTTGGAAGCCAAGATTAAAACTTTGCTCTTGCTGATCATAACAAAAGCCATGGGATTAGTCACTGGAGATAGAGTCAAGGTCTGTGCCCACACAGCTAATTGAGCTCTTATCTGACGCCAGCCGGTAATGCCATTAATCATAAATGGCATGTCATGTTCATAAGGAAATGTGGACGCTCCATGAGCTCCTGGTGAGCTCTGAAAGTGCATCCTTCTTTGTTTTCGAAAAGTGCATGTCAAGCTTTTGGAGATTAGCTTGTTAGAATTTTCTCTTTGTTAACTCGGACTCATACAAACACGCTGTGATTTATTGCTCTTCTTTATGACCAAATCTGTGCTCAATTCGTTGAGGCACGAGCCCCTTGTCTTATTTTCTGCTGGCTACCGAGACTAATGATAATCTGTGGGAGCGTGATTTGTTGCTCAGAGCAAACACAGACCCTCTATTTTCTTGTTTACTCGGCTTCACTGGAGGCGGTTTACCATAGATATAGCCAACAAAAGTGGAAGAGCAAACATGATCTATTGTTAACCACTGCAGTTGTTGCACAGCTGCTATTTCTAGATGCCCTGTAGAAACGCACTGGTATACCTGTGAAGATACGTGTAGTTACAGTAGCTCTCCCTGCTTTCTCTATTTTCTGCCTCTGAGCTATTTTCCTCTTTGGAAACCATGTGAGTATAACAAAGCACTGTTGTCTTATGACCTTTGATTGAGCCCATTTTCCCCAGGAGAGAGTAAAATTATCACCTTTTGTGTTCCACTTTCAAATCATGCATAACTTTAATTGCCAGCCCATGATGGGGTCTATGAGAAAGCTCTAAAAACCTGAGTGCTCACATCAGTGTGCGCTAGTAAATTAGCATGACAGTGGCGGGTGGCTGCATTGGGAGTAAGGGGGAGGAGGAGGTGGCGGGAACGGGGCTACGAGCTCAGCAGAATGATTGAAATCCCTGCTGTCAGGTGATGGCTGCTCAGGTGATGCACCACAACGCTAGCGCCTCTCAAAGCAGAATGCAGGCGGAGGGAGAGAGAGGAGACATTAGATGTTTTCCTATGAGAGGGGATCAAGGAGGATTTGGCTCCGTGCTGCCTGTTTCTCTCCTGTTTCTTGTCAGGGCTGCGTGTCAAATGTAGCCTGCAAACATATATACATAATGTGTAAAGGCACGTGCACAAACCACCCGCTAATACAAGAGCATCACATGGACAGAGGCGGACACGTCCTGCCACATATGTTCACACAGACAATCAATCAGAAGGATGTTACGTAGAAAAGAGGATTAATTTGAAAGACTTGATGGCTTTTCACAACCAGTGGCTTGGATGTGCTCATGCCAAGTGAGCAATATGACAGATGTACTAGCAGTGACCGGAATATGAGGACAACTGAGGTAACAGTGATGGAAGTTGATAAAGGAACTAGAACAAAGAGAAGAAAGGTTTCTTCTTACAATCGTCCTATTTATTTCAGGATCAAAGATTCTGTGCAGCCAGTGAATGATTTCATTTTCCAGTCACAAAGTAGATTTAAGATGTTACTTTATGCTTAATGTTAGGAAGACTGTTTCAGAAAAAAAAGAAAGACCAAAGAAATTAGACACCTTACCCTCAGGCTAACTCAGGCCTAGGACTAATGTTACCTTGGTAACAATCAATGACACCTGCAGCTGACCAGAAGCACCAAAACAACAAAAAACAGGAAAACATGGCTCATAATTTGTGGTTTTGCTAACGTTGTTATGCAGAGAGCAATGAGAAAGAAAACAGTTTTTATAGACTGCAGCAATCAGATCTTTTCATTGTTTCACTCTTGAGTTAATTTCCCAAGTACAACGTCCCTGTAACTGTTGAATATTTTTCTGCCGTGGTAAATAGAGCTCAGCAGTTGCATGACGTTCCTTGGTCGGCCATTGTTTTTTTTTTGAAAGAAGTCTTAATTTACCCAGAATTCATTGTGGCACAGTCCGGCTCTACGATATTTCAGACGCCTACATCAGAGACGTACAGTTACTAGTTACTATGCAGATTAAGATTTTATGTACTTCTATTAAAAATTATTATTCCCTATTAGAGATTAAACTACCTAAACATCAGTGTTTAAAATCCACTTTATGTTATGCTTATGTTAAGAGTTTGATACAGGTGAGACAAAAACAAAACACTACAGCTATAGTTGTGGCACTGGCTCATAGAACATGTGGTGTAAGGTGTACAGTTAAACACAGAAATCCAAAAACTGACATTTTTACTTTACAACATTAAAAATCAGAACACCAGCAATAAACAAAGGATTGAATGAATAAATTAAATCAGGTCTCACTTACATAATTTAATACATTCACAGTCTTGGCATTTAGGTACATATACCATGACCCTTTTGCAATGTGATGCTGCAACATTTAGTTAAGCAAAGGAATTGAACACATCTGCCACCTATGTCGTTTTTCAGTTCTTTAATTCCGCCTGGTGTTTTTATGCAAAACACTATTTTGTTTCTATGTACCTACATAAAAATGACCATTAAAGGAAATGTGAATCTGGATATCATTTAGCTGCCACTTTGAATGTGTTGAAAGCTATAGTTTTACCTCTTTTATTTTCACATGCTTGTCCTGTTGTTTAGAGCCTCAAATCTAGACCTTTGGGTAAATGTGAAGGGACATTCACACCTACCTAATACTAACAATTGTGCCAGTATTTAAAACCCTTTGGTGATATTAGTGTGTTGTCAAGTTGTAACACTCATCTACTGGTTAGGATCTGAACTACGTTATGTTTGGTTGCATTGTGCAGTGCATTAAGTCAGCAGGCCATGGATGGACGAAGAGTACCATTAAAAGCTCTGTAATGCATTTGTATTATTCAGATACGTCAGGCCCATTAGCACACGCACTAGAAGTGGCATTCTTACTACAATCCACCAAGAGCTTACAAACTGGAGCTCCAGGGAGAAAGGAACAGCTGAAGGATGCAGTTTAAAAATACCAGATTGTTTTTCTCCAGGGCTGGAATGACTCATTAGCCAGGCAGCAGAGCAGGAAGTCTTGTCAGTTGGGTCGTCCCACAGTACAGTGACACGCAAATTGCGCCAGCGCATCACTAACAGTGGTACAGTCATTTTGGGACCGTAAGAACAGCAGCGATGCACACATACAATTGTAGATACCTTAGCATAAACAGACACACCTGTGCTGGAATCCAGGGAAGTGATTTGTGCAGACTGCAGGAGTTTTCTGTTTTCTGGGAGGTAGAGGGAAAATCTCAGGTGGCTGCCATATGCTGACGTGTTTATCCCTGCCTCTCATCTCGCGGCTCACTTGTTCAGGAGCGAGGGGTGTTGGGAGATAGCCTGGCCAACGCATCGCTCAGGTACTGCAGCGCCACCGTGACTACTTGCCACTGTTGGATCTTTACTCTGGTGTTATCTGATGGTCGCTTTGCCGTGAGGTGTTGTGAAACCGGTGCTCATACGTCACCGGCTCCTCTCCTATCTCTGTGGATGCAGCCCAAGGAGGTGTGAGGGGTGCTGAAGGGGTTAGGGGCCATATTGGGGGCAGACTTGCATGGCACTCAGCCTTGGATCATCCCTCACCTGGGAGATAAAGAACAGGAATGATGACTCCCCAGCATGAGCTGAGCTTTAGGCCAGCGCTCGACCTTTCCGGTAAAAAAGGTGACTGATCCGTGGAGGCCTCTGATGTAAAGAAGTGCCTTTATCAGGCCAACAGGGAGGAAGAGGAGCAGATAGCAGACACGCTGGTGCAAAGAATTATAACTGATTTTGGGGTTGGATGGGTGGGGATTTTACTAATGTCTCTCTGCATTCATCCCCCTCCTTTTCTGTTTTCTATCCTTTCATCCCTCTATCCTTATCGGAGCTCGTCTGCAGAAAAATCCATTTTCCTGCAGTAGCCCGCTTTGTCTGCGCACGGTGCAGCGCTACTGAGGCAGGTGGTAAATAATGCACAAGTCATTCTCCTTTCATTCTTCCAAAGGAGCTAGCTCTCGCTATAAGACACTCTCTGAAGTGGGCTTATTAAACCAACCAGGCCGCTGCCGTTTCTTCTCTCTCTTTTTTGGGAGGGGGGGCAGAAAGTGAGAATGTCCCTAAAATCATATCTGCATGCACGGGTCCATTATTCCACTCCCCCAACCCTTACCCTTTGAAAGTAAAAGAAAAAATCCCCATGGGACACACACAAAACCCTCAAAGTCACTAAGTGAGCCTTTGCTGTGGTGCACTGCAGAGATCCTGCAGTTAGGTTGCGCCTGATCCCTCGCAGGAAGATAAGATGGCCGGCTTTCTTGTGGAATCCCTGCCTTGTACGTTTCGGTTTATGGCATTTAGAAGAGAAACTATGAGAAAGAGGAGCAGATGGCCATCGTCCTCTGGACACAGGATTCAAAGTGATGGTTGATGAAATCCAACTTCGGAAGTCTTGCCCACCTTTTCTGACGAGTAGCGTTGTAACCTTTACATGAAAGTGCCCAGACTGTCTCTGGCATGGGCCTTTTTGGCTTCTTCTACACCCCCATGAGTATCGTCATGGGTTTTCTTTTACCTTATTTTATTTTTTATGTACTTCAGTTATTTTATTTTATTTTTTCCATTTACCAAGTGTTTTGTTTTTTTTATTCACCTCCTATTTTCACCCAATCCTGTAACGACACTCACAAAGTGATGTTTCACTTTCAGTCAAGATGCTGCAAGGTTGTCATTTCTCTTTAAAGCATAGCAGAGAACAGAGACCTGCTAGTGTTTGCTTTAAGGTCTCTATTCGGCGCTGTGCTTTAAAATATACAGTAAATACTGTTTGAGTCAGAGGCAGGCCAAATTCAGTTTCACACAGCTACAGTTTTCACTTGCTTTGGGTGTAAGTGAAAGGTCTAGGCTAGAGAATGAATCAGATATATGCGGAGGCAGAGGAAGATATGAGATCCTATACCTCACTAATGTCAAAAATCCACCTACATATGCTCACAGAGTATTTCAGCCTCCACAAATATTTACCGGATTTTCAATACTTTTTATTGCGCAACAAATCTTAACGTAACCCTCTGACAACTATTTTGGAAAGAGAGGCTTGTAACAAATAAAAAAAAAAAAAAAAAAAAAATACAATGTGATGGTCGAAAAAATAAAAAAAAGCACTGCTGTGAGAGCTGCTCTTTTTACAGGGAAGAACAGCAGAGGTAGGCCTCGTGTTACTGGCCCTCATACATTTGCTTGCAGGAAACGACTCAAAAGATGAAAGGAAGGGAGAGGCTTGTCTTTTTTCAGGTCACCATGCCTCCGAGGCTGCCTACACATCCAAAATAGATGGATCTACAAGAAAGCTGGCCAGAATTAGTTAACGCTCGCACAATGATCTGCCTAATTTATTTATTTATCCTATTCTTTTCATTTTCTGCTAGTCTCAGGACGTCCCTCTTCCCCTGGCGATCTCCTCCAGATGCCTGTGGGTGCACCGCGTCTCTGTATTCCTTCCTCTGTGCGCCTGATGAGTCACGCACGGGGACTGAAAAAAAGAAATTACACAGTCGTTTGTTAGAGATAATGGATAACTAATGGTTGCCTTACGTGATGGTACTTCAGAGCATGTGGTGTTGTGTGAGGTGTGGTAATCCAATGTGCTGCAAGTGAGTTGCAAGATTAAAGGTGCTGACATTCTGATGTGATGAGACAGACTCTGTAAATGCCACCCGCGAGCCAGCAACAAGCCGGTCGGTCACTACAAACCGCAAAACTCAGCGCCACCTGCCCACCTTACCCCAGTCATTTCTCCCCATTCATCTTCTTCCAGCTGATTGACTTCCCCTTTCTTGGACAGCAATCCAGTCGCTCTCTGCCATTCACACATCATTAAAATGTGCCGTGATTTCCTTTTCATCCCCCTCCAAATGAAAACTCTCCCATGTGTCACGGTGTAGTTGTGGCTACAGCAGCAGAGATAACAGCTTGCTGAGCACTGTCATCTCAATTCTGTCTGAGTTTTTCTCGTGAAATGTAACTCTGCAGCATCAGTTGACTTCCTGTTAGAGTCGGTACTTTGTTCAACCACTGCTTTACTCACAGACACAGAGCTGAGGATTTATTATCTGTGTTTGAGAGATAACGTGCAGGCTACATTTAGTTTTCTTGTGACTGCATTTACTGATATTTAATGCCTTTTTAAGACAGGTGATGTCCTATAGACATATAAATTTAAAGGTCCCACATTTTACACTACACACTACACAAGAAGATATATCTCTGGTTTTTAGTACCAAAAACCATCTCAGTGTAGTTTTACATCTCCTCTCTCAGGCTTCTCTCTGGAGCTCGAGTAACAGCTGGTCAGTGAGCCAATCAGGAGAGAGGCTCTGAGTCTCTCTTCTGATTTGCTGACTGTTTGCAGGATTTGGTTTCTGTGAGTGAGTTTTTGATCAATCAGAAAAGTTGGACCGTGGGTCCAGGTGGGCTGGGCTTGGAGTGGGGCTGAGGGAGGTGACTGCTTCGTTGTGAAATCCCAAAGTTACAAAAGTCCTGAAGACTTGTTTTAAGGCTCAGTTTCTGAATACAGGCCATGTATATTTCTCTGTGGACTGAGGCTTTGATACTTTCACAGTATCAATATAGAACCTAGACCTGCTTTATAATCAAACAAGACTTGGAAATCTCTTACATGGCTGATTATACACATGGATGTTGGGGTAGGAGATCTAAATGCATGTATTTTTTTTTCACCATATGGATTTGTGTGTGTGTGTGTGTGTGTGTGTGTGTGTGTGTGTGTGTGTGTGTGTGTGTGTGTGTGTGTGTGTGTGTTTGCGTGCCATGACATATGGGCATAGTAAGCATTGTATCCACTTCAGTGAGGATGAGTTCAGTGATGCTCCTTGAAGCTGCACTTGCTGGTTGAAGCATGTCTTTCTGGGCTCGCCCGCTCTCAGTCAGGTCTTCTGGTTTTGAGGTGATTGCAGATGACACGTTTGCAGCCGCTCTGCATAGTCAGCTCGCCAGTCCAGCAGAGTGCAATATTGCAAAACAGGAGAAGACTGAGAAAGGTTAGATGACACATCATGACAGTAAAAAAAAAAAAAAAAAAAAAAAGAAGAGTGTCAGTGATGGTTTGTCATGTGAAGTTCCTTGGCTCATTTTCACTGCCTTCTGCCCTCAGGCTGTAGATCCACCTGTATCATTCATCACATCTTCACATGAATGACAAAAATCTACCTACTCAAAACACTTCTCTGTGCTGTACAGATCATTCACCTATGCATAACCTTGGAATGACTAATGTGTGTGCGTGCAGCTGTTTCTACCCTGAGGACAAAAGCTCTGCAAGGTGAAGTTTGGCATCCATGTCAAGAACAAAGCAGTAACAGCTCTGGCAATTTAGAAATCCGTGTTTGGTTTCCCCCTCATTCTTTCCTCCACAGCAATTCTATAAGCCAACTAAATGGATCACTCACAGAATGACTTTGGCATAGTCTACATTGGGGGAAAAAATACATTAAACAAGCACTTAATCTTTGACCAATTATAACTGACACAAACACTTCATCCAGAGCTAGTCTCTCCTCAACAAGCACAAGAAGTCTAGAATCGAGCTGTCAGGAAGATGAGGACTGGATAATGTTTGCGGCAGCTCTACCTCCAGGTGTAGAAAAACAGAATAGACCATTCTTTAACAGCTCAACTACAATGGCATCAAACTAGCATCAAACCGTGTAACCAGCCCTTACAGCATGTTCTCCTCTCCGACCACCTCAGTGTGTTTGCTCATCTTCACGTGCCCAAATCTGCGAGGCTGCCTGTGGGTGCTGTCACTGCGCTCTCCCTCTCCAGCTGACACTTCACACGAGGAGGTGTTAGCTTTATATGAAGCGATCATCCAATATTTACTGGGGCTGTTATCCTTTTTAGATAATGCAGCAGTGATTCATTAGGCCCGTGTAGTGCATTAACAGTGAGGGCTTGCAATCCTCACATTTTAGATTGATGATACGAGAGCCCTGGAATTATGTGAGAGAGCCTGAGTCAGTTTGGGGAGTGGTGAATCATGGTTTTTTTTTTTTTTTAGAACACCTGAAATACAAGAAACTCATTCAAAAAAATGATACACAGTCAAATGGGAATGTTCATACATAATATACATATTGCCAATATCCAAATGTAATACATGTACATATATTGCACTTTCATATATGAAATATATGTGCATATAAAATAAAAACCCATATGTAAAAATTGCAAATGAAGCCTATTGGAAATGAAAACAGATTCATATATTGACATTAATATCTAGCACATACAAATATGTAGGTTTATGTATGTATGCTTATATTGAGGACATGTTACATGGATTAAATACGTATCCATCCCAAAGCCTGTCAATAATGTTTTAATTAAGTTAATAAGACATAAGTAATTAATTAAAATCATCCATCCATCCATCCATCCATCCATCCATTATACAAATATTTTTAATATATGTAAATATACACATTTTACTAAGGGTATTTCATCTATGCTATGAAGTTATATCTTCATATATCCAGAAGAATTATATGTGTGATATATAGCTGACATATATGGCAGCATTACTCTTGATATAGGGACCTATGTCATACATTACATTTCTGAATCCAATTAGTCTTTTTAGTGAAACCAACTTCTGTTGACAGTTGACATCTCTGAAAGACTTTGTCCTGTCTCTTAATATAAGTTTTTAGGTATGGACAGAGAAACAGTTTACACACCAGTCCTTGGGTCAAATGTGTAAAGTGCTCTGACTAATACACTTACAGTGTTCAGTCAACACCTTTTGGCAAAGATGCAGAAAAAACAATGCAGACAGTTGCTCAATAAGGCCATCTGGACCCCTTTCCTGGAACACTCCCATCCAAACATTTCCCAACAATTATGTTTTCTCTCCCTTAATGTTCTCAGTAACTGCAACAGCAGAACAATGTCCTCACCAAGTCCTCTTGGTTGCACAAATATGGGATTGATAATGCTCCGAAACCAATGAACTCCACACAGGACAAAACACATCTGTTTTCTCACAGTTCTTATTTTCCCCTCACAATATACAACTAAGCTCTTTTACCAGCTACGTTGTGGTGGCCATGCAGTCACTGGCTGGATCTGGTTTATTTATTTATTTATTTTTTAATGAATGCGCTGTGTTCAAGAACACCAGCAGATTCATTAGGAGTGGGCTGTGGTGGATTTGGTGTGGGGTTTTTCTGTATTAAACCAGACCACAATCTGTCCTTAATCTTAACCAAACACTGTGAGTGCCTAAACATAACCATTAAAAAGTTTCATAATGCTGTAGTAGCTACATGTGGATATAGTGCTGTAAGAGCAGATCTTTTTGGCATAAAACAAATATGCTGCACCTTGCCAAATACATAAATTGACAACATATCCTCATTTACATTAATAGGAAATGAATTTGGTCACATAATTAAGCATAATTTTTAGGAGACTGTGTTCCTCTGAATCAGTTCACTCAATTTATCCAGTGATTACAGTGAAAACATGAAATGCTAATTACGAATGCAAAAATGCATGTTAGAGAAGTAACAGGATGTAAACCAGTATGGGCAAAAACAGGGCTCAGGTGAAGCCCACAGTTAACTCAGTGATTCCAAGAAAATGTTTTCCTTTCTGTTTACATTACCCCGAAGCATGTTGGGACTGTGGTGACGACGCTCCACGAAAGAAAATCCACGTAACTGTGCCATCTGTAGCACCATTCACATGCCAAACAATGGCATTGGTAGTCTAACCTTGTAAATACCCATATGTGGCACAGCTACCAAGTGTCATGGTAGATGTGATTATGCTGTCAGCCTGTATATATAGTCTGTAATTCAATTATAACTCAATTAGCAGTTAGATCAGAAATTTTATAACCATGCTTCTTCAAACTTGTTTTTCTTTGCAATCCTCTGAAGAGGAAGGTGACAGGCTTAGTTTTGAACAAAAACAAGGATTCCTGCTAAAATGTTGTTAACACCTGTGATAAAGTCCGCTTCAGAGCTAAGCAACGACTAGACGCATGGGGGCATGCACTGTATGAGCTTCCCTCATTTATTTTCCCTCCAGCCATGTGTAGATAAGATAAAGTCTTATGCACTCTGTTAAGCAAAAACATTTGGCTGCACTACTTGCTCCCCGCACAGCACAAAATCCAAAGTAGGGCATTCCGAGTTTTTGCACTTCTGTGGCTTGAGGAATACATCTGGACACCCCCACACACTCATGCTCGGTGGATGCCTGCATTATTTGCAGCTTACATTATTTGAATTATGCATTATACATGGTTTCACATGGGAAAATTGCCCATGTCTGTGACATGTGGAGGCGGGCACAGAGCTGGATTTGAGCCATTCTGCAAAACCTCACGGGTAGACTTGACTCCCAACGCCTTCCTTGGAACATTGCATAGTGAGCTGTAGCAGCACTGAGGGCGACTTGGTTTGCTGCCAACTATACAATAGAGTGGTGAGGAATGTGCCATTTTTGCCCTCTAATCCAGTGGCACTATGCCACCACGCTACAATTAATCCACTGTAGTGGCATTTAAGCATGCCTAACTCTCTTTTAGCTCTGTTTAAATGCAACTTAAAAGAAAAAGCATTGCCGTTTTACAGCAACTAAGTTGATTGATAGTGGCAGAATACTGCCTCAAATACCCCTAAAAAATTGTACAAATCATAGACTATTTAATAGTCATGAGGAGTTCTACGCAGTCTGTGAAAACGCTTGAGTATCTCAACCTTAGATTTTTAGACCACAAATTTGTAACACAAAACCTGGGACACAAACTGGCATGGGGTTTGAAAGAAGTGGGCCTTCACAAGGCAGGAAAGGTGTAATAAAGAATAGCTTTTGATTTGCAGTAGTAGACATGGGATCAATTGTTTGTGGAGTTCGACCTAGAGAATAAAAATCTGAATATTTTAGCCTCTGCTGCATCGACTTTGACTGGTATTTTTTTTTTTTATATCTATCTCAGTCCTCCACTGCAAAGTGCAATACTAAATCACCAGTGTAATCTTAATTAAAAGTAACAATACCACAATGTAAAATACTCCATTCAAAGTATAGTAAATGTACTTTATCATTTTCTTGTCACCACGGTGTACAGCAGCAACAATTTACTAAACGTCGAGCACAACAGTCTGGAATGACAGCCCACTGCGCAAGTGTTTGAGCAGCTGGGAGGTCAGTGCACCACTCAAGGGTCGATGGTAATTTGATGGCAGTTGTTGAAAGGGAGAACTCTTCAGTTCCACTTTCCCGTCCAATTGCTCACCAGTCGAGCAGGGATTCGATCCGACAGCCCTCTGATTGTGAGCTCATTCCCTCAGTGTCAGGATATTGCCAACCCACTGCCTATTGTTACTGCTGTCACTTCTCAGTAGTATGACATGACAACTGTCTGCCTACCGCAGTTGTGCCGAGCCAGAGCTATTCACTGTATGTGCGCTGATATTGATTTAATTTTTCCTCACGCTACTTCTTGTTTGCATGTGCGCACACATGCATGTAGGTCCGTGAAGACCGCCTTTTTCCACATGCAGACTGTGTTTTACCTTCTGCCAGCCGACCTCCGGTTCCTTCAGTTATTCATGAGCCATCTGCTTGGGCAAGTGCTGTGTCAGATGTGTGTCAAACAGAACCTCATCTGTCCCCCCACCCCTGCACCCTGTTCATCTTCTAATTGTGTCCTCGTCTACATCCTGGAGCCTCTCCACGGTTAGCCGAGGGACTCCGGCTCTGCTCGCTAGTCCATCATGTCCTAAATAACCTGTTTGATCTGATGTGTGCATCTTTATTTAAGATCATGGCATCTGGTTCATCAATGTTGTAAGGGCAAGCACAAGTCTGTCTTTGTACGCTCAGCTGCATGTTTGTTTTGTTGATGTGTGTGTGCACCTTCTTTTGGGAAGTGGGTTGAAGACAAATGAGGTCCACAGTGAGATACAGAAATATATGCAACTTTTTCAATATAAAAGTACCATTACCACCAAAATTGTACCATTGTAGCTAAGACACCAATAGAAAGTGAAATTAGACAGCATCAAGGTTGAAAATGTAAGTGGAATATAAGTGAAAAAATATTACTTTGTGCTAAAAATCGAGAAGAAGAAGAAAAGTAGTTCTTTTCAACATTATACTCTCAGTGACAGGGCAAATATAGCCACAGTAAACGGGCCAGTTCGGCTGTCTGATCACTTTTCCACATGAATATGCCCTACTGACCAATCCCTCTGCAATACAGTGATGCTCTTGAAAGTGAACACCATTTCCTCCCCATAATAAAACTTTTTTTCACAGGCTTATGAGTGAAAAGAGGTTCAAAGCAAACTTAAATGGAATATTCTCCTGGTCTGCCATGACAGTGTAACTGTAGGCTACTCTGTAATTCTCGCCATTCAAAAGCTCTACATAAGTGAAAGTACAGGTAGTGGTTTTAGGATGTGCTCAAAAAAAGTTAAAGTACATGAAAAGGGATTCATCTACGGCAACAAGAGCGACAATTAGTTGCTTAACATCCAGGAGAGTGTCACTCAAACCCCATCAGAGCCAAAAGCAAAGGCTCGACGAATCGCTCAGGTGTCGAGGACATGAACCTGTGTCCGTTATCGCCAGTTTTTCAGACTGTCGCAGTGAAGAGTCGACTTTGTGGCTCATAAAAGAGTGCTGGGCCGTCTCTGTGTCAGCTTCTACTGTGGACGAAGCCTGAGGAGAAACACCTGCATTATTTGAATAATGCATTGGTGAAGAAATAGTCTGGATTGTTTGTTCTGAACCAAGTATAATCACCAAAGGTGGGCCTGAATTTAGATAAAAATTGCTGGTATTGTGGGTGAATGTGATTGAGGAAAATTTTTTGCATAACTGCCTGCTTTATGCGCAATTTAAAAGCATTTCACCATTAGCAGGTTGCTTGATTCACAAGTCATACTCGTTTTGAGTGGAGAATGGTAATGAGCCCCAGATGGGAGAGCAGGCGGAAGCAGAACAGTCGACGACTAGCGATCAGCTTTAGAGAGTGTGGAGGGAAAAACTTCTCTCTTATCTACTTTATCTAAGAAAAGAAGTCTTACCCCATCAGGTGAAGTGCTCTTTAATATCAGTTTTTACGTGCACAGAGAGAAACTGTTTACACACAAGCTCTTGAGTCAAACTTGCAAAGCGCTTTCACTAATACAGTCAAGATCTCCTCTCTTATAGTGTTCATTCAACAGCTTTTGACAAAGATGCAAAACACCTTTTCAGGAAGTTCCCCGGTAGACCCTATTGAACCCTTTCACTGGAACACTCTTATCCAAACATTTCCCGACACTGATGTTTCCGCACGCAGTCATAGCAGTGCCCTCGCCAAGTCCTCTCTTCTCCACGATGTCAAATTGACACCACTCTCAAAATGAACAACACATGGCAAAACCACATCTGCTCTCTCATGATTCTTTATTTACCTCACAAGAGGAGGCAAATAAACATAGGGGGGAAAAAATAGTGCTATAATAACTGATTTAAGAAGATGGTGGAGTCCCTGCCACCAGCCTCTGACTATACAGTAAATACCAAGCTGGAAGTCAAAGAGCAGTTTGAAAAAAAATCTTAAAATAACATAAAAAGTTGTGCTTTCTGAAGAAGAAAAACAAGGCATAATCTGTTCTTTGTGGTAGAATGTAATCTCCCCATTTTTGGATTCCTGCTCATAACAACTTTGTGTTTGTGAGTTTGTGCCACACAGTTATTGCCCTTTATTACTCTCTGCTTGCAAAGCCACTTTACAGCTGCACAGGCTGCTTGGAAATTTGGCTTCATACAACTGTCATATCCCATACAGCTTCTCTTAAGTTATTCATTTCAACATGATATAAAAACAATTTATGTATGCGTGGATGGATTCACACAAGATACATGACCTTACAGAGAGGGATCATGGCTATATTAAATGCAGGCCCGCCTCTGAGCAACACAATAATGTACGATTCCAGAAAGAGGCCAGGGGGTCCCTCTGGAGAAGTGCTGTGATTCATCTCTGACAGAGACATCACTTCCACTCTGGGCCAAGGGGATAAGACTGTCATGTTAGCCATCCCTGCCCAATCCCCAGCCCTTCAAAGTAAAGCCACCGTGATGAATCGGACGCCCTCTGAATGTGCTGTCCTGACGTGCCCTCTTTGTTCATTGCGGATTTCAGTGCATGAGGAAGGGCTTTCAAATGCATGTTGTACTTCCACAATAAGACAAAGCGCTGATCTCTGAGAGGCTGTTCGGGGCTCCAAACATGCCAGGGACACATGCAAATCAGCAAGGAGTCTGATTAAGTGATGCACTCTTATGATAAGTAAACAAAGCTGTCTGCACCCACTCATTCCAACCCTGTGGGCATCTCTGTTTTTGCAACTGAATGTAGTGTCCTTTACTACTAGAGCACTGTATTTTTTTTTATCTGGTATTCATTTTCTTCAACACTGACTTCTTTCATGTCCAAATAGTTTTTTTCTCTCAATATTTAAGTCTCCTTTTTTGACCATAAGGCAAAAACTTTCCTGAAATCCATGGTGATGAAATTCTTTTAAGTGAGTTGTTAACAGGTTTCACTGCAGGTTGTACAGATTGTCATGGCTGAAGCTGGCTGAATGAAATCATATCTTCACCGTCAAGGCACCAGCAAAGGGACACTGAGAGGCCAATATCCAATAGACCAATATCAGCCCCACTGAATGCCCTAACCGGACTGTCCTCAGCTACATCACATGATTTTGGAGGATTTGTTTTGACAGATAATTTAATTAGTCAAGCAAGGAAGCCGCACCGCCGAAGTAGAGCGGTCGTCTGCAATTCTCCAGCCATATATTATCAGGCTCCCATTGTAAATAGATGTGCTTGTCTTGGAGGAGAGAGAGGGGACGAGGGGGGGGGGGGGGGGGGGGGGGGTTAAATGATGTACTTTACTCAAAGCTAAAGGGGCCACAGTGTCAGTCAGGAGAAAACAAAGAGGCTTGTCTGCTCTTAAACAGAGTGATGATTGCTATTGTACAATAATATAGCTCTCAGAAGAGAGGCCACTGGCAGGGTCTGAAACAGGAAGGCAGTGCTCAGGGCGATGTTTTGACACAGCAGATAGGGGAAGATTAAGTGTTGAAACCGAAGCTGGCGGAAGACGATAAGAAATGGATTTTCTTTTTTTTTTTCGACGCAACCTTGTCATATTTTTTAAGATATTAAAGTTTGTGTCAATAACTCAACAACAGCCAGCCAAATATTAGTTGGTATAATCTTTGCTATGATTCAGATTTGAAGCAAAGACAACGAAGCAGTGATGAAAATATAAGTGGATAGAGCAGCGCTGCTGGTTGGCCGATCAATAGTGTGAACACAACTCTAACATCAGCTGTGTATAGATACAATACAAGTCTCCAGAGTGAAAGATAAGAGGTGTAACTGTGAAGTCATGCAGAGGTTACTCCGAAATGTGATCATGAAAGAAAAAGCGAAACAGCACAAAGGTGTCAGGAAGGCACCGCTCCTAGATTTATGTTTGTAACATATGGTAATGCAATCAGCGTGGTGCAGATGTGAAGAAGCTGTTAGTGAGCGAAAAATAATTGGGATGGAGTTGATGACATTGCGGGGCTTATGCTGTCATTCAACAGATGCTAACAAAGACAAGACACATTATGCAGAGAGCTGAGGAAACCCGGCTTTGACATGCAATGCGTGGGTGGAAATAGCCTGTTAATGAATAGACAGCAGACAGCAGAAAAAAATGAAGACAGTGGAACAGATACATGAAGCATGCTGTGCGATAAAATATTGCTATTGTTAGGGAGTGCTGAGGGAAAAGTGCTGCGATGCAGAAAGAGTGGAAAGTCTTGACAGCTTTCCGGTGGCAGTCTGACGGCTGAGCAGGGAGATTGGAGGGAAAGTGCAGCAGAGGGCTGCTGTCAGGCCACACCAGAGCTTCGTTTAACAAGGTCCAGAGATGAGCTGCACCAAAACACATTGCAGGGGGAATGAGAGGAGGGAGAGTGGGGAAGGGAGGAAGGGCTGAGTAAGACTCATGCATTTTTCCAAGATCCTCGCTATACCTGTCATGCCTGCAAGCCTGGGATTCCTCAAATGTGCATGGGTGCAGAGATTGGGAATCCTCAGCAAAGACATGAATCGAATAGAATTCAGAAATTTGGAGGAGTACCTGCCGTTATGGGCAGATACCAGACAGTCTTGTGACACTTTGACACGTTCATCACTACATGAAGGAATGTGTGAGCCCCAATAGATGCACTTCATTTTTACCACAGCTGTACCTACAACAGTGTAATGTCAGAAGTGATCATTCTCATGTGGCAATCCAGCCCATTTCACTCATCATGCTGCTGCACAGCAAGCTGATCTGAACCACGGCAGCGGACAAGCAGAAATAATTAATGTGAGCAAATGCAGAATACGTCTTACTTTAAACATGGATGCCTTCAGGGCAAACACATTCAAGAATCTTACAAGCTTCGCTCTGAGTGCTACCACACCTCTTGTATATCTCATCTTCATGCTGCACTTAGAAAAAAAATGCTTCAGTCATGGCTCCTCAGTGGAAACTCTAGCAGGGCCTCTGTAGCCCTCTTTCCATCTTGGCCCCAGGCATCCATCTCTTACCCCAGCATGAAAGCTTATCTCCCAACGTCAGGCTAAATGTCAACTTCAGGAATGCTGAAACGCCATTAGTTATGTCCACCCTATTACAGCAAGCTAATTCCACATAAAAGCCATCCACCCAACTTTAAATGAGCCTGCCTTCATAGGACTCACTTCAGCTGCTTAGGTCTTCACGTCAGTAGAGGCAGCGGGGAGGAGATGTGTCCCCAGATCCAGAAAATATCATTGTTAAAATACATGCTGAATCACAGAGGAATCCCTAATCTTTTGGAATGTGCTTAACTTTACACTTTATGTATGAAAGTGTTTTGGTTTTTTTGTCCATTTTTTAATATGATGGTATGTGCAGTGTTATTGGCTTACATTGTACAAATTAACTATTACTCTTATCATACAGTAATGTCCTGACTGTTTTGAAAACATAATAAAATGCAAAAACTACACATCTATTTCATTTAAAAAAGGTATACTATGCATATTAACTCCTGAACTAAATTCATCTATTTTTTTGACTGATTTTGATAACTACATTAGAACTCTGACTTATTTTCTAATCAACTGTCTTGTTTTCTGTCTCCTTAGGGGGGCGACTCCTGTTTCTGGTGATGTGGCTGAACCTTGTGCCTCAAACTGACAGCTGCCCTGCCAAGTGTGTGTGCTACAGTGAGCCCAGGCCCACCGTGGCCTGCCAACAACAAGGACTGTTTTCCATCCCTACTGAGATCCCTGTGCGGAGCCAGCGGATATTCCTCCAGTCCAACAAGCTAACGGTAGTGAGGTCCACCAGCTTCAGCTCTTGCCACAATCTCACTGTTCTCTGGCTGTACTCCAACAACATCAGCTACATCGAGGCTGGAGCCTTCTACGGCTTGGAAAAACTGGAGGAACTGGACATTGGAGACAATAGCAACCTCCGCACCATCAGCCCTACAGCCTTCCGGGGCTTAACTAAGCTGCATAGCCTCCACCTGCACAGGTGTGGCCTGTCAGAGCTCCCCATTGGGGTTTTCCGAGGAATGTTCTCTCTACAGTACCTTTACCTGCAGGACAATAACATTTTAACCCTGCATGATGACACTTTTATGGACCTTGCCAACCTCACCTATCTCTACCTGCACAATAACAAGATCAAGATAGTAACGGACAACATGTTTCGAGGCTTAATCAATCTAGACCGGCTACTGCTACACCAGAACCGGGTTATCTATGTCCAACCCAGGGCTTTTAATGAACTTGGTAAGCTGAAATCCCTGTTTTTGTTCTTCAACAATCTTACTGTCTTGTCCGGGGAGACTATGGACCCACTGGTGTCCCTGCAGTATTTGCGTTTAAATGGTAACCAGTGGATCTGTGACTGCCGGGCTAGGACCTTGTGGGACTGGTTCAAACGTTTCAAAGGTTCAAGCTCTGAGTTGGAATGCAATATTCCTGATTTCCTAGCAGGAAAGGACCTGAAACGTCTGAAAAGTGAAGACTTGGAGGGGTGTGTGGAAACGCCTCAAATCCAAACCAATCTCTTCAGCTCCAAGGCACAGTCTGGGAAATTCCCTTCTACCGAAAATCCTCTTGGTGACACCATTCCCAGGTGTTGCCTTGGAGATAATGACAAGTCCTCTATCCTGTCTGGCAAGAGCCGCCAAATCACTAACAACCCTCTTAAGGAAAAGGAGAACATGTCCAAGACTAAATATAAAGAGCCGGAACGAACAAAAAACGAGACCCAGAACAAGCAGAATGATGGACCACTGGGAACCTTGTCCAACACCCTGGACAAGTCTTTGGAAAATTTAAACCCTGACCTTATAGACAATCTGGAATCATCTACAGCATCAAACAAAAAGAAAAAGAAGTGTTCCAAAAAGCCCAAATCAGACACCCATTGCATCAAAGGCCAGGGTTCTACTTTGCAAGTGCTTCACTTTCTCTTCATTCCCATGATCTGGATATCTCTAGCCATGTCTTAGGACTCCTGATCTCTGAATACAGGACTCAAGATTGTTGATGCTCATGACAATGATACAGAAGATGCAGTGACATCTACAACAGGCAGTGACTGAAAAGCAAGTCTCATTGACCCATCATGGGTGACGACAAACAATAATGAGGATGTTAGAGTACATTTAACAAATGGATGCCTTTACAGAACACTACAGATCTAATGTATATAAAGAATTGGTGCCCAAAATTGTTTGTTCTCTATGTACTTAACTGTACTGTGTCTAAGCTACACTTCGGGGGACTCCTCCCTTTTTCCCTCCCAAAAGCTTTTGCTGCTTAGACAGACCACCGGACGACTAAAAAAAAGTAAAAAAAGACAAAAACAAAAAAAAAAACAAAACAAAAAAACAAATATAGAAAATCGGACACAGAGCGCACACAAAGAATGTTGGGTCCTTGAAGATAAAAGATCTCCCCCATTATTTATTCAAAGTGATGCATTTGTTGGGTAATGTTACGTTTGTTTTTTTTTTTATGTTTATAAAAACAAATGTTTTACCTCCCCCAGTTTCAGTTCTATTTTCATGACAGAAAGGATATATGGGTAGCATTTACCAAAAGAATGCTGTCAGTTTGTTTATGGAGATTGCAAAGGAACCATAGATATGCATTTTATTTTACTTGTGTACAAGTATGAATATATTATGAATAAAAGTTCTTATTTCATAGATCTTGCTGAAATGGTGTGGTATTTTCAAAGAAGACAGGACACATGGTCTTCATAGTTTCTCAAATGTGAAGTTTTGCTGCTTTTCTCTCTTTTATAGAATGTAAATATGATGTTGTTTAGGTTTTGACCGATTGTTCAGAAAAACTAAATTAATTTTTTCCTTTGGGTTACTGTAGAATTTTAAAGGACATTTTCAGTATTTTCAGACATTTAAGTGACTGAGTAATCACAAAATAATTGATATATTACTGACTAATGAAACTAACCATTTGTTGCCACCCCAGTGCTTCAAGCAAAACAGTGAAGAGAATCACTGGACCTCTTGCACTTAATACTTACAGCTCATGAAAATCTATTCTGCTCTGCTGCTGGTGTACTGCTTTAATGAGGTGAAGAAAAACTAAATTAAAGGGGACTTTGTTTTAAGATTATGTCAGCAAAACTGTTCTAAATGAGTACCAACATGCATTTCAATCTACAAAATGCATTTGAATGTAGCAGTAACAGCAGCTCATATTATGTCCCCCTAACCACACTGAGAGCCAAAAACACATTCCTCTTCCTAAACAGATGGTGGACCCAGTGTGGCGTGTTCATTGTTTCTCAGAATTGTTGGGAGAGTGATGACCGACTGTTTCTGTCGTATCTGGCTTCATCCCAAACCTTAGGCATCCAGATTTTGTTTGTTTTCTCCTCAGCCTCTTCAGGACGTTGGCATCGTAGCATTTGAGACACTGCAGAGAGGACCCACATGAGCTCAGCAGAAGTGAAACAATGAGCTGACATATATATATATCTCTTTTACTGATATGCTTTTTCAACTTTTCACCTCTGCTTCTCAACTGATTAAGCAACCTGTTTTGACTTTGATCTTAAATTGGTCAAGGAACCACTGGTCTAAGAATAACTTGTATGGGAATTAAATTATCAGATCTCTTTTTGATCTCCAGTACTTGCAACCTCTGTTGGCAGTACAATCTCCTAAGGCTTTGTGAAAAATCAAATAAATCAATGATTATGCGATAATATGCAATTTAAAACAAGGTCAACATCCAACATCAATATCCATCCATGCAGAATATTTAAAAGGCTTAAGTGACTGCTGCACATGCAGTATGATGATGTTGAATGAAGTGCCCCGGGCATCTTAACAAAATTCAGCATACGATTAGACCTAGTCATGTATATTACAAACACTGCCAGATTCATAATAATTTTGAGTGAATTATTAAACAGTGTATGAAAATGATGAGGGAATATTCAAAAACTGACTATTTACATCACAACCTTGACTTTGAGAGCTTTAAAAGACCCGCAAGGCATCATATTAAGTACTGTTTTGCTTTCTTGACATGAAAAATACAGTAAATATAATAATAATAATAATAATAATAATAATAATAATAATAATAATAATAATAATAATAATAATAATAATAAATAACATTTTGAAATAATTTCACCTTTGAAATGTAACCTTGTCATAGGGTGAGTTATCTGTGGTTGGTCTGTGCTGAGGTGTGTCCACAGGCCAGGATAATGTAGACTTATATTCTGCACCAAATTAAGTCAAGATCTTGTCACCAACTCTCAATTTATCTTGCACAAAGTGAAAGGATTAGAAGGCAGGGTCTCCCCAAATCCCCAGAGCTTTCCATTGCCGTCCATTAACCCAGGAAAGTAAGAGGACTGAAGGGGACCTGAGAAGATATTGATCTAGGGGAGGAATCAACAGGAAAAAACGAGGCTACTCCAAGAGAGTCCTGCTACCCTCTGATGATACAAACACAGCTGCAGGCTGAGAGGACGCTGGTAATTGTATCTGATTCGGTCAAACCTCTCATGGATAAGGGCCTGCAGCTCCACAACTGCTCCGCTACTGTAATGTGTAAAAGAGTTCAGCAAGTCTGCTGCTAGAGTTTTCATTTTCAGATATGCAGAAAGAAAAAAACTGATTTGGACTCAGTGATGTACTGATTTGATTTTGGTTGTCAAAAGTTAAAGGTGAAGGTCGCAGTTACCTCACAAAACACAGTTTGGCTTGTCCACTTGGATTAAAGGATGAATTGATTAGATTTTGGTGGTCAAAGGTCAAGCTTAGAGGGTATTTCATTATTTCTGGCACAATCATTCACTTGGACTCAAGAATGACCCGAATAGAATTTGGTGGACAAAGGTCAAAGAACACAATGACCTCACAAAACATATTTTTGACCACAACTTACAAATTCATACACTCATGACACAATTTCACTCAAATGTCTATATGGATAAGATGAAGTGATGACATTTTATATTCATATGGTCAAAGGTCAACTTAATTTTGACATTAGAATGTTCTTCAAAAACACTTCTGGCCATTATTTAATGCTGTAACTCAGGAAGGGGAGACTGTGACCATATTTCCTTACATTTATATGTATTCAAAACACAAATGGTCATTATTACTGCTTCACAATTTGCTTCACTTCAGTTTGCTTTTGAGTTTGTTATTTAGCAGGATAGCTCAAAATATTAAAGCAAAATTAATAAAATTTGATGAAGGGGCCTACTAAAAAGTGACTTTTTCCTACAGTGATCTAGATCTGTCACCATCTTCATTTCCATCTTTCTTTTTTCTTTTAATTCTGTACTTTAATGAGGAAAAATCCCACATATATCTGTCAGGCTGTGTATTTTAATACAGGTCTGGATATAAATTCAAATTGAACTTTTTAAAATATTTCCTACATTGGTTTGACATGAGAAGTTAGGGACTCAATAGAAGTTTTCATGTCATCTATTGTTTCAATAAGGCTTACAGGAGATTTTAATTTTGTTTCACATATTATGCCATACATATCCTTCTTTTATTTCAAATAAATATCTGCTGCATTTCATCTAACAGAAATCACTGTTTGTGTTGTTCCAAACATAAAACCTAATCTAGTGCACTGGAAGGAACCACCATTGTGATCTGTGATAAAAGTCCTTGTCCTGGAATATTATCAATATCTTAAAGGCACACAAAAATGTTTATGCAGTGTCTTGACTTCATGAGCCTTTAAAATTGACATAATCATCTTAAGCGTTATCATGGTGGCAAATACAAGGCCTGTGGATCTGAGACTTTGAAAAAGAGACTCACGCTGACAGGAAGCTAGAGTTCCTCCTGGCATAGATCAAATTTGGAACATTTGGCAAGGAGCAAGGTTCCACCCTCACAAGTACATCACATCCCATTCACACATTGGACTATATGCAGTACTTTACCACTATTCACACATACATAATTAAATGTCATGGTCACTCTCCACCACCCCTTTATCTCTTCATTCTCTCAGCAGATTCCTGGTTCTAATGCAGCTCTCTGTGGATTTTCCTGTGCGTTTGCTTTCAACTGTCTTTTATATTTTGAAAACAGGTGCATTTGTTAATGGGTCTGTAATTGTCTGTATCAAATGCGCAAATAATGGCTATAGGTACAGTATATATTGTATAATAAATTATGTGACAAATGTACAGGAGTGGCCACTAGAAGGCATATGGTGAGATTTTATAACATAGTGGTAAGTCAGGGCTCCTAAAATCAAGAAACAAGACACATGTATGGAAATTTAGATTTTATTTGTCATTTTTCCAAATGGGTGGAATGTTCCCCTACTCTAAATTATTGGCTTTACCGTGGTCCTCCATCCATCACTGTTAACTCCACTCAAACCCATTAAACTCTCTCATCAACCTTATCCACTCAAGTGTGTTAAATTTCATCAGACTGTATACTCTGACAAACACGTCTACAAACGTCCACCTACGCAGATAGTCAGTGCAGTATAGGCGGATCCACTGTCTGAGTTCATGTCCATTTTGGAGCATGTGCAGCCCATTAAGGATGTAGAAAGCCGCAGGGAGCCAACACGCACTTCTTCTCAGCTGATTACCAGTGTGAAGCTGTGTTAAGACCAGCGTTTGCACCGTTTCAAAAAAACTTAGACCACAGTGTCATGCCATGGCAGTGTTAATTTACGGTTTATCTCACAAGATGGAAATTAAAATGATCTCGGCTACAATAACTATTCAGCTATTCAAAGTGTTTCTACATGTGCACATATGCATTGCCCCCCCCCCCCAAGTCCTTACAGGTAGTCTCACCAGCTGTTTGGAATATGTATGCATGTATGCTTTCACACAACACACAGTCCACAAGCGCGCGCACACACACACACACACACACACACACACACCCCAGGATCATTCCAATTTTCTTCCAGCTGGCTGCCGAAGGAGACTAAAAAAACCCATCAGCTCTGGCCTCTTTACAAGCCCTTAAAGTTACTGACGGAGGCTGTGAACTCTTAACTGCTGTGCCATGCTGGGGCCACAGCTCCATTTAACAGTGCCCGGAAACATCATGACCTGAGCCTGCAGGATCCTGCTGGACGTCAGGAACTTTCTCATCAGATGGTGCAACAACTGAAACCCATCGCTCACTCAGAGAGTATTTCTTGGTTTCAGTAACAGTTTTACCCTCTTTTTGCACAGATGAAGGGAAATGAAGCTAATTATGGGCGCTCCATCTGCACTGAGGGTCCGGATGCAACATGGATTAGCATCTTGGCAAGGAATCAAAATAACTACAGGATATGGAAGACACTCTGGTAAAGGAAACCAATCAGCATAGAAAAATGTTGCATTTAGTTGGTATTCTGCACTCTGCAGCTGACATCTATGTGAATCACTCTTTCAACATACAAACACCAGCTAGTCCCATTTATTGTAATTCAGTGGTCAGGGTTGGGTCTAAAAGTAGTTTTATATCTACAGGTTGACATTTATGACGGATTCTGAGGCGAACATTTTTGGACAAAATAAACCAGTATTCAGCCTTACCTCGCTTCTTCCATTGCTGTAAGGTGTAATTTCTTCAAAAAGAAATGATGGACCCCATGACACACCGAAGCTCTTATTGTGTCATGAGGGCCTTATATCCTAAGCTTTTTGTTTAACCACAGGTGAGGCAGATGTTACTAACTGCCACTACTGGAGGAAGCTGAGTAACAGTGATTGATGATTCTCAATAGAAAGGCTAAGGAAATGTGAACCAGCTAGAGAAGTTGTATGCTTACTGTTATAATTTGCTCAGAAAGTCCTGTAGTAATATTATCAGAGTGCACAGACCCCGCTGCTGAAATTCCAAAATAGCAAATATTACATGCATAAATAAAACATTATGAAATAATCATATTAATACAGAAATATTTATAAATTTACCAATGCATTATGAAATAATGCAATAAATTATTAATACGCAGCTCAAATGTTATTTCTTCTTTATTTCACTATAGCAGGAAAAGCAAAAAAAGGCAGTGGTGTGTCTCTCTTTGGTTGCTCTAGTTAATATGAGCTTGCTGACGGCTGCTGACAGTCTGGGGCCACGTGATTGGCTGAAGTGCGAGGGTGTGGTGACAACACGCTCATGACAAGTCACGTGAAAAAAAAAAAAGTGTGACTGCCAAAAATGTCACGAAGAAATAACAGTGCAGCACCTCAGACCATCTCATATTTAGATGGGTGGTGGGTGGGACTTGTGCGTGGCAGCTGGAGTGGGAGGATTAGGGGCATTCTGACAGATCTGCCGTGAGCTCTCAGCATTGGGTTTGAGACTGGCAATGGGCCAGCTCCCTTCTACAACATGTCCTCCAAATTTAACCACAAAAAGGTCAGCGCTCAAATATATAACAATAAAAAAAAAAATACTGTAAAGATTGTAAAGAGAAAGAAATAATGGTCAGTGTTAATCTCTTTCTCTCTGTTAAATCACATCACCTTGAACCTGTAAAAAAAAAAAAAAAAATTAACTCTTCATTGCTAATACTCACATTCGGATTTCATGTATCTCTGTATACCCATGTAAACTTTCTTCTTAAAAGCAGGGAAAACAACAAACTCCCGCCTGTTTCTGGATGTCTCTCTATTCACTGAAAATGGCCCGCCTTCAACTCCTAATGCAAATTCTAGCAGACACTCCATGTCTCCTCCAGAAAACACCAACCTTTGATCATAAGTAATAAGGCATTTTTTTTCCTTAGCGTCAGTGAATGTGACTGAAATATTTGAGTTCATGGCTCGAGGCGAAGGCTTATATGAGAAAGTTTAGACCGCTAGCTGCAGAAGAGTCCCAGACTTCAGCAGAGGGGCTAAAAGTGTTTGCCTTCCGCTCTGCATACTAAATGCTCGGACGCTATCACACTCTTTCTATCAAATCTATCTCCACTTTTGTCTCTCTCTCTCCTTATTTATTTCCGTCACTCTCTACCACTCCTCGTTCTGCTCACCTTTCTCCGCCAGCAGGCTCATGCTGTAATTCATATTTAGAAAATCCCTGAATAATAGCTAAAGGAATAGCTACACAGTTTTGGCTATGCTAACTACTTTTAATCCAGTTATCTAAGTAACTGCTGATTCAATTTATACAGAAAAAAAGTCAAGGTAAACCCGTACTCTCACACACATTTTGATGTTTGCATGCCGATTTGTGGTGAGATAGTCACCCACCCATCACTCAAAGTGGCACACCCTCAATTACGCATAACTTAAAACAGTTGAGTTATATGAAAATTCACCCCTCTGCACAGTTGTCATGAAGGAGGAAATTAGCTATAGAGACTGAAACCAGGCTGTGAACGTGTTTATTTCTGCTGTAAAGTTGGACATTTTAACATGGGAGACTACGGGGACTCACTTTTGGAGCCAGTCTCAAACGGTCAGTCGAGGCACTTCCATATTGGCTTCATTTTTCAGCTGCAAAGTTTGCTGCTTGGTGACAGCCTAGCCTCGAGCGGTGTCAGAAGTTACCAGGAAGTCTCTTTTTTTCCCCATTTGTTTATGAAGTAGTTTCAAAGCGCTGGAATATGTGTAGATTTTTCTTTGTTTGTTTTTTGTTTACATTCCCAGAAACAACTTTGTCTTGTTGTCTTATTGCACCTTTGTGCATCTTCCCACCAACTTTGGTTATCACACGAAGCCTAAAATTGGCTTTGTACACCTTTAGAGATTGCCAACATTTATTTGACCAGACACAGTCAGAAAAGCACAGGTATAAATAAATTAATGATGGCTGAAGTCTATTTGGCTGCACAAGGTCCTTGTATTGTTGATATAGGCTCACTTTGGCCCACTGACCTTCACTAATTTCAGTGGTCTCTTGAGCCACCTCCAGAATTGTGACTGTATTGGCTTTAGCCCCCAGAGACCACTTCAAAGGTCATAGCAGCAAGACCTTCCCCCTGATCCTCTTTTAAACAATGAGGATCATGATTCTGTTTTTGCCATTAGTGCTATCATAGCATGAAATGCTGCTAAGGGATAATCTTGAGGCATTTCAGATGAAAGTGAACTGAAAATGAGGCTTTCACCATCCAAGGAAGGTCAAAGTCTATGTGGCTGTCGCAGTACTTGAACCACCCTGTGAATGATGCAGATTGTGTGGTGCACTGGACACAAGGTTGGAAAACATTTTCCAAATATAAGATTTATTATAGAGTTGAAGGATTGCGGTTAGATCGACATCACCACCAAGGACCTTTGCCTGATGAGCACAGCCCTATCTGAGTCACACCAAGGCTTTATCTAGGTTTGTTTCTCGATAAGTCTGT
Source organism: Trachinotus anak (assembly GCF_046630095.1). Classification (NCBI taxonomy): domain Eukaryota; kingdom Metazoa; phylum Chordata; class Actinopteri; order Carangiformes; family Carangidae; genus Trachinotus; species Trachinotus anak. Next base: position 24,009,156 of record NW_027273859.1, on the reverse strand, counting down.
AGGTTATGAAACTATTGGAACTCCTGGCCAGGGAAGAGGTGAGCTGTATAATTCAGAGGGGGATAATCTCGTGAACCATTTATGTGGGCTGAGCTGCTCATTATTTCTGAATCAAGCCTGGATTTGGGAATGTAGAGTGGCAATTTGTTCTCATTCCTAAATCAGTCAAATTAATGCTGCACGTATGTTCATACCCAGGCCTGCACTGAGGGACACACAGTTCCTACTAAAGCTGCAACTGGAAGCTGCAGAGCTTTTGCAGTAGATTAGGACGATATCCAATAGGATTTGGTCCCATACCTCATAAAAGCACTGTGTAAATGGGTCCATCTAATGATCCAACTTAATATGATTAAAAGGGATAAAGCTACCCATATACACATGCTCCTTGTGTCTCTCTCTCTGTTGGTCTGTTTCTCACACACGCATAAACACACGCCCACAAACACACACATGCATCCCCCCCTTGCCAAAAGTGGACTGTCAGACTAAGTGGGGACCATTGTATCTAGTCATTTTGAAAAAACAAAAAAAAGAAAAACACATTTTTTATTTAAGATTGAGTGCGATTGCACTGGGAACTTCACTCTGAGTGCTTTTCGGTCTTCACTTTGTGCTGGCCTTTAGAATTCACTGAGTCCTCTAACACACAGTTATTTGGTCAGAGACACTCGAGGTCTTAACTTTAAGTCTTTCATCTGGATGTTTGGACTTCAAAATTCATCAAGGATTAAACTCACAGCCTCAGAGTCTTCCCATTTCATGTCACAGATATAATATTACTATATACCCTTTTTATTCATTAAATGCTTGCATAAATACTGAGTGATGTTATAGCTAAACTGAAAAGTTTGTTTGTTTTTGATGATATATCTGCCTACATGCTAACGTTGCTAGTGTTGCCCTGTGGTGTTTACCATTATGAAACAGCCTAATGAGATCTCCTATTATTAATTTATCATTAACTACATCATTGACTGTGGCTTTGTTAATCAGTCCAGTCTGTTTGTTTCATGGCTTGCAACCATAAAAATGTGCGACCAGCGTCTTCAAGAACGGTATCCAATAGGAAAGGAGGTCATCATTTTTTGCATATTCCGATCCCATCCACCATCCTTATTTTGGAGATCTCACCCATTCTGCTTGATCTGCTCGTTTCCTCTGTTTTTGCCAGGACAGTATGCTCACAGCTGTGGTAACATAACTGTGACGTAAACTCCAAAGTGATCTACTGTTGATGAGATCGCTGAGGGAACTGTGGACTGTAGTGGACTGTTAGGTAGCTTTAGGTCTGCTATGTGTTAAGTTTTTCAGCTCTATTGTTCAAAGGAAGGAGTCAAAATCTCTCAGAAATAGAGCTCATGTATCTCTGTTCCTATATCTCAGGTAAGAGGAGAACTCAGGATGATTGACAGGAGTTTGATCCTTGGAATCTGCAGTGAAAGTAGAAAGAAAGGTTCATAAGTTCAATTCTTAGGAGGCTCAGTGAATTTTGACGCTCAGCACCTGAAATCAAGTTTAAAAAGTGCTCAGAGAAGGAAGCCTCGTAGTGTGGTGGGTTTGTTTGCGTAAGGTCATAAGGCACCATTGGTGCGGTGTCTGGTTCGAATGTTGCTGGTTGTCAAAACCTGTAGCATTAACACCAGTACCACTGCAGACGGCGGGAAACCACAGCCCCCTCCAGAGATATTGAAGCAAGGGATTATGACATGAAAATCCAGCTGAAAAACCATTTGCTGCAACATGTAGGTGGAAGAATTTCAAGCTATATAATAATGCCCCCCACCAGTAGTGGGCTGTAGGCTTGGGCCTGCGTTTGCTCTGTGCTGCATCTATAATCCCCACTGCTGTTGCAGATTTGGGCCTGCACTGGCCTGGCACTGTGGACCTCCAAATGTGCCTTGGTGGAGCACTGGTCCACTGCTGGTGAGAGTGTAATGAAGGGGAGGACGACTGTTGGATAGATATGCAGGTACACACACACACACACACACACACACACACACACACACACACACACACACACACACACACACACAGAGAGTGCTTTACCCTATCCAGTTCATGTAGTGATCTGTGCTGGTGTGGGGTTATCCTCACAAGGCCAGCAGCACGCACAGTCACATAATCTGCTTCAAAATAAATGTCCACAATCTGAGCAGGACTCACACCACGCCCACTGAAAAAACACCCACCAGCCCTGTGAGCAGCTAATCCACTGATGTAACACACAAACACAAACCAACAGGGATGAATGTAAGGTGATAATCTGCATATTCATGTACTTATTAATTAATTTATATATTTTTTTTCTTTTTCTTTTGTTTTTTTATTAATTTCCTTGTGTAGTCCCTTTGGTGTTATATTGTATTGTTGGGAGGGGTTTGCACAGCAAATAAAACGATGTTTTTTTTCCTTGAATTGAGTGTTGATGCAGCTTCAGTTCCTGGAAGTGGTGCAACTCTCCTTATCTGACCAGGAATTATAAAATGCAAAATTCAATATACACCTCTGTGATCCTGCATTTCTCTGCAACAGTGAGGATAATCGGATATTGCACAGGAACCAGAATCTGCAACCATTTTAAATACCAAAAACCACATGTGCACAGCTGACATTTACAAAGTGACAGAAACAAGAGGTCAATCTTTGAAACTGAGGGCGAGTGATTGACATTAACAGAGTGCTAATGGGTCATTTCCCGACACATAATAGACATTGATTTTCTCAGACTTTGAATTAGCCCTGTCACTGTAGTGAGAACATGTAAACATAAGTTAAGATGGTGCATGTGATATGCAGATATACGTCGTATACCCACTAAGAAAGCTCGAGAATTTCTCTGTCCCTGGCGACACATACAGCTTTTTCAGTCACCCATGGAAGGATGTCTGATCTTAAACGGCAGCTGCAAATGTTACCCACGTCTGAGTAGCTAAAGAGCGAACTGCATAGTGTGAGTGGAATTGCTCACTAATCAATCCAAAGTATACCCACTGAAACAAAGTAGACTTCACCACTGCATTAAGATATTCCTTTATTTTGAAAAGAAATAGTCACAGAAAGAGCCCATTAGTCAACACATAGCCATGATTTTTTTTTTTTTTTTGTTTTTTTTTTTTGTCTGGCGACCTCTAGCAGACATAATAATTATAAAACGGAGGAAGTCAGGTGACATAGACCATTGATTTCACAGGTTAAACAGTTAAGTCAAACTTATCAATATAGTTCTTCTTTCTGAACCTAAACAAACTGTGACAAACCCAGATGTTCCAAAAAAAAAAAAAAAAAAAAAAAAACTCTTTAAATAGGACCACTGGCTTGAAACATGTGAGTTGTTTCATTAAAACCAGCTGTCATCCAAACCTGTAAGTCACAGGATGAAATATAACCGCAGGACTCGGCCAGCATGGAGTAACATGTTGCACTAATGTACCCTCTGCTGCAAAGCCATCTTCACGGGAAGAACACGCTCTTTAGTGGGAGAGCTTGGTGAGCCAACATTTCTTGATGTACCTCAGGGGCTTAGGGGGACTGATGTCCAATTCTTTACACTTCCATGGCTCCAATTTTCACTCTCTAATGGAGTGAAACATGCTTCAGTGCTAAGGAGTTCAACAAAAAAAAAACAAAAACGTGGAGCTTCTGTTCCCGGCGCTGCAGGGCTACAGAGTCACAAAACAGTATAGAGATAAATGGATGTATTTTTTTCCTGTTGATTTACTATGAATAATTCTATAAATAAATGACAATGTTCTTTTAAAGCCATTTGACCCGAGCTTTAGTCTAGTTTTTTCACCTTTAAATTCCGTTGATGTCATCATTGATATTAATTTATTTCTAGGAAATGTAAACAAAGACCTCTCTCTGTCAAAAGGAGTGAGAGCACGTTTGTGATTGTGTTTTTTTCCCACCTCCCCTCAGCGTTGGCCATCAATTCTGCTCCTCCGCTGCCAATATCCTGCTAGTGTCTCACAACAGGGTGAATCTGCCCTGCTGTTCTATCCTGTAAATATAACCGATTCCTTTTAATCTGCACCATTGTGTACTCATTCCTCGCTCTGGTTCTCCGAAATCTCGTCATTTTAGGGTTAAGACAGAGTAAAAAAAAAAAAAAAAAAAAAGAAAGAAAAATCGAGAAGGAGAAAAATGGAGGGAGGCAGGGAGGGAAGCAGTGACTTGTGATGCCGTTTATTGCTGGAGTAGCTCCAGCCCAACCTATCTCATTAGTCTGTTTGTGATTAAAAACTACTCTCAAGCTGATATCATTAACCTGCCCACACAACCATACACTCTCAATGGGGCCTTACAAACTAGCAAGAAAGAATGAGCCTGCACCTTGGGTGTGAGCTCTAAATTCACTCACGTTATTCACAGTAATGGCGACATAATCATTAGGTGCTTTTTTTTCATAAACTGAAAAATAAACAGGCATGTTTATCAGATATAGAGTCAGTGTACACACTGAGTAGCCCGTGTTGGGGGGTAAAAGAGGACAATTGGCATCTATCAGCGATTATGGCGGGATCTATAGCCATTTCCCCACTGTCAGCATTTATAATCCCTTCCTATATTCCCTTATCTGATTGTGACCCCAGTCGCAAGCTTCTCGGCATGAGATTAAAAACATCTGGCCAGTCATCCACTCTCAAGCTGTTATGATAAACTCGGCAGCAGGGAGGTCTCCTGGACAGCAACGGGGAAATATAGTGATGGAATATCCCACACAACTGAAGCCCGAATATAATGCCCCGTCATTGCAATGAGATCCACCACCTAATGCCCTGCTGGAGCGGATATGTGATTAAAAAGCGTAATCTGAGAGGTTTGTATAGGCTGATGTGCAGTATATCACTTCACAGCCAGAGTTCCTCGTCTTCGCTGCATTTTCTTCCACAGTGTTATCCAGTCTAATAGGGTGTCAAATGATGTATGTAGACGGCATCAGTGGGGGAAAAAAAAAAAAAAAAAGAAAATATGCTAAATTGCCACAGGATTTTAAAAGAAAACAATGCAGTTATGATAAGGGGAAGAATTACATCCTCCGCCTGAATTTTCTAGTCTATACACAGTGGTTACCATCTTCAGATCAAAAAGGCTGTTGAATCCCATCCAAAAACATCTGACACACGGCGTCTGGCATGAGATCAAACCATGCACCAAATGGAGAATTGCAGCTTAACGTCTCTCAGAAAGTTCTTGCAGGGATGGGCTGTTATTGAAAGTTAAAGCGAGCATTAGTAGGAGTTTACATCGCAGCTTGCGTGCTAAATATTAACATTTTAATCTTAATCCTACACCCTATGACTGGATGTTCGCCAAATCTTTTTAGCCGTGCGAGAGACGTGGCTTTAGGGCTGGCAGTGTTAGTTTGTCTGTGCACCCATTAGGTTCAGACTGAAACATCTCAACAACTACAGGATGTAAGGACCAGGAATTTGATACAGACATTCATGCCCTTTGCAGAATGAATTGTACTGATTTATGATCCATTAACTTCCAGGTCATCACGTCAAAATTTATCAAAAACCTTAGTCTCTGCAAAACTAATGACATTCCCATCAGCCTCAGCTCTACCATGTATTTAGTTGTGAGCAAATGTCAATGCTAACACTCTAAATGGTGATTGTGGTAGATATTACACCTGCTTTGCATCAGTAAGATAGTCATATTGTGAGCTTGTAGCTCAGAGCACTGCTGTACAGCCGCCCAGAGTATGGCTGTTGGCTCTTTGTCTTGTTTCCTCCGATGATTAAACATTTCAAGTGCAGAAAATAATTCATTTCATTATATGCAGATCACAGTCAGGCTACATGTCCAGCAAAACATGTTTGCATTGCTCCCAAAAACCAAAGGGATGCATATCTGCATTACTAATTGTTTATCATTATAATTAGAGACAATAACAAGTAAGCAGATGTCCAAACAGCCACTGTGGCTTTGAGCAATTAATCACTCCCTGAGTGCTAGATCTCATTTATTTAATTCCATCTAAGCTGAAAAAGGACAGATGCAACATAAACAGAGTTTACTCTTTGGGCAAAGCCGTGACTCCAGCCAAGCGAGGGCGCTTCGATGAGCACCTGAGGTACAAATTATGCAGGCATGCTCTCAACCCGCACTGCTCCGTCTCCTTCCTCGTAACAACTTCATAGACATTCAGGAAAAACAGAATTTCACTAACACCAAATATAACTCTTGAGTGTGGCAGGAGACTCAACCAAGGAAGCTTTCAAATTAATCCACCTGCTAAGGCACCCTGCAAGGTCTCTATCACAATTTTACTGTTCCCTCACAGTTAGCACAAGCGCTGCTGTGCAGATGCAAAGATATAGATATATTTTTTTTTTCCAGGAGAGGGGAGGGAGACAGAGACTGGGTGAGGCATTAATAAACAAAGTGTGAATCCTCCATGTCTCTATCATTCTACCCTTTCTTCCTACTATTCTCAGCTGGTGGCACCAAAAAGGGAGAGAGTTTATTTTGATGTTTGTGCAGAGTTGAGGCAATTTATTGGACAGGGATTTAGCAAATCAGAATTCATTGCAGAAACTTTCTGATCCTGGAGGTTCAAGGGCTCTGGATAAACAAGACTGATTGTTTCAGAGGCATGCATATATTACCCATATTTGTGCCCGAGCCATTACACACAGACAGCTATGGGACTATAAGCCTGACTCAAATCAGAGGGATTTTGCAGAAAAACATGGCAAGATCAGTGGATTTCTTTGTGCAAGTGAAGCAGGAATTTAGACTTTTGTTTTTAAACAAAAATGCTCAAGCCTCAATACATGACAGACATGATGTTAATGTCCCAAGTCCTGCTAAAACATTATGCATGACAGAATAGCTCGTCAGGGGCCAAAACAAAAAGAACAGCTGTCATGTCGTCTTTTCGTCGTAAATGTTACTGACAACAGCTGACAGCAAAATACTGAAAATATTAAGAATAGACCCAAAATACCACAGCCATCAAAATCATCTCCATCCTCTAGCATGACCTCAGAGTTCAGTGAGGGGGGGGGGGGGGGGGGGGGGGGGGGGTGTCTTTAATAATATTGTGCAGAAGGTGTTGACAGGCTGAATTCACAACATTTTGCCACACGCTTCTGAGGACAAGGAACTTAATATTTATGCAGGAACGCCCAGATAGTTCACTAAATTTCCACTAAGACTAAAGCCTGCATTTTAAATTCTCACTTTCAAGAGAGCATAGTCTCAGTCAGGTTATTAAATTTGCAAACTCTGTCACCGGTAAAAGTACCCTTTCGGAAAAGTGGGAACTCCCTTAACTGCCCTGTTCTACCAAATGTTTGTAACATATGTTGAAGGGGACACTGTTAATGAGGTTGTTGATCAATACTAATGACTAGTGCTGAGATATCTTGACTTCAAAAATTGGAGAGATTTCAGTGCACTTCCAGCCCCCAGCTCTCTAAATGCAGTCCATCACACACACACACACACACACACACACACACACACACACACACACACACACACACACACACACACACTTTTGACTGTTCATTTCACCTACAAAGATTTTAAAGCCTCATGCTTAAGGCTTTTAAAGTACTGTAGTGCTGCATTTCTTCTTTGTTGCCGGTTTGTTCTGTTGTGAAGATGTGAGTTTCCTATTTAAGGCAATTATACAGGGTGACTGTGGAGAATGTGGTGGGTCAGAGGACGCCGTGTCAGAGATTTGTGTAGGAGGAGATTAGCTGTATCGATATGGTAAATCCCACTGGCTGCTAAATAGGTCAACAAAGAAGGTCAAAGATTACTTAATGCCCGTTTAAATTATGTTTTGTGCTCCAGATTATCTCGATTTGGGAAATAAGTGAGGAGAGACTGTGAAAAGTGCACCTCTATATTTTACTCAGCAATTAAGTGACCTGTGTATCTCTGTTACCAAACAAACACAGTATTTACAAACTGGTTACAGGAAACTTTGTAGCGCAGGTGTTGCCTAAAGAGTGTTTTTACTGCATCTCATCAAGTAGGAAGACAACCCGGAGCTTCACATGTGGTAACCATAGAAACAGCTGCAGCCACAGCTGCTGCAGATGAGCGGCTGTAACGATAGCCAGCACACTCAACTTGTTTTTTATTTTTTCATTTTTATGCATTTATTGGAAAGATAATAAAGGGCAAGTTATCTTTAAGTGTAAGCAGACCGTAATAGAAGTGGACTGACAAACCGCACAGGCTATGCTGTGACTCTGTGACTTCGGGGGGTGCAAAGTTTTGTCAAGACCACATCACTGAACATTGTTATTTTTTTATTTATTTTTATTTTTTTAAGTTATTTTTCAGGCTTTTTTTGTCTTTATCATAGTGAGACAGTGACAGGAAAGTTTGGGGGAGAGAGAGAGGGGATGACATGGAGTAAAGGGCCACCGGCTTGACTTGAACCCGGGCCACTCGCCACACGGAACACGCTCTTCTAGGTGAGCCACAGGTCACCCCATCTCTGATGTAACCTAATCATGGTGACCAACTCTGCTGCAGAAAGGTGGGTTATATGCTGCCAAATGCGAAACAGGAGCAGTTCCCAGCCGTAAAGGAGATCTGGCAGTGAGCAGGTTCATAGGACATTTTTTCACAGGAACATTTCACAACTGCACAATTTAAGAGGCGAGGTGCACCGTCTCTAAACTGCAGATGCATCTGGGGGGGAAAAAAAAAAAAAAAAAAAAAAAAAAACTACAAAAAGATTTTAAAAAGTGCTAGTATACAATCAAACTGGGCCCCACTCACACAAACACTGATCCATAGTACCAGTGGAGGGAGGAGCATTATAAAATATATGCTATGACTGTTTTGGCAAAAAGAAACTGTGCTCACAAGTACAAAAACCTGACCAACAGGGACAGGATTAATGTACGAAGGGACTGATGGATGCTGCTAATTAGCGCAGAATCTTAATTATCTCCCACTGTCTCATCTGATGTGATGGTGTTTGAAATGCTGCTTTAACAACTTCTTCACTCACTCATTTTTCTTTTAATCTTTAGAGAGTCTGTCCAAGAATATGTGCAGCACATATACTGTATTAGTGCTTCTGAGATGATTAGCCAGTGATATATTGGTTCTCAAACATAAGGTGTTGCTGCTTTTCTGTGATTTATATCATTGTAAATTGAATACTCTTGAAATTTGGGCTGTTTATTGAGCAAAACAATGAACCCAAAAACACCACCTTGGTTCCTGAGAATTCTGATGGGCATTTTGCATGAAACAGATTAATTGATAATAAAAACAAACAATTACTTGCAGTGCTACTATATTAATACTGTATAAGGTTATATAAAGCGTGGACAGTATGACCATTTCCGCACGTCAGCCATAATTTCTCTTGTTCTGCTTGTAACATTCCAACAATAGTGCCGTGGGACTATACAGCCTCCACTTGTTTCCCCCTCATCTGCACTGCCAGTTCTATATTGAATCTATGAGTGCATTGTGCAACATAAGCAACTCCTCTCCTCCTCCCATGTCTCACTGAAGTACATCTATTTTCTGTTGCAGCTGCTGATTAATCGGCTTGAGAACAAAATGTCATTATTAATAGCATCAGGCAGATCTCAACCCCTGGGATGAAGGGTACAGTGGGTGTTCCATTACACTCTGCCAAGCTCCATCTACCACCTCAGTACAATGATAGAAACAAACCATGTGGATACATGCGCATGCATCGTCATCGCCATACATGCCATATCAGATTGGCTCAGTTTTCTTCATGAATGGCTTGCGGTAGCGCATATTTTATATATATATATATATATATATATATATATATATATATATATATGATGGAGGTGTAGAAGTTCACCATCATAGTCCTTGGCAGGTTGAACTTCTTCAACTGCCTCAGGAAATACATCCTCTGCTGAGCTTTTATTTATATTTATTTATATATATATATATATATATATATATATATATATATATATATATAAATATAAATAAATATAAATAAAAGCTCAGCAGAGGATGTATTTCCTGAGGCAGTTGAAGAAGTTCAACCTGCCAAGGACTATGATGGTGAACTTCTACACCTCCATCATTGAGTCCATCCTCACCTCCTCCATCACCATCTGATACGCTGCTGCCATGGAGAGGGACAATAACAGACTGCAGCGTATCATCCACTCTGCGGAGAAGGTGATTGGCTGCAATCTTCCATCCCTCCAGGACCTGTACGCCTCAAGGACTTTGAGGTGTGCAAGGAAGATTGTAGCTGACTCCTCCCACCCTGGACACAAACTTTTTGTGACACTCCTCTCTGGCAGGAGGCTGCGGTCCTTCAGGACCAAAACCTCTCGCCACAAAAATAGCTTCTTCCCATCTGCTATTAGCCTCATCAACAAGGCTAGAGAGCCCCACTGTTGCTGATCCCCCTGATCCTCAATTGCACCAATCACCAGAAAAAATTCCTTGTATGTGAAAACATACTTGGCAATAAAACTGATTTCTCTTTCTCTTTCTCTTTCTCTTTCTATCTATCTATCTATCTATCTATCTATCTATCTATCTATCTATCTATCTATCTATCTATCTATCTATCTATCTATCTATCTATCTATCTATCTATCTATCTATCTATCTATCTATCTTCCAACAGTGTGTCTGTGACAGTGTCAGACTCTGGAAAATTCAATTTCATAGGCATCCAGATAAGCCTGCATCCCTGATCCCCTGTAAGTCTCATATGCATTTGCTCCATCCCATATGCTTTATGTAAGGCTTGGGTGAGAGTTATTCTTTCACTGTGTTCCACTGCCTATGATGCACACTGGAGGAGGCAGCGGAGGTTGCTCCTCTGTTTTTAAGAGGCAAGAGGGAGATCAAAATATCATATAGGCTATATAATCTATAAACAGGTAATTGGTCAAAAATAAACCATGACTGAATCTTGGTATCATTAATGAAATAATTTAGCTTTTTTCTTTGGGAAATGTTTATTATTGAAATTCTGATTAAAGTGCTTCAACAGCAACAACTGTGGAGCAGACAAGAGGGAAAAGTGCTTTTCTGCGTGAAGTGGTGTAGGGGGAGGACAGGATCTCTATTAATTTTATGTTCAAAAAGGTTTTTCTTTTCATGCTAATGTGTTATTGGCTAAAACATGTAAAACTAATGCTCCAACGGATGAAGTCCTCCCAATGAAAAACCAGAATACAGTACTGACAACTCGTTGGTTGATATTTCCAAATTTCACCTTCAATTCGTCACCACTGTAATGTAAGTGAGTGTGATTCAAGATTCAACAATCCACTACTTCAGACAGAGAAAGCATCATGTTATTGGTCCACATTCCTTTTAAACCTAAGACAGAGAGGTCAATATTGTAAAAACCAAATGGATGATAGCTTGACTTAAACTGGACCGAACATGACTTTTCAATCTAAGCCCAATTCCACAGCATTTTTTTTTTGTGGAGGAATTCATCAGCTGGGGAAGGCCATTCACAAGGCAGTCACCCCACCAGCCTTTCTTGGAACAGAACGCATTAAAGAGGGATGAGCCGCCACTGAGGGAGGAGATTTGCTGTTTTCATACTGTAGGCTGAAATATCACCGCATGTCAGCACAATTGTGATAGGTCACCGTTTTACCCAGCAGTGACAAAAGAAATCGTCTTAACAAATTAAACCTTGCCTTCATACCACTTCCTGTCAGTTAGTAAACACGTCATCAGTGTAACGACACAGTGCAAAACTGGTGCAGAGCAACACTGATTAGGTAGAAATGCCTGAGCCTGAACCTGAATATGCTTTGCTCTTTCTATTCTTGGAACAACACTTCCTTCACAGTCTGTTCAGCCTGATGGATTATTGGTGGTGCTAACTATTTCACAGCTTCATAAAAATGTGTAAGTGATGAATGACATTCACAATTTCTAGGCCTGATTTTTTCAATTTCCAAGTAAGATAATTTGGATGATTTGGAATGAGATTATAAACAGGAGAAAGTTTTATTTATTTTAGCTGTTTTTTCTGTGCTACATGGGTTTAAAAAAAAAAAAAAAAAAAAAAAGAAGGGAAAAAAAAGTAGTTTTGTAACATTCTTCTGGCACAAAAATGGAATAGGTTAAAATTTTGCAGGAATAAAACCATACACAGCAAAAAAAAAAAAAAAAAAATTACACTTCATGCTACACATTTTTAAAAAGGCAAGAAAAAAAAAAAAAAAAACTGTATGTAGATCCACCGCTTCATCAGATGCATCATCACATCATTCAAGAATAACAAACTTAAGCTGTATTTACTTTTAGAGACTAGTATCTCTGCTGCTTTTAAATCCCAACTGCTCATTACCATATCACACAATCTTTCATTTTTGCAATTTCAGCAGCAGCATTCAGCATTTTTAATGTATCCTGATTACTGGTACATTGAGAAACAGCATTTTGAAGCCTCCAAATGATTTCTTGGGGGAGCCTGATGAAAGCTCTCTCCTGTAAACTCCCAGTGATGACAAGCAGAATACTGATATCTAACTGTGGCTCAGTGCAGTAAAAGCTCATTAGGTAGCTATTGTATTGGAACATTACCCAATGACAAAACTTCATAATTCTTTGTGCTGCGTGCTCAGAGAAAGTATGTGTTATGTGTTGTAAAAAGCCATTCTTAGTACACAATGTGAAGATTAACATTGTGTTTAACGTCATTTTGTTTTGGCTCATGCAGGATTGCAAGGTGTATTGCCAGAAACGCCACCTGGAAGAGGGAGCCTTGTGTGATTATGGAGAATGCTGCGAAAGCTGCCAGGTACTGCAGCTACCATCTCCCTCAGCATATTGTTATGAAACCTTATTATGCCACTTTCAAAAGAAGTGTCTCCAACTTGTTCTGCAGCACTGTCTCCTTCAGCATATTGGCTCAAAACTAAATGTTTTCCTACATGAATTTGCATTTTCTGGATAATTTGATCAGGCAGCTCAGATTTTGTACAATAATCAAATGATTTGAAATTAAATTCATTTAATAAACGTATATGGATAAAAAATAAAAATAAGAAAATGTAATACAATTGTCAGAAACTATGAATAAGAAAATCAAATTGCACTCTGGCAACATTTTACATATATTAGACATATTAAAAGATGAGTGAAAGATTCACTGATGTTTTTATGCTATTCACCACCACCCACTTATATGTGAGGTGGAAAGGAAGCATGCAGTTTTAGGTTGACAACATGCTTTGGTATCATAAGAATAGGAATATTCATTCTAAGATTAGCCATACCACTTATCCTTTAGTGAAGGAAAGACTTGGAAGGACCCTGGACAGGTTGTCTCTATATGTCAGCCCTGTGACAAACTGGCAAACAACCACCTATGGGCAATTTAGAGTCACTAATTAAGATAACCTGCTTGTCTTTAGACTGCAGGAGGAATTGGGTGCCCACAAAGGATTGTGGGATTGTGGGAATGAAACTACTCTGCCGATATCCCAAAACACGGAAAGGGAGCAGGCTAACACCAAGCACCAAGACGTGGCAGGAGCCAGGAGTAAATCAAACAGTCCTCCCTGGAACTCTCTTGGTGCAAAGCCAAAGCACAACAAATTGCCTCCCTCAAATATGGGAAGACGGTTATCAGGCAGAACCCAGCACCTGGAGATTCAGTATGACACCGAATGGCCTGCACTGCCATCATACGGGAATGTCTCTTCAACCCCACTACCAAGGAGAAAGCAACCATGGACCAAGGCGACAACAAAAACTAAGAGCAAACTGCCCCAAGACGCAGGGATTCTACTAGAGAACAGATTTACTCCACTTTCACAGGACCCAGACTCCCCCAAAGAAGACTCATCTCCCAGGACCAGAGAAAGGTATGAGGCTAAATCGAATGCTAAAGGGCTACAGAGAGAGCTAACCACTGGGCCTCAAACTCTGATAGTGGGTGATGGAGCTGTGAATGACAAAACGCTTTTGCAGTAAGAAAAACACCAAAGTACTCCGTTTTCCCAATGACAGGGTGTCTGATGTCTCAAAAAGATCCTGAAGATTGCTGCTGAGCATCCGACACTGAAATCTCTCATCATACACACAGGAGCCCTTGATATTGTGAAACAACAATCGGAGGTATTAAAACGAGACTTCATGGAACTGGTGTTTAAATACTGAGGTGTTTTTCAGTGGACCTCTGCCAACAGTTCGGAGATGAGAGATTCAGCAGGCTGATGATGCTAAACAGATGGCTGAAAGATACATGCACTGCTCAATCACTGAACTTTATTGACAACTTCAACATCTTTTGGGAACGCAGGCACCTCTTTAAGGCAGATGGATTTTGCCTTAACAAGTCAGGAGTACAACTGCTAAGCTCCAACATTTATCATCTGCGTCAGGCACCAGCAGTCTTTGTCAAGGACAAAGGACAAGACAATCCAAAACAACGGATAAGACAGCGCTCTGGTGAGGGCGCTGAGATAAGGACTGACAACGGAGGACAGCGGACTCAGAAAGAACCTGCAGAGTCACCATCTTCACCCCAACAAGTGGATTCAGCCACAACAACACAACACCAGGAGTCTCCCCTAGCCCCAACAGCCCGAAAAGGGGAGTCTCCCCCAGCCCAAACAGGAGACTCCCAACCTTCACCCCCCGAGACCCCACCCAGCCCCCAACTCTCTCAGTCAGTCTTGACTCCCCATTCCTGGATTTCCCTGACAGGATGAAGAGCCTCGGAGTTGGAATCCAACTAACACCACGCCACGATCCCATATTTTCCCCCCATTAACCTCCTACATTGTCCACCCCTTCCGTCCACCCCACCCTCTCCCATTCCACCACGTCGGAAGCCACCTTCGACCAAAAGTCACCGAGCCCCCCCACCCCCTCTGAATCATCATATCATTGAGTCTGACTGATATGTGCCGGGTCCAGGCTACAATACTGATATCAACAATGTTCTTCCCCAGGAAAAGTCAGGGCCCTATGGATTTCAGGCAGCCTTTTCAATCCCTGTGGTGACAGGTATCAGAAAAGTGATCAAAAAATAAAAAGGGTTCAATTAAATCTACCAATCTAGTGAATATAGCTTGTCAACCTCAACTCACTGGTGTCGCCTGTTATCTCCACAAGGTTAGCTCTACTCAATATCAGATCACTAGCCAAAAAATCCTTGTTAGTAAATTACATCATTATGACCTATAATCTAGACTTCTTACTTCTTAGTGAAACATGGCTGACTGAATGTAGCTGTGCTACCATTCTCAATGAGGCAGCACCAACAAATTTCTGTTTTATGAATAAGTGTCGAAGTGGTAAGAAAGGTGGGGGAGTTGCTGCCATTTTTAAATCTATATTTCAGTGCAAGGAAACTATATTTGGTGATTTTAGCTCTTTTGAATCTCTGTTTTTCAGTAAAGGGGGACCCAAAAGTTCTCTTCCTAATTATTTATAGACCACCAAGATACCCAGGAAAATTCTTTGATGAGTTTGCTGAACTGCTGTCAGTTATCTGCACTGACTACAACTTTTTTATCATAACAGGGGATTTTAACATTCACATAGACAATAGTCCTTGGACCCCTTCTGTTCAACCTGTATATGCTGCCTTTGGGTCAAATTCTGCAGAATTCTAATATCATCTCCAGTAGACTTGATTACTGTAATGGTCTTCTGACTGGACTCCCCCAAAAAAGTATCAAACAGCTGCAGCTCATTCAGAACGCTGCAGCTCGAGTTTTAACCAGAACAAAGATCAGATCACATCACCCCAGTTCTTAAGACCTTACATTGGCTCCCAGTCAGCTACAGAATAGATTTTAAAGTTCTGCTACTGGTCTACAAATCACTGAATGGTTTAGGTCCAGAATACATGAATGACATGTTAGTTGAGTATAAACCCAGTAGAGCTCTGAGATCTACTGACTCAGGTCAGATAGTGGAGCACAGAGTTCAGACCAGACATGGTGAAGCAGCATTTAGTCGTTATGCTGCACACAACTGGAACAAACTACCAGCAGAACTGAGATCAGCCCCAACTGTAAGCACTTTTAAATCCAGGTTAAAAACATTTCTCTTTTCATGTGCTTATAGCTGAGCTCTTTTTAAGAACTTAAAACTCTATTTTCTTTTATTTTACTTTTTTGCTCCTGCTTTTAACTCTGTTTCCTTTTGTTTTTATGCTGTTTTGTGCTGTTCTTTTTTGTCTTTATGTAAAGCACATTGAGTTGCCTTGGTAGGAAATGCACTATATAAATAACGATGCCTTGCCTTGCCTTACCCACTGCACCACCCTGCCACCCCTAAAATGATAATATGTACTCTATTAATGCAATTACAAACTGGAAACAGAACAAAACAGTATGTATAGTTGAGATTCAGGTTGGTCAGAGAACCGATATGAGCCAAGATGGCCCTCCTTAAATCTGTGAAATAGAAAAAAAAAAAAAAACTAAAACACTAACCTGATATTTGCAGGTTCTCTCCAGCAGGAAGTGGTATGAGCTCTGCTCTTTACCTGTTCTTCAAAAGCCACACACACCAGAACCCTGCGGCGTCGCACTCCCGTACACCTCTGCCCAACCAACGACAGTGTCTGTTCATACCACTACAGTTACTCTCAGCAGTCACAGATTCAGTTCAGATTTCAGTCCAGAGAGAAAAGTAGGCCAGTGACGAATGAATCCACAACAGTATCGACATTCCTGTAAGCACGACAACAAATTTGGATTTCAGTGGAGTCTCATTTGTTGTGCGTCTTTACTGTGTGTTTACAACAGCATGCGCCGCAGGAGAAGGCTAAAGATATTCCCCAAAATACCTGCCTGGATGTTTCCACATGCAAAACAGTATAGAGAAAGTGATTTAGTGAATCACAGATGCAGGTCACAGTAAACAAAAAGGTGCACTTATAAATCTTACTTTCTGAGCACTTTAACAAGGAAGGAAACAACAACAACAACAACAACAACCACCACCACTTTTCTCAGTCCTTTGCCTAATTGCACAACAACTTTCATTGAATTTTTAGTTTTTTTAGATCCAAGAGCTGCTAACTGACAAATTAAAAATAGACCATCAAACAAGGTAAAAAGAAACAGTCAATTACAAAGGCTGCACAATCATTTTTCTTTTATAACAGAAAAATGTTGGACATTTTTTTCAACAGTATCCAGACCTGCATTAATATAAAAAGGAAATCATTGGATACGTGCCGGAATTTCTTCCATTCAAGTGAGTGCAGGAATTCATGACAAAATTGTTAAAACATTTTAAAATGACATCTCACTATGTTAACAATCCTGAATCTGCTACCAAATGTAATCACTTGTTCTCCGTCCCCAGGCCAAGATTTTCGTTTTTCTTTGACGGAAATGTGCCTAGTAGTTTTTGAGATATCCTGCCAGATCATAAAAAGGATTTCAAGGACTGAAATAATGAATATGACAAAATGCAGAAAATAAATACACATCTGCAGTATCCCACTATCACCACAGTTTCCTTTGAAACACATAAGCATAATCATAATGTCCAGACCATTCCTTAATCCCCCCCCCTCACTTCTTTCCGGTAAGCCTAATGAGAGAAGCTTTGATGAAATGTGTTTCCCTGGCTTGTGAGAATGACCGGGGTATTTGATTTTAGCCACAGTAACTGAGGTAATCAGAGGGTGGTGAGGAGAGCACAGCGGCAATTTCCGGAAAGGTCACCTTCCTAATGAGGAGTATTAGCCCACTCACCAGCCACAAAGGAGCTGAGAACCATTTTGTGGCACACAAGCAAGTGGTGGCTGGGAGCTGAGGTGCCTTCAGAAAGGGAGCTTTTCAGGTGATTTCCTCCTGCGGCTTGACCATAGGCTGAGCTACGGCAACAACATGGATAATGATGTGTTTTTCAAGAAGCTAATGTTCTTCAGCCTAATGTCTGCTCTGTTCAAGGTAAATGTTTGACTCCATTCACAGAGGAAATGCTTAACTTGGCTGTTCGCTGCATTTGATTATCCTGCCAAGGTCTTTCTCACATTATAGCTGACCTGCAGTTCTTGTGAGAAAAGATCACTGCACTCGTGCAATGATGCTAAGATGTTAGAAAGTCGAAAGAAGCCTGCACAGTTAGGTGGAAGTTTGCTTTAATGATAAAGCCAAGGCAAGCTTTTGATGAGCTAATTGGGGGAGATTTTACTGATATTTTAACATGTTCATAAAGCGCATGCACATGTTTACCAACCCAGTTCTGCCGTCACTAAAAAAGACAAAAAGATGAGGGTTTAGGTGCAGTTGTTAGGAGATAGTTTTGGACATCACTCTACAGTTTTGTCATTTTCTGTGGGCTGGGCAGGGTTCGTACTCGACAGGAGAATATATAGTACAAACCTACAAGGTCTCAGTTAGTGGGAAAAGGATATAGACCCACTTTCAGATTTACACTGATAAGACAGAAGTATTGCAACAAATCCTGGCCAGCACAGCATCAAATGTTCCTCACAAGCACACACACACACAAAAAAAAAAGGGTATGAAACATCATTTGGGCTTTGTGTCAGAAGCAAAAACATCATTCAAAGACACCACCAAGAGTACCAGGTTCCTTTGAAGAATCTGCGACAATCAGTGGAAAGGTGAGCCATTTTGGCTGGTATCATTAATGTCAAGAGACTAAACCCAGAGTCAGCCTCTCAAAGTTGAGTGGCAATCGGAGTGTAAACATTGCACCTGTCAGCTCATTACTGCGGCTTCAGTGTGGCAGCAAAGCTGTTTGCAGGATGGACGGCAGTTGCCTTGCAGCCAGGGTAAATACCTTGCCCTTCTGCTGTATTCCCAAGATTCATTATGCTGCAAACCAACACACAAGGAGCTGTCAGGAGTTACCAGTTCCATTACACGTTATATCCTTTAACAGGAGCTTTAACTTGTTGAATGAGACTGATATTGATTTAGGGTGGGTGGGGAGGTTTGGGAGCAGTAAAGTTCCTGAAACAGACCTTTGAAAAACAGATCTCCCTGAATTATCCACACCCTCTCGCTGATAAAGTAATTTCTGCTTTGCAACCATAACCGCAGGACTTTTCATCAATTTCTATTAATCCAAATCTCTCCTCCAGTGGTACTTCAAAGTTTCTTATTAACTGTGTTAAATAATGCGGCCCAATAAAAAGAAAATCCCGGTAATTGCAAGGCAGATAAGCTGCTTACCTCATCTGTAACAGAGCTGAACTCAACCTGATGCAATACTTTGTATTCTTTTATTTACTATCCAGTTAATGAAGTGATTTACCCCAAGAGTGCAGTCACCCCCAGCCAAGACTGAGCTGTGTGTACTTTGTTTTAATTTAGTGTTTCTCTGTGTGTTTTGGAAATTCATCATCATTTGATGTATGGGGAAACAGCAGCCATTTGACAAACAGCAGGAGTGGGGTGTGTTTGACTTGTTTACTGGGTCACCAAGTCAACAGGACAATGGAGGATGTGAGACACAAGCCGAGTTTAAAAATCACTCCCCACTTCATTATTATCTTAACGCTCAGTGTTTTACTCGATGTTATGAGAAGTACAGTCACATTTCAGATACTTTTATATCCTGACTGATAGCATGTACTAGCTGGGTGCAGCTGGGGGCTGGAGGTGTGGAGATGGTTATACTAAAAGGAGAACGTTGCCTCCGAATTACTCACATATTCATATGTTGTGTGTTCTAAGGTTCAGGGGTTACCTGGTTTTGTTGGAGGGTGTGTGAATTGTACACCTTCACTTTGGCGGACTTCTGGAATGTGGTGCTCAGTTAGCTAAGGCTAACATTAAACTAGCTGTTGAGAGGCATTTGCTGTTTAAAATAAATCTGAAATTAAAAATGAAGACAAAATCCGACTTTCAAGTATCCTGCAAACTCTGTAGACAGGTAAAGCTGACAGCAGCGATGCAGCTGACACACAGCCGGTGTGAACACATGCGTTTTTCCCGCAGCACATCAACAACGGCAGCCACAAAGCGCACGCCATGCATCCAGCATGCCCCTTATTGAGTGTCTTCTTAGCTGGCTTGCTAACGTTAGCCACTGCAGCCATACATTTGGAGTCACCTGGGATTTGAAACCAAAAGTTATGCAGGTTGCTAATGTATTTTTTTTTTAATCCATTGCAGTGACATAACTTACATTTCCATTGAAGGCATACATGTTTTCTAAACCCCAACTTACTCCTGTTTACTTACAAGGTCTCAGTTAGTGGGAAAAGGATACAGTGATTATCTCAAAGAATAGCTTTTGTTTCAGCCCCCCGCCTCCAACCCATGAACATTTACGAATATTTAACTATGCACTAAGTCTAATGCACTGAAAGAAAGGAAAAAAAAAAAAAAAAAAAGAAATCTGCAGTGATTTTTATGGTGAGCAATAAGCACAGCTGTAGCTGCTCTGTTAATAAACAAGCAACACAGTGAAAAAAGGGCTCTTTAAAACTATAAAGCTTTTTTATGTACCTCTTTATATTCACATAAATGTTATATAAATCCCATTGTCTTCTGTGTGTAAGAGTTGTACAGTAGCTGTGTGTTGTTCCTCCTGGAGGCATGTCTTTATATCACTGAAGAGCCATCTTCCATTCTAAGAGTGCGACTCTCCCAGGGGAATAAGGGAATCTTGTGTGTCTGATTTATGATCCTTCATTGTCTTGCCTTGAAGGAAAACTGACAAATTTCTGCAATAATTGAGGTAAATGATGGTTTTGTCTCTTTTTAATTGATCATTTTTACCCATAGTTCTTTGAGCGCACAAAGTATATTATGTGAGTGTCAGCAGGATATGCCACAGCAAGGTATGTTTATGTGCTTGCTTTGTGTGAATGGGTAATTGCTGATGCGTGCAGCTAGCTGAGTGTAAATTGTCCATGGAGACATTATGAAGTGTTATATAAATGCAATTTAGAATTAGACATGCATTGATTTGCATATATTTTGCTTTCATTGACAGTTATTTATCAATAAAAAAAACTGCTATAAAACAACAGGATCTACGACCTTGCAGAACTCAATATTCACCCCTCCATCTTGGGATTTTTTGCAGATGAGCATCATTCACCCTTGACATCTTTGCAAGCAGCTGAAATTCATCCAGTGTGGCAGCCATAAGGGGCACTATTCTGATTAGGAAATGATCAATGCCATAAGAGAAATTGTCCATATGCCACAGATCATTAGCTGACTCTCCCTGTGCGCATAAATGTGCCAAGGCATGTCTTTGAATCCATCACTCCCGACGTTCCCAGTGATCACCTCTCAGGTCTGTGATGTTTTTCCACCCTCTGGCCTGTGTGAGTAGAAATATACACAGCAACATAGGGTATGAGAAAGCTCATGGGATGCACTCGACTGCGTCAGTTGATTCACGCTTTGTCAAACCTACAGATATTGTTATGTTACCTTCAACAGTCATATCAGTTGCTTGCAGGGTATGCATGTCAGATTCATGCTTCACTTTAGACCACAATACCTTTTCTCTGTCAAGCAACTGAGTCAAAATGATAAACACGCTTCATCTGTTGCAAATGTTCGCATAAGATAAATGCTGTGCAGTTACAGCCGGGGGAAGAAAGATTTAAAATTCATAGACGCTGCCAGAGTTACACATTTTAAGGGCAGGGTGGCACTTATTCTGTAAATTACAGCACATCTGCTAGTTTACAGATGAATAGGGTCATGTTGAGTTCAGAGGTGCACACCAGCCGCTGTGTTGGATTGTTTGAGAACTAAAGTAGGACACTGTTGGAGCTGGGACAAGTGCTGACCAGCGAACCCCTTAATATTAATTTTCTCAGGATCAACCTGCAGCAGCCACCAGTTGCTCAATGGACGTAGCTCAGCATTTTAAATCAGTAATCATGCCTGTGGGATGGAGGAAAGCGTCCCAGATTCAGAGGGCCTGTGGCTGACGGATCAATTTGACATTATATTAGTGGAGGCCTCACAGGATTTTGAAAGCGGTCTTTAATCCAGTGTGCTACAAGGAGGGAAAGTGCAATGAGAAGCACTGCTAAAAAGGTCTCACACCAAAGAGGATGGAGGCAATCAAGACATTTAAGCCAGTCAGATGGTTCCCTCAGAGAGAATGAGGTTGTTGTACGATACACTGTGTAAAATACCCACCACACCAAACTGACCAGGAAAGTTAATATACAAAATTACTGAGGTTCCTTTCTTATGTAAACTACTTCCTTTTGTCATTATAATTTAACAGATAAACATTAAAAAGTGCTTTCATTTACAATATGGTTGACTCTTTTATGCCACGGCAAGAATTGCTGTTTGGAACTAATCTCTTCTGTACCTTAAAAACGCTGTATCATGTAAGAGGGATTAGACTTGTTATGCTGTCTGTAATTGAAAACTTTCATGTGTCCTTTTACAAGGAAGGACAGAGTTGTGTGTCCTGTTTGCGTAAATACACAGCCTGGTTTGTGTAATTCTTTTCTGTCAGTATGTTCTGATTGCTGTTGGCCTGTAGAGAGTCATTTGCTCTGTTCACTTGATTTGCTATTGACTACACCTGTTAGTGTAAATGAGGGCAATGCATCACAGCTGCAAGCTACCAAAGAGGTTCATGCTGAAATCTTTACACCCTTCACTGTTTTGGGAAACTACCCGGAAAGTTTAAGATATATGTTTGACAATTAATTTATTTTACTCATGTTTAAACGGTTGATCCTTCGCATAAAGCATTTCTCCCTTTATTTAAGCAAGTAAAAGCCATAAATCAAACCTTTTGAGGGTTGAAGTTACTCTAATCAATATTTTATAATAACAATGGATCAAATTACTGTGTATGAAGAAAAGAGATGCTCATAATGTTGCAAATAAAAGTTTCACCTAACTTCAGCACTTTATGGAGCTGCTCAAGCATTTTAGCTGTAGGTTTCAGGTTTTCAAGTCTGCAAACTCTGCTTTCATAAACCCTCTTCTGACCTACTGCAGACAGCTGTTTAGTTAAAAAGCTTTGATAAAACTTTCTTACACAACCTGCCTAGTACCAAATAGCAGACAAACTTGGTGATTAGCTTGGCCAAAAATTCATTAAAAAAACAAAAACAAAACATTGTTATCTTAATAACATTGTTTTTAAAAACAGACTCATGTCTTTATGGTGTGTTTTTACAACAGTATCTGATATGTAAAAGTTTACTTTAATTCTTCTTGATGTTAATGCAGCATTTAACACAGTAGTGCTCTGGGAGGGTGGACTGAGTTGGCATTAAATCAGGGCCTTGCACTAAACGTATTCATTTTTTTAACAGCAGTTGTTTCTGGGGAAAACACATTATAGCAAGCTTGCAGGGTCATTATACAGTACTTGGGTCCACTCAGTGTCTTGGACTCTGCTACCATCAGATGGTGACTCATAATTTTTTATGCCTATGAATAACTTTCTGCAAGTGATACAGATTAGAAATCAGCTTTGTGCAGCCCATTAGGAAGATGTTGATTGGCTGTGCTGGTGAAATAGTGGGAACTTTTTAAAGATAGAAAGACAAGTTAAAAAGTAAAAAAAAACTTTTCCACTAAGGACATTGGGCTACAGCAGATGATTAATTATTTTAGAAACAGAGATTTGTGTTTCATTCGTTTTTAAATGGCTACACCATGATTTATGAACAGACCATTAAAAAAGACGTGCAACGGTTGTGCAGTAAATTAAGCACAAAGGTTTGCTTCTGCATCCATTCTCAAAGGAGTCTCAGTCACTCAGGTAATAGGATATCTAGAGGTGGATTGTGAAAGGTGGCTAAACCTGCTGTTACTGGTAGGGAGTGATTTTCACTGCAACTGAATGCCCAAGAAAGGTAAAAAAGAAAAAAAAAAAAGAAGTTTGCTCTGCATGTTTAATTTATTTCCACATGCAAACAGAGGGAAAGAGTGACCAGTTCAGTTTTATATGTTGAGACATCGCTGTTGGCCACACCCACCTGGCTGATGAATTAATTGAAGACACACTCTGTCTTTCATTTACTCTCCTCTGATTGCTCAGTGCTGATTGCCTTTTTAAGCCTCTAAAGTCACATGTTCTGTAAGCTGAGCTGTCTTACAACTGAAATGGTCACTTTGCTAAAAGGGATTTATTATCATGCATCTTAGCAGACCACAGTTCGCGAGTTCAGTTTTGATGTGCTTTGCAAGTTTGTCATCATGAGCTGCTGTTTGGTTTATTTAAAAAGGCTTTCCATCGGGAGACCCTGTTATTTTCACCTCTGCATTTTATTCACACCTTGATGTGACACAGGTCATTAACTGAGGCTGAAGACTGATGTTAGTATTAACTTATGATGGGCCGGAAGAGCTGTTGAATTTAAATCAACATCCATGCCCATCTTGAGCTGAAGCTTGAACCTCCCGAATCTTCCAGTTATAACCTCGAAGGAACTGGTCTCAGACGGTCTTAGAGCTGAAACAGATTTTTAATTCTGATTTTATCTCAATAATTTCATCCCCTATGGTAGATCACATAGCATAGCATTAGATCAACTTTATCTTCAATTTTATTTCATTTCCTTACTACCTGTTACACTTGCTGCTACCTTTTTTCTAAAATCATGCACTTTAACAAATGCACCAGTTTTGTCTCAATAAATATGTTACAACTCTGTGGCCAAGTAATAAAATAAGTGTTTCAGCTCCAAGTTGATAAAATCTACAACAGTTGCTGTTTTTAAACTCTGGCGCTGGTTGCGTAACATTAGGAAAAAATGTATGGCACCGAGGGAGTGAAGCATTTTATATGCATGGCTGCTGCAGCAATGATTTAAGCAATGAAGTTAATTAAACTCAGCTGTGACACTGTAAAATTGTCATGTCATATTGTGTGACCAGAGACTCAGTAACAGGAGAAAAAAAAAAATGAACAAAATGGACCCAGATGGGCAACATGTATTGTCGACAGATGTTTTAAACAGTGATGATGCATTTAGGGGTCAATCTTTTCTTAAGGCTTCTATCCAGATATAATTTTCTACATAATGCATAAGAATGTGATAGTTCTCTTTGTTGATCCACAGTGCCTATAAATAGTATTCATCTCTGCTGGACTTTCTGGTTTGTTGTTTAACAGCATGATATCACAGCAGGTGCAATTAGGTTTTTTTGACACCGATCAAGATAAAAAGATTTTTTTTTTCTTTTTAAAGTCAAGGTGAAAACAAAGTGATGGAAAACAAGGACAAGAATAAAACAGAAAATGTTTGATTGCTTCAGTATTTGCCCCTAATTTTTGCCATTATTGTTTCTCAGACACAGTAGAGTTATATGGAGAACATGGAAAAGTCTGGATTATTGTTACTGTTTGGAGGTTGTTGGCTTTGCTGGAAAATACAACTTCTCCCAAGCCACTCTTCTGTTGCAGACTGTAGTAGATTGCTCACCAGATTTTTTTTCTGTATTTTGTTGCATTCATTTTTCAATATACTTTCTTCCCTCTTTAAGGGCCTGCAGAGGAAAAGCATCCCCACGACACAAAGTTTTCAACACCACATTTTGTTTCGGTGTTGTCTAGCTTGCAATAAGCCAAACACAGCATTTAATATATACCATTTGGTATTGAAGACAAAAAAAAACAACCGTAGTTTAGGTGATTTATATTACATTAAAGTTTCTCTCCAGACATGTTTTTAAGTATATGAAAAATACCACGCCATGATTAATATTATTTTAACAGTTTTCCCAACTGGGGCTGCCCCACCCACCACCACTGCTTTTGGTCGAGATGGTTAGCGGAAGAAACTGGAGAGACTCAGCCACACATTTGAGCCTCAGACAGACCCATTGTCAGGAGTTTTTTGAGGATTTTATCATGCACCAAAAGCGGCATCTTGAAGACGTATCAGAATGGTAAGCATAGTTATATGTATATGTTGGTTGTTAGCTTATAACTGGCAGTGGCTGACACAGTGTTAGTGGCCATGCTCATACACACTCTCTGTACTGACATGGTTTTGGTGATCGGTAAAAGAGCAGTGTGTATCATGATGGTTAGCAGAGGAAACATGGTAGAGACTCAGCTACATGTTTTGGGTCTGTTGTGCACCAAAATTGGCAACCAGGAGACATATCAGAACGGTTAGCATAGTTAGCATTTTTTATTAGATTATGTTGTTTGTTAGCTTGTAACTGGCAGTGGCTGACACGGTGTTAGTGGTTGTGCTAGGGCAAACTATGAACACTCTCTATACTGACCAAGTTTCGGGTTTATTTTGTCTGCCCCATGTCTCCGCAAGTTGACGGAATTGGTTCCGTAGATTATATGATGTATGAAACCCTGGCTGTCAGAGTCCGTTCGAGATTTTTATGTCAATGGTTCACTGCAGTTCCAAGGTGAAAATACGCAGTCATGGTGTTGACTGCTTATTATGCTCATGATGTCTTGTATTATATAAAACACATCATATCATCATGTTAACAAGGTTAAACACATGATTTTCAAAGGGGGTCATGAAAATGTAACATAAGGTACATTTTCTGAAACTAGGAAAAAAGTTAAGAAACTTAATGCATAAAATTGTTTTTGGATATTCCAGAGATGAAATAACCAACAAATCAAGGTCGTTCATCACACTGATGCAAAAACCGTTCTGTACAGTGTTTTTTAAAATATTGCCCATGGCCTAATACACCCACAGCTTTTAAAACATGTCTCTACATATATTGTCAACCCTAATGAACAAAAGACCATGTTTTTGGCCTTTTTTTCTCCCCAGAGTGGCTTTCTCTTTGCCTCTCTCTTTACAGTTGCAATTGGTGAAGCACCCACGTTGTTGTTGTTGTTGTTGTTGTTGTTGTTGTTGTTGTTGTTTGCACTGTGTGTGCTTTTCTCAGACATGGAACATTTTGTCTTGCCATGGTAGAAAGAGCACAGGTGCCACTAACAGCATTAACCATGGCACTGTTTTAAATGTCCTATTGAGCCTTGACAGTGTGACAGTGAACCAGCATGCACAACACAAGGACCCTGAAGCTGAAGAAGCTAAATGGAGTTGAGTCATTTTTAATTTAGCTTTTTACACCTGTACTTTTCTAAACATCTGGACATCTCCTGTGGAAAAAGCCCTATTTCATCCTAGGAAATTGATCAACCAGCACTTGGACCTCTCAGATACAAGTGTGCTTAACTTCAATTATCTGTCACAGTGTGCTTACACACAGGTGATCTCTGTTTACTATTTGTGGGACAAATTATGATATAGATGCATCACATTACTGTAACTATGTGACGTAGCTTTTATTTTGTTAAATTATTATGAGGCCTATTTTAGTGTTTGCACTGTCATGCAATGAGAGAATCATCTCTCAGTTCATTGAAAGAGTATGTTCCATTTCCCTTTATGCTATTTTATAGGCTTTAAAAAAAACTTTTGGGTCTCACAATACACTCCAAGGGATTGAGAAGTCATGTTGTCACATTTTCAGCACTCCTTATAAAGTATGACAAACATGTGACAACAGGAGTCACGCATCCTTCCCCCAACACGCTCGAGAGATGTGACAAAAGTATTCTGAAAAGCACTCTGTTTTATTTAGCTCAGCATGAACACATTCGGGACTTTTGTCAGAATATTCAAACTAAGATGGTGAGTGTGTGATACCTAATGGCTCTATTCAAAAAAGCAGCTGAGCAATGAGAATGGGAAACCACTAAGCCACAGTATAAAACATGAAATCCTGTATTCCTGGTGAAACGTGCAACTTTGTTTTCTTGTATTTAAAAAAATTTAAAAATCAGGTGATGCAAAGCAGCTTGCTTTCAGGTTTGTTCAAAGTGGTTAGACTTGTATTATGTCGACTGTGTGCTCCTCTGAAGTGATGCAGAATCCTCAAGCAGTGTGGCCAATTAATCAGGTGTCAGCATGTGCACATTTCAGTGACAAAGAACAGTTCTAACACCTTGTTAGCAGTCTCAGGGTGCACATACCCACTTGTCATAATTACCACCTTGAGTACCACTGATTTTGAAGCCATCAGAACTGATCTGCCCCCCCCCCCCCCCTCGTCTGGTGTGGTTGATACTCACCACCTGGTTATTTTTCTAAGTAATGGGGAAGGTATATGCCAGACCTGTGACTGTAGCTAAGCAGCTGTGCTAATCACAAAGCATATGCAATGTGATTAGTGAGTTATGTTTACATTTGTGCCAACCTCATCTTTGAAACAACTCCAAGATGTTGTGTGCGTTTTATGAGCCTTTGAAAAATCTGTGTATTTTATAGGTTAGAGGGAGAACATTAGAGTAAAACATATTTAATAGAGAAGCCAGAACAGTCCCATACTTTGCCACTGATAAAAATTGCTGTAATTTGTTTACATCACAAGTTTTTGTACAATTACTAACAGTACGATATGTATTGCAGATGTGAAAGGCTATGTAATTTTAGACCTTAAGGACCCAAACAAATCTTGCTGTTCTTTCTTGAGCTAAATATTCTTTTCACAAGTACACCAATCTGGCTTTGTGGACAAATTTTCCAAAATTTTTACCATCTGTGTCCTCCTTATACACCAGAGAGGATCTGGGAAAAGAGATCATATCTCTCCCATATTAGCTTCACTGCACTGACTCCCAGTAAAATCCAGAGCAGAATTTAAAATCCTCTTCCTCAGCTACAAAGCTCTTAATGGTTAGGCAACGTTATATCTTAAAGGGCTCATAATACCCCATTACTCCGCTAGAAATCTGCACTCCCAGAATGCAGGCTTACCTTTGGTTCCTCTCCACAAGTAGAATGGGAGGCAGAGCCGTCAGCTGTCAGGCTTCTCTCCTGTTTATGTCCAGGAGGCAGACACCCTCTCCATGTTTAGCCGTATAACTGTACTCTTTTTTTATAACACTTACAGTTTGGACTGGCTCAGGCTTGCATGAACCATCCCTTTGTTAAACTGCTATATAGGCCTAGACTTTTTTATGAATTAATCCATCTTTACAGATGTAGATTAAGTTACTTAAAATTAACTTAAAGTTTATTAAGTTGGTAGTGTGTTGGAGCAGAAGTTCATTTGTAACCTTCCAATATTTGTTTACAACTTCATAATTAGCCACAGATGCAGCAACTTTGTGTCTCTTTTTACTTTGATAGGGAAAACCTGAGCTCGTGTTGGTCAGTATCTGTCATCTTCTACTTTCACAACATGTTATGAAATGATGTAGCAACATTAAGAAGAGAACATAATGTGTTGGCTCACCATAGGGCAGAGGCAACCTCCTCTTCATCCCAGGAGGAAGCAGAGAGAGAAGATGTTTGAAACGGGGTATAAAATTGTGATCTATTAAGTGTACTGTATATCCTCCCACCGTTATTGAACGTACAGTACTGGAAGACAGCCACTTATGGTGTGATTTCTAGCACATTTCCTGTGTGAGGCCTGATTACTGAAGAAACAGTATGCACGGCTGAACACCACTGAGTCAGCAGCTGCAAATAAAATTCACATTAGTTTGTTAGCGTGATGCTTCAGAGGTAATCCTGTAAAAATCGTGCATGGGTTACAAAAGGGTGGCAAAGAAAAGTGGCATGATTTATCCATTATTTTTGTTAAGTGTCTTTTGTTAGCTCACTCGTTGGCTATATAAGTGATGCAGAAATCTCATACCTATATGACATATGTCCCTATATCACGATTGACGATGCCATATATGTCACCTATAAGAGGATATATCATTATCACATATGTGATAATGATATATTACTTACTACTTACTACTATACTACTATATATATATATATATATATATATATATATATATATATATTCATTCAAATTTAGCAAAACAACATACAGTATATATTTTCATAGATACAGTATAACAATTGTGTATGCTTTGAAAATATCAACCTATACTGACAGGCTTGAGATGGATATATATTTACATAACATGTGTCTATATGCACATATATAAGCGTACATATATATATTTGTATGAGTCGACATTTGTCAATATATGAAATTGTTCCAATTTGTAATAGGCTTCATATATCAGTTCACTCAGGACACATAACAGCTTTCTTCAAGTTCAACTTTTTCATTTTCATGTATGGACACTGACAATTTATCTCAGGTAGGAGGTGATACTTTTTCTGTTTACAACGGTTATGTAACTGTCCATGGCCCTTATACTCTGTTTCTGTGACCTGTCTGGAAAAAAGCTGGCTGCATCAATTAAGTCTTCTGTATCAGATGTCATTGAAACTTGTTAAACGTCAGTATAGAGTTAGTGTGTGTCCACTGTACTACTATCAAGGAGCAGAAATGGGAAAGCAGAAAACAGTATTTGAAAAAGTCAG
The DNA here is from genome assembly GCF_046630095.1 of Trachinotus anak. NCBI lineage: Eukaryota > Metazoa > Chordata > Actinopteri > Carangiformes > Carangidae > Trachinotus > Trachinotus anak. The sequence continues at coordinate 23,978,882 of NW_027273859.1, read as the reverse complement.
TGTGGGAAGTGACCTGCACAGGACCAAAGAAAATAATGTTTGAAAGGAATAAAGGAGCCAAATAGTCACATCATTTTCAGCTGAGAGGCCTATATGTCACATGTATCCTGCATTTATATGAACATCAATCAAAGATTACTGGCTGTTAGATTTGGGGCAAAATTGTAACTCGTCCAGTGTTGCATTAGATATAAACTGACATGCAAAATTTAAAAGCTTGCTACAATACATCAGTGCATGTCAGTTTCTAAAGAAACCTTTAATGACTTCAATTTTAATGTAAAAATGTTAAGTTTCAATTAATCACTTGGAAAGTGTAGAGAAAGATTTGCATTTTGTGACTTCTGAAAATCTCTGACAAGGAAAGTCTTAGCTACATTTCCATCTTTTTCAGAAGTACTGCAGAAGCACAGTGTATCAGAACTTCTATGCCAAAACCGTGCAGACCTGAAAACCTTCCTACAAAATACTGATGAAAAACCTTTAGAAACATCTATAAAAGTTCACATGATTATATGATTGAATCCCTATAAAGTCATTACTTGATGAATCCTTCACTTTGCTACATTCATTTTATTACATCAATTTAATTCTTTTGCTTTCAACTGGGAAAAGGTGACCATAAATGGGGCTGTCATTTAGACATGTAAATCAGATACATAAAAAAAATGAATCTCTCCTGGGTCAATTACATAGCATTGAAAAGGGTAAGTTGTCCATTATATTTTATGGGTTAATTTTAAGAAACTTATAATCACTCACTAATTCATACCTAAGACCAAATGTTCCTGACATTCTGATGTGCACATTAGCACCTTTCACTCACAGCAAATCTTCAGCCTGTGATTTATAAATCAGTATTGCAACTGAGATTAGACTGCAGTTTAACTACCACTGCAATAGCCTCATATGTTGTTCTAAGATTACTGAACGTAATTAGTGGCTTGTGATCTGAAGAACAATTGAATGCATGTGTTACTGGCAGTTTAACAGCTGTTATCGGTTACAAAGCTGTCATTGTCCTCAGTTTCTGTGGGGAGCCTTACTGACTGACATGAAGAAGGTCATTGATCCCACAACTACTTAATATCGTCTTTGGGGCCCTGAGGACAGTACCGTGTCATTGTATGGATGACCTTGCGAGGGTACCCACTTTAGGTATTGTATATTACCCCAGCTGTTTGCTCTGGCAGACTGTTTCACATACAGTACATCGTACCACTAATTTCTTGGTATTCTCCCTGTGGGATGAAGTATTGATCTTTTTACATTACACCAAACACACGCAAGGTAAATTCATGAGAGAGATAGGGAGGGAGGGAGAGAGAGAGAGAGAGAGAGAAAAGAAAATTAGCCTTTTCAGTAAGTGAGAATATATATCACGTTCATTATAATAGTGATTTTGTCTGGAACTATAAGCAGAAGCTTAAATTGTTTCATCTGTATTCCAGCTCTAAAACTGCTCTTTTTGTTACCTCTCCCAACCACTGAGTGATTGTTGCAGGATATATTAATAAAACATGCTGCGGCGTTTCATTTTTCCAACTTTCTCCCTAACCTGTGATCATTTTTAATGACAGAGGTGCAGTTTGGTCCTGGGAAACATAACGACAAAATCACATGACTAGCTTGAAAAAACCTGTATAAACGCCCTTTCCAGCAAACACCCATAAAAACCTTCACTGAGTGCAATTAGATTGAGACTATATATCAACATGTGCAGACCAGATCAATAAAAGTGACATGCATGTATATATAGCTACAGCCAGGCGGGAGAGGTGGCAGCGCCTTTTATATTGTGATTCATTAAGCCATTAATGAGGCATTTTACAACATGTCAGCTTGGCGATGATTGACGAGGCTTTATTTATTCAGACTGTACAGTATGATTTCCCAGATCCTGACTCCCCACTGTGAAATGTCTTTATCGTGGCTGGAGGAGAAAGACAAAAGAACAGGTAAGGACTAGCTACTGCACAAGAGTATGACTTAATCACAGCCTATGCTAAAAGAGTAAGTGGAGGATACGCTGTGGCAGAATCTTGAGAAATTCCACTGTAGCCATCAAAATTAATAACTCTAATCTGTGTGAAATTGGACACATTTATTCAAAGGTATCAGATATAAAGCTTTCACCCTCAAGTGATTTTGATTCATCATAAAATGGCTAAGGCCTCTAATATGCCTTTGTATTCAACTGATAATGAGTATAAAAATAATGTAATAGGGCCTTTTATGCACGATTAAGTCTTTGGAAATGGATTTGTGGGTAAGAGCTACGACTACAGTTCATTTCAGAGCACAGCATAAAGGCAAGGCAGCGATCACCACCTGCGAGACAAAATGAAAGATAATGAGAGACGGGGCTAAGAGGACGAGCTGTCTTCGTCTTCAGGCACCGAAGACAAGCTGCCTGACAGCGCTGACATTCGATCCCAATTGCACCTGATAGGGCAAAAATGATCGAGCAGAGTGAGAGTACCGAACCCAAACTGTATCAGGGAACGGAGGTAGCTGGTGGAAAAGGGGGGTGGATTAGAAACCGGAGACAAGAAGGTAAAATTGATTGTGCATTTGTCGAGACGAGGCAGGGCCCAAGCTTGGCAAATGCCAAGAAATCTCAAAAGCTGTGCACGGGGTTAGTGTATCAGCACATTCAGGGACTGTTCACTTGATGGAGGAAAATGGCATGTCAGTGAATGGAGTTGTGATTATAGCACAGCGCATTGTGGCAGGAGTTCTTCATTACACAAATTGCCTCTTGTTATCCAACATTTGGATCGATACTGCAACACAGCCTCATTCTCAGGAAATATCCCTGCTTTTTGAATCAAGCACCGCGGCTTATATCTTAGGAATTTACCCTCTCATTAATAATGCATTCCTCAGGCTCATACGCTGAAAAGTCAGAGTGTGTCCACGCGGTGCTCAAATATGATTATATGTATATTTCCAAACAAGGGATATTAAAGAAGGGCTGTTGCACTCAGTAAAGGTAATAACAGTGATTTGTTCGTTGCACGATAAGTAGAAGAACCACAGGTTTTTTTAAGGAAATACACAGTCATATTTGAGAACTACAGCACAGCTAACAGTGCTTATGTTGTAGCACAACAACTGCCTTTTTGGCATCATGCATATTCTATATGTTGCTTTTATGTTCCTATCAATACATGCATGCACAGAGGCACATTTAGGCATTTCTTGTGCCGTACACATCTGGGTACAACATTTAATATTTCATGCATGGCTTAAGTTACCCAGAGAGACTGCAGGCCCAATCCACAAAGCTCCTTTTTGCAACCAACCTAATACTTGAACAGAAGAAGAGATGTTGTACAATGGACGGTTTTAAACAGAGAAACTCATTAATATTAAAGAATATTAAGGCTTTAATTAATCTAATTTAATAAAATATCTATTTCTAACTAGCTGATGTACACTTGTTAATACTTGCATTTGTCAGTCAGCCAACTAGCTGATCACACTCTATAAATACTTTTTGTCATGTTTATTAGTTTTAAATAATGTCACATATCCATACAGCCCTCGGAGGAGCAGTTACAAAATGAAATCCTTGGCCGCCTGAGATTCAGTCATTTAACCTGTGCCAAAGTCTGTAGTACTTCCTGGATTTACAGTAGGCAGAGAAATAATGAAGTCCTATGTTGATTCATTACTTCATTAAACCTTCAAGAAACAAAATGGATGACTGCTAACTACGCATTTACAATTCAGCAGCCTGATGCTGAGGTGTAATTGGAAAATGCATGAGCTGTATTAAATGTCTTCAGAATGAATGCCGTGATTTACTGTGAAAATTCAACACATCTCTCCCCGTGTACAATCTGATCCATGATGTAATTTTGTGAAACATCTTTTCACTAAAACAGAATTTTCTGTTTCAAGGAGAATACTTGACTGTATTGATCACAAAGCTCTTACACGACAAGACTGAAAGATCCGCGTAAGACTGACACTCTGAAGAGTTAGTGCGACGTTTGATCTTGAAGGTTTCCAAAATGTGTGAGTACAGTGGTGACTGTTGCAAAAATTCTCTGTGCACTCATCTTGAACAGACACTGCAATCCTATCGCATATCATCAATTGTTGGGTGTTGAATAGTGGAGTGACATTATTGTCAATATGAGATGAAATTGACTGGTTAGTTACTGGCGCCCTGCTGTAATGTCAGACGACACCTCCTTTTTAAGGGACAGCGACTGTGATGATAGTTGAGCAAACAAGGAATGAAAAGTAGCCACTTGGTATAATATTATTCTGAACTGGTGCATTAGCTCCCGTAGCATTTTCTCGATTGGTGCATTTACACCTCAAATCTGTGTGACCCTTTGTCTAAAAGCTGTTACCATCTATTTCAAGCTCCCTGCTTTCAAGTTCTGTGGAGACGGTGTAGATATTAGAACGGTGATGATATGGAGCATTAACGGTACCATGTGGATTGTGTCTATCCTTGAGGCCTATCCTCAACACACACACACACACACACACACACACACACACACACTGAATGCATTGCCTTCCTAGCTTTTCTTGTCATTGGTCAGTTTTTCTTTAAAAGCTGCTGGCAGTAACATGCCTTCAGTGGAATAGCATTAAAGTGAGAGATGTCAAAGCTTCTTTTTCTTCATGTTTTATGGCTTGTGTACACTCCACATTTGCATTACTGGCCTCTGAAGTAGAAAGGAATATGTTTTGCATCACCTGCACGCTCGTGCATATTAGGATTTGGTCCTGGTAGTAATATCCCCTGCTCACAAAATTTCTTGTTGAACCTTGTGTTTCTCCTCCCTTCACTCTTTTATTAGCATTTATTCATGTTGAGGAAAACTTAAGGTGAATGACAAACAGCAGTAAATAATATAAGCTGATGCCAGTTCACATTAATTCAGTGACAGCTAAAATTAAACCTGTTGTCTGGTGGTCTGCAAACCAGTGTCTTGACTCAGCCAAAGATTGTGAGAGTGTGGAATTCTTCTCTAGCAGTTGATCTGACAGAGCTAAAATTTTCATATCATATCAATATCTTCAGCTTATCAACTTTATAGTACTGCATCGGCATTCAGATCAATGAGAAGATTCAGTACCTCGTTCCTATTCAATAAAATGCTGTTAAACCTCAGTGCGTCCTTATGCACATGCTAGTAGAGCACAAGATACAAACCAAATAGGGATATACTTATCAAAACCTCACCCCATAGAGCCAGTCATGGTCAAAAAGTCTTTTTCAGCAATCTGACTATTGGGAGTATAATTTGAATTCCAAGAGTACTAATGTGTAACCAAAGCTGTCAAATAAATACAAGTGCAGGGAAAAGTACAATATTCCCTGTAGTGGAGTAAAAGCTTAAAACAAGATAAAATACAAATAAACAAGCAAAGTGCAAATACCTTAAAAATGTGTCTTAAAGGAGCCATAGGCATCGAAACCATGCACAGCAATTGGCTCCTGTGTGGGAGCATGCAGTCGGGGCCAAATTTACACTGACTTAATAACAAATTCATGGTTGGTGATAGGTTGGATCAGTCGTAGAGACTAAGTTGCTGTGGTTGTTTTGTTATCAGGCCTCTGCCCCTAACTGTAACCACCAATCACAGAAAACCCCTCCGATTGATCCAATCTAGTACTTGCCACACTCCACCTGAGCCAGCACATGCTGCGCTCGTTTCCTGTGGTGCTGAAATGCATGCATTTGACTTTTCCACATCTTTATAGCAACAGGTCATGTAGGCTGTGGTTTTTGCAGAAGGTTTATATTGGGCATGGGGGTGGGACATTCAAATATTCAGAGCTCGCACTGGCTCAAACTTAAATCAGTACCTATGAAAGGAGCTATTTGTAAGTTCTGCTATTGCTACGTAGCCAGCGTTAGCATTAACAGCTTTTTACTAATCAGTCCAGAAGAAACACTGGAAGTTCAGCATCAAACTTTATTCTTTTACTTAAAGAACTGTCTCCAGCGCTGGAAAGCAAAGCCGATATCAACTCGTCTCTATCATGTCTTTTCTTCTATTGAAGTTAGCACGCTAACCAGCTACCCATCTAGCCACTTTACAATACATCACTGTAGTCTCCAACCTGCCCTGAAGACGCAGTGCCGCTCAGGGGGTGTATTATAACCTCTTGTCTTGTAAGTGCAACAATGGCTGAAACTTTTGTCAAGCCATAATAATAACCACCGCCCACTTCTGGCAAGAAACCACATACTGTGGCAGCAAAAGCTTACAAAAAGACCCTTTAAATACCGAATTTGAGTAAAGGTGCTTACATCCCACCACCGCCAGTGATTCATTGCTGTTTATCGCTATCTGTCAAACACTCAAAGATGTTGTTTTTCATCCTGAAAGTTTCATTTCAGGAGCACTAAAGCACAGGACATGTTTACCGCATCAACATCTTTGTACCTCCTCAGTGTAGATGGATGGATAGATTAGCAAACAGATGCACACAGATTTGATTTCAAAAATTTGCTATAAAAGATGAGCCATTTTTGAATGCATGCTTAAGTACTCCTGCTATGGCTGCATGAGCCAGAGGAAATCATATATAATATAATGTGTTGATGTTGGAGTGCATCTATTTTGCCCCACAATATAACTTTTAACGACATATTTCCTGCAGCTACAATGCAGAAGAGATGCATCACTATAGTCCAACAGATCGATCGTTTTACACATTGGCAGAAAGCAAGAGGAGGGATGCACACTGTTTGATGACTGAAGTTGGCACTTATCATCATAAGATAGTATTTGAGTTACGGCCAAACCACATAGACAGGGTGATCCTCTCAAATCCAAGCAGTCGATAAAGAGGATCAGGGCCTGTTTGGCTTTTTTTTTTTTTTTTTTTCCTATTTGGCCTTTTGACGGCACTTGATTGATCAGCCTAGTCTTGCCATTTGCCAAAATTGATGATGAGCAAAAAGAGTTACAGTCAGGGGTATCAGTTGCCTTTGAGAAGCTGACCTTCAAGCCTGTGAGGTTGCAAGGTGCCAGACAGCTTTGACTCCAGAGGATTGCCATGGCATTTTACCCTGAGCAAGCGCACACATGCCCTCACTTGATGGAGATGGAGAGTTTGTTTGCCAGCTGTCCAAATTTAATTCAAAATTTATGGACCACAAAAATTGGTTTTCAAATTTTGGCCAAGGACCTTGAGGTATTTCCAATCCAAATTTGTTATTTTTTATAATATGATGTGAAAGGTAATGTGTTTGTGAAGGTCAGAAGTTCATATTGATCAAATGTTTATCCGAGTGAGAGTTTGATAGACTGGCTTATGCATTGTTGGTTTTAGTCTTTTCATGGGATTTGTTGACCGTAAGAAAAACAACGAACATCCTCAGCTTTATCTATTGAACTGACTTTGCTTCATCTATTTACTATCTAAAATAAATTTTCCCACTAGTGTATATTTGCACAAAACAAACAGTCAGCCTTCGTGGCACTGATGCAACTGTGAAGCCATCAATAGTGTGAACCATATTTCTGCCTCACCTGATATTTTATTCAAACGTTCCATGTGCATTTCATGGTGACACTTTAGGGCAAACATACAGAATAATTGGTCCTCCAGGGACAGGCGGCAGTGTGCCTGGCAGTAAGTGACTCACGCCTTTTCTTGCAGGTCTAAGGTGTATCAGCGATGGGAATGTTTCCCACAATGCAACAGCTATGTTGTGCTTGCAGCTGTGTGGTGTATCTGCCCTTTTTCCGTGAGCAGCAGCAGAGAAAAGAGATCGATTCCACTCCTTTACTCGCTCTTTTTGTGCTGTATACATTAAGATCTTTGATGCTGCAAAACAAAAAAACGGAGGACACATGCTTAAGGAGGAAGAGTCACTCTTAATAACGACAATATTTGCATCAGAAAAGACAAAGCAGCCCTCCTGTCGGCAAAAAACGACACAATCAGAAAATGTGGTTATTGATATTTAAATGCATAATCCAGTTATGGAGTAAAGCACCTGAGATGCTTCTTTTCTTCTCACCTTAAAATGCAATATACTTTGACTCCCCAATAGGCTTTTAACAGATTTTGATATTTAATCATTTCAAGCATAAGATATTTAATTTGTTTTGCTCCATGGTTTGCCTCCATAATTGCATCTCTAAGGTTTTTTTTTTTAAGTTGGTCGAAATGTTCTTCCAGGGTGCATCCATGCCTTGAGGTCTAATGGCAAGTGTCTGCTTGATACTCCAGTAACTGAATCCCAGATTGGCCACATTTTTATTAAGGATCTCTCCCTATTTAGTGAGGGGGAAAATAGGCCTTAATTGATTCCTCTGCAATTAAACACAAAGACAGCGGTTGTTCTGTAACTGAACAATTAATTACAACTCAATCCAATAATAATGGTGACTCCAACACAGAGGGAAGGTTTATCCAACAACAGGGTGTGCTTTTTTTAATCAAAGCAGCACTGTACCTGTTTGTACTGCCCAGCAAGACAAGCTGGCAAGTCTCCGAATGTTACGCAACAGCACTGTAATTTCAATGAATTATCTCTGCAAGAGTAAAACAATAATTAAACTGGCAGTGATGCCTCGAGGCGGGCAGAGCTGGTGGTAGCTTTTGTTGTGTTGCCTCCTCATGTCCTATTGACAACTACACCTGTTGACTTTCATTTCTAAGTGTCATACAGTGCTGTTACTCAGTGAATGTCAAGCCAACGCCCATGGTTAGTCTAGTGTGTTATCGATTGCTGTGATGGAACACCATGGAGGAAATCTGTTTTGGGCAGCAACTTAATGTCAGCCCAACTCAAGCGAGCTTTAATCAACATTCACCTGCAACCTCTGTCACGTATTTGTCAAAGCAGTTGGATAAACTGTTGTGTTCCAGGCCCCCCGCTGAGAACAGCAGAGTGGAGGTGCCTGACAGGTGCAGCTGCCCTTTTCCCTACCACAAGTGTTTTTTTTTAATATATTTTTTTTTATTTTTAATTTTTTTTAAAGCCTGCAATCAGACAGAAGGGGTGCAATCTTCAGAGCATGCTGTGGTGGATGTTTCTACCTCGCTCATCCTTCAGGATTAGTGTTAAAACCATGACCCAGTGGCTCAGGCATGATGAGAACACCGTTCCAATCTGGTCCTCCTCTGAAGGCCTCGGCAATCCTCGGCCTGGACACAGAAAATGGTGTCCATCAGAGATGACTTCCCCCTCCGCCCCCGTATTTCAAATTAAAGCTTCATGTTTTTTTTTCGACCTCTAAGCAGTAATCCTCATCTGAAAATGAACTGAAATTTCACAGTTTCCTGTTCAGACGTAGAGCATTGTAGTTCAATAAATTTTACAAAGAGTATAATGAAGATTTAAATCTACTTTACAACAGACAAACTCCAGGCTTCGGAGTCTGGCTCTCACTAAGATATATATAAACCACAATTAGCATAACAAGCCCCGGCCTTGTTATGGGGAGAAGCTCTGCTGTCAGTGGCAGCTTAAGCAGGTTACAACTTACCTCAGATTCTCACTGCTTTCCCCACATTCTTTTCATGTAAGTATCATAGCTTCTGTCTGTTAGTCGGGAGCTCGTCTCACTAAATGTGTAATTATGGCAACCGAACTGGTTTCAGGTAGAGGTTCCTGTGTAGTTTCGCATCCTGTGAAATCGGTAATATTAACTTAAACTTCGCATAGCATAGCAAGAGTACTGGTAAGCAGATTGGCACCTAACTCACTTTGCATAGATGTTGAATTGAACATAATCCAGGTAACAAAATTGCATCTCCTGATCAATATCATGCGTTTGACAATTTTAAATCCACAGACATGTAATGCACACATTTCAGAGACACACTCACTTTTGCCGGAGGCTAATAAGCTTTACAATGTGATGAAAAGTCTTCAGTGGAAGCCTAAATATGCTTAATGCCTTCTGAAAAATCCATAATGAGGTTGGCTAAATAATATATAAAGATGTCTCTTTTATCTTCATAAAAATCATTTTAACAGATCTGTGTGTTACATTGCACAATGAGTTTTTTTGGTTTTTGTTTTCTTTACTCACTTTTTTCTCAGTTTCCCTAGTTATGTAAGTTCTGGTGACCCTGAGTTCTTTTCACTTGAGACTATTTGTTTTGGTGAGGGCAAAGACCTTGTAAGAAGAAATGATTTCAAACAGAGGTGTCTGAGGATAATCAAGGTGGCCATATTCAGCACTTGTACTGTTGCTCAGTGATTAAAAAAATAAATAAAAAGATTTCTACATATAGATGTTTATCTGCCATTTCTTGATTTGAGTATTTAAACGCTCTCACGTCAAGGTTCAGTTCTGCTGGACTGGTTTCCAAAAGCACTTTTTTGGGCTTCAGTTGCTGAACCTAAAAGCATAATACTTCAGCTTTATTTACTAAGAATGTCCTTCACATCAAGTTGCGTTACAAATCTCCACAAGAGCACTGCACAAGCCTTTCAATCGCTAATTTAAAGTACAAATTATGTCCCTCAGCTTTAAGACTAATCTGCCCATGAGTGGAACCTTATTACCCAAGGGAATCCTTTAGAAATGGAGCATTGTATGATCCGATCCGAGATTCCAATGTGGAAAAGCTTGACACTTGCTTGCCATGCTATGCATGTTGTGCAAAGATGACAGCAGCCCTGCTGAATGGCAAGTCCCAATTAGCAAAGACTGAATGTGACCTTTCATATATAGGATGTTATACGTGGGAGGAGGTCTGTATTGCAAAGTGGTGAATTTAATGCAGCCTCACTTTTATGGCCTTGCCTGCAAATAATTAACGCAAGCATAGTATGTACATGTGATTGACCATATTCTTGACCACAAAAGACATGTGGGGGCTTCATGTTTAGACCAGCTGTTTGTAAACAACTTTCCATTCATTACACAGAGTAATTTATTGAGAATTTGATTGCTGTTGTTGTTTAGTTTATCATGGAGCACACGCTCTTCCCTTCATTAAACCCTGAATCTAGACCCCAGTCTTCGCTGCTCTTCTCCTGCCCTTTGTGTAACCTTAGCTGGATGGCCTGTTCAGCCCAGCTGGTGATGGTTCAGAGGCACACACAGCTGTGCGGGAGTCGGCCTAGAAGGCACTTGTTCAGGGTCCTGAATACGATTAGTCCATCACACAAGTGCTTCCTGCTTCAAGGCCAGTCAAGGGTCCCTGAAATGGGGTGCCAAGGCCACAGAGCTTCCTGTCTAGGCTGCTGCTCCTTTCCATGGTCGTGGAGGGGAATAGGCAAGCTACTGTGCTTATTTTAAACAAGGGTAGAATACTTCAAAGGACCACTGATCCCCTCAGCCCCATTTCTACCACTTGTTTACTGTCTTGACAACTAAAAAGAGTTTAGTCCCTGGGAGCGGTGTTCTGTGTCAGTAATTACTTTTATCTGTTAAATTGTTTCTTCTTTTTTTCCAACTCAATAATGAACATGCCACATTGAAGAGATTGCATTTTGATCACCTACTTTTTCTCTGAGGTTTAATTCCTTGCATTTGAAATGAACTATTCAGGTCTTAAGGGGGGCACAGATTACTATCTGTAGTTTTGGGCAAACAAAGCTTCATTAAGCAACTGCTTAATATGTATAAATGTAAAATGATCTGTTCCAAAAAGTCTGGCTGCAATAAAACAACCCAAACTTTTCTAATGTGGAGGTGAGCTCATTTAGAGTCCAGTGTCTCACCGAGTTTTGTAATCTACTAAGCTCTCAGCCGACGGTGACACCGCTCATTAAACATTCACACTGTTTTCCTTTTTTTAATGACCCACATCAAATAGACAGTTTTTTGAGTTAAAGGATGAATAACTGACACCACTTTAAAAAAGGACAGCATGAAGCTCAATGGAAGTGATGCTTCTAGAGAACAAAAAAGACTTATTGCGCTCCTTTGAAACAGGAAGTACTGTCACCTCAGGCAGATTTAAAAAAAACTTTAATTGAATGCTATCAAAAGTGCTGTCAATACTGCTCACAGTATACTCTGCAAAGTGGAAAAAATTGCTGTCAGTGTCCAAAAGCCCAGAATCAAAAAAAAAATATATATATATTCCTCTCATCTCATCCAATCTGAGGAGCACACACACTCAGAGGAAGGGACTGGAAGCCGAGGGAGGGGGTGGCTGGTGAGCGCAGGAAGGGGAAGGGGGTGGAGGGAAGGAGGGACAAGCAGAGGCAGAGATTCTCCTCTAATGAGTATCTGGTGGGTGTTCTCCTGGAGTCGTGACTTGTTTGTTCTTCTATTATTCCCTGAGTCCTCTATCCCTCCATTCTTACCGCAAGTGAGGACCCTGGCTCAGAGAGTAAGATATTGCTGCGGAGTTAGGCTTGTCATGGCCGCCTGTCAAATGCGGCTAATTGGATCCAGTCGGATTGACCCCAGATCCTTTGCCTATCTCAACTGTGCCCTAATCCTTCTCAGTGGTCCCCTTTGACGTGTATTTAAATGCTATGCTTCAATAATACACTGAAAATGACTTGTCAAAATTCTGGATGCTGCTTCCAGATCAGTCTCTGTGACATTGGACAAGGATGTCCCTGTGGTTAAGTGTCCACAAAAGAGATGGGGAGTGAAGAATCAAGGGTACTCGAGCGTTGTTCCATATTAATATAATCACTATAAAGCCAAATTATTAAACTGCTTTCCTTTGGCTGCTCCACCAGTTGCCAACTTTCCATAGGAGCTGTGCAGTTTCTTTCACTTCGTCTTTGATATACAGTCAGTCAGCCTCCTTTTTTTTCTTCTTGTGGCTCCTCCATTGTGTGACTTTAAACTTAACTCTTTTGAACTCTAAGATTATTCTTCCTGACCCATTTCTCTCCCCACTTACCTGCTCCGAGAGAAAGGCAGGGTTTCAGGTATCGAAAAGAACAAAAATAGAGAACGTGGTGTGAGCCTATAGCATCGTCTCACCTAATTAGCAGGCAGAAGATAAAAGGCTGTCATTCATAATTGAAGCTGGCAGAGGAACCCTATCATCCCTGAATTTGCAAGTGAGAATGTTGAAGCTGCGTGACTCCTGCCCTGCTTTCATCTGCACTAGCACGGTGAAGAAAATCTAAAGGGCTAGATGTGTCAGTTTTTCAGGGTATGAGTGAAGGTAAATTAAGCCATTGTGCTTCATTTAAAATAAATCCTCACAATATTCCCAAACATCTCACCATTTCTTTTTCAAATGTAGCTGTTGGTTTTTTTCTTTTGTCTCACTGTTTTGCAGCCGTGGGGCAGTAAACATGAAGGGTCTCTGATGATTTGGTTTCGGGCAGAGCAGGTGAACCCGCTCTGTGGAGCTATGCGGTGTATCAACACTTTGCGGAGGGCTGATCAATATATACTGCTGAAGCCGGGCTGCTTCCCCGCTTCCCACAACTGTGTAGTGTTGTAGCAGTTTTTCAAGATTTTCAGTCTGAGTCACGACAACACTTCAGAGGTGTTCTTTCTGCAGCAAAATTAGCTTACTGCAGTGTGGTCCAAAACAGTGCATCATAATGCATTAAAGGTCCAATATTTTACACTATTCCAGTGTTTTATTTAAAGTGTAGGTATCCATAAAAAGATATTTGTAGTTTCGTGGACCAAGAACCATCTCACTGTAGTTTTACATCTCCTCTCTCAAGCTTGTCTCTGGAGCTCTAGTAACAAGTCGGTGAGCCAATCAGAAGCGAGGCTCTGAACCTCTCTTCTGATTGGCTGACTATTCTCCGAGTGATCAAACAAAAATATAGCAGATTTCAGGTAAACACCAAATCCTGCAAGACTGGATGGTGGATCAGGGTGGGCTGGTCTTCGGGCACGGCTGAGAGCGGTGACTGCTTTGTTGTGACATCACAAAGCCACAGAAGTCCTGACGGCTCCCTTTAAGGCTCAGTTTCTGAATACAGGCTGTGTGCAATTCCTCCATAGACTGAGCCCTTTGATTTTCACAGTATTAATATAGAACCTAGACCTGCTTTATAATCAAAAGACGATATGGAAATCTCAGTTTATACAATATGGTACTGTTAATGCAACAAGCCATGTCTCTATTGACATTCTACTCATCTGCACCTAATCCTGATCCTGCCTTTTAATGAAAATTGGATGCTTGAGTCATTGTGTGGAGATATACTCAGCTCAACGCCCCCCCACCAACAAATGTAGTATTCTGAAACTTGACGGATCTGCACATAGATCTCTAAAATATTTTACTACATGCTCTTTGCTTTTTGCTCCATGCCTAAAGGAATTATCTCAGAGATTTATGCGCTGCTCTCTATATCCCTTGCAAGGAGCGATCAGAAAGTGGTTGGATGAGTTTTATGTTTCAGTATAATAGTGTTCCTCTCCTGTAAAACATCCCAGAAATAATTTCCTGCAGCAGTGTGGTGCAGTATAAATACAGGATGGCAGAATAAAAGCATGCAGGGACTGTCACTGTCTGTGCTGCTGTGTCCTCAAGTTGGCACACTATGACAACATGACTACAGTGTGTCCAAACATATACACTTCATAGCATGGGCATACACTTCGCCTTACCATCCATGTATTCAGATGAAGAACTCAGATCAGAACAATAGAAAACAGAATGTTTCACTCCAAAACAGTCAACAAAAAGACTATGATATTGACTATATTACACTAAATATCATTTTTACAGCCCATACAAAGGATCGCATCTCCAGCTTTAACAAAAGGTATAGAGACAGAAATATTTCTGGCTGGCTGCAGCTTTGAAATCAGCTTCACAAAGAGGTCCTTCCTTTTGCTGCCTCCCTCAGCTCTTTGTGCCTCACCCTCTGTCATCTCTTTTTAGTGAACACTGTGGCTGTAACAAAAAAAACTGCCCCTGCCAATAGAAAGCTTCATTTACAAAGCTATAGTAACCTCAGACAACAGCAGTCAATAGTTAGCAAACACAGTGCTGAGCAACCATGTGCACTAAGATGCCCAAGAAATGTACAAGAAAAAGACAGGAAATAAATTAGTAATATAAATAAACCAGAAACTCAAGTGGTGTGCTAATGAACTGATTAATGAGAACTATTTTAGAGCATAAACTGTCATATAGCATTAGATCCAGACAAACCAACCATAACTGCTGGGGAAGTTGCTGAAGTTACTTTCATCATGTTCATTTGTGCAAAAGAAGGAGGCAGTGGAAATTGGGAAATGTCTGAAATTCATTTTGAACTTGGAAGAATGAGAAATGGAGGGGGGAAAAAAAGGCTGCAATTTTTTTCACATCTCTGTTATTGCCAACCAATCGTATGGAAGGAGCAAGCCATGTCAGTCCATATCTCAATTCTTTCCGACTTTGCCAGCATGTCTGTGGGACTGAGCCCCAAGCCTATTGGCTCCTTACGCATATGCAAATCTTTAAAGAATATGTAAATCTTTTTAATATGGTCTAAAACAACTGGGCTGTGTAGTTTTTAGCAAATGCTTCTCAAAATGAAGTGAATAGTGCATTTATTGAAATATTGTGTGCCAGTGATTATTTACACCCCCAGGATGGTGCATGTTAAACTTAAAATAAACTACAGTGCCCATGTTCCTGACAATGGACAATGACCATGTCACCAAGTGCAATGGTGTGGCTCGTTTTAATAGTTCTTTAACAGCACTGGAGCTCTGTTAGAGGACAGACACAGGGCTTTAGCTACAAAAACAATATTTGGTATTATTTGTTTGGATAGTCACTTTAGCCAAAGAGGATGAAAGGTCAGAGGCTTTGTATTCTGCACATCACAGCGTAAAAGCAAACAAAAATTTGTGACTTATCAGAAACGCTTTTAAAACGCCCCGAAATGCAGCACCACTGCTTCTCACTGTGAAATCCTCACACCGAAGCCACTCTGTCGAGCCGTGTCTCCAGACCTTCTTGCTTTCTACTCATTGTTACCAGTCCGAGCCAATTCACTCCCATCTAAGTGGTTATCCTGAGTCTGTTTGCTCTGATTGCACTTGAATGGTCCCTGTGGCCAGATGTGGTGAAATGGCTGCCTCCCTGTGGGACAAACAGCCTCACAGGAAAGCAGGAAAGAAAATTACTAATCAATGTGTACAACTCCCCAATGACACCGAAAGGAGTGGTGCTGAGGCTGTGTCACATTTCACCCTGAAGGTTTTCTGGAGGAATTGGTCTTCCTGAGAGGTTGAGTGGATGGTTGCCTTCTATTGGATTGGCTGTGACTGACCACAAAGTATTACCAGGGAGTGATGGCGCATACAAAAAACTGTTTTTTCTTTTTTTTTTTTGGCTTGTATTTCACACTTTTTTCATATATTGCTGTTATATCAGTCCATGCCTCTTTTTTAATGGTTATGCTGCTGTTGAAAACTCTTAGTTGTCACTTCTATAAAAATCTCACTAATTAGTTGGCTTGTTGTTCTGTAATGATTTGCAATGTTTAATCACTTCTCAGTTTTTGTGTTTGTGTCGTGTCCGTTTGTCTGTGGGTAGATTTTGTCACCACGATAAAGTCACAACAGTGCAATTTACAGTCATAGTATCTAGTTAAAGCTAGAAGCAAATAAATAGAAGCATAAAAAGTAGTATAAAAACAGAATTTCTGTCTTGGGGGGTTTAGAGGATTAAAACATTTCAAATTAAAAACTGCAATTAACAATCTCTCACCCAAATTAAATTTGGAGGGTGCTGAAATATGGACTGCTGCTGTGCAGTCTCATGCACGCCACTGTTTTCGCTTTTACCTGCTGCACATGAGGGGAAAAAAATTGACAACAGAACACATCCCTTCAAAAGATAGTGTGGAAGTGCAATCTGTCTGCGCCTGGTTTCTGTCAACTCTTTGATTTTGGCGATATTACTCCCTCTTGTCAAAAACGCAAGGAATGAACAAATATATTACTGGGTTTATCTACTTCAGTAGGTGAGTGAAGCGTGTCGTCTACAGCTGATTACATCGGTCTGTTGGTGCACAGTGACAGGAGGAGTTCCACCTCCTACAGCGAAAAGACAAAGCGCTGGAACAATCCGATCTCATTCACTTACAGGAGGTGTGCTGCCATCACAATCTAGTGACAACTGCCTTCAGTCAAGCATTTTGCAGACTGACAGAGCTGAAAAAAAAAAAACACTGTGGGAATGATGAGGGTGTCTGTCACTGTTTGTGTCGGCCCCCTGAGATGTTGTCAAGGACGAGGTGTTTGGTTTTGGGACACACACTTCGGCACTGGAACTAAAATCGCAGTGGCTCATAATGACTTATGGCTCCTTTGCTCACTAGCTAGTTGCTGACCTTGTCTGTCTTGTTTGGCAATGGGCATAAAGCACACAACCAGATTAACAATGCATTTTGACTGAAAACAGCTGGTTGCTGCAGCTGTAAACAAAGTTGAGAGCAGTGGTAGTGAATCAAATCACTGAGCTTAAAATTTTTGCAATTGCTGCACAGCCAACGTTTGCATTAACAGCTGCTGACTCACAAGTCTCAAAGAAACGTTGCGAGTTCGGCATCAAACTTGATTCCTTCTCTCACCAAGAACTGTCTCCAGTGCTGGAAAGCAACATTAATCTTAACTCTTGTCTCTATCATGTCTTTTCTTCTACTGAAGTTAGCATGCTAACCAGCTAGCCTCAGCCCTTCTTGTCACTTTCTCATAGCGACTCACAATAGCCTACAGTTTGCCCTAAAGACGTAGCGCTGCTCAGAAGGCATATTAGAACCTCTTGTTTTACAAAGACAATGATGGTTGAAGCTCTTGTCAAGCAACAATCACCACCACCACCTGCTCCCGGCAAGAAACCATATTTACTAAAACTTATTGTAGCCCCTTTAAAGACTGTAGATCTGAGAGGAACTGGGTGGTAATTCTGTCAGTTTGTCACTACAAGCAACTCCTTTCATATTTCATGTCTTTTGAAGTGTTATTATTATGAACATATTGATGTAGCTTTCAAAGTCTACATGACATCCCAAGTAGTTATTAAGGTATGAAAAGAAGAACGTGAGATAATAACCCAATTCACTGATACATAGCAAAAAAAACTTCCTGAATAACTCCGTATTAGGTCCATGGGGTATAAATGGGTCATTTGACATCACCTCATATATATACATATATATTTATATACACAACAGAACACCACAAAACAGTCAAAAAACAAAACAAGTCATATAAATCATTTGTGCTCAGCTGGCACTGGTGATGAACTTGACCCAAATTCTACTAGCCCACTGTACCTCTATAGCCCAACCATTAGGCAGCCAGGCAGGCCACTTGCCAAGTCAAACTGTCTGCCGTGCCTGAGGAACTCAAAGGTTAGTTGGTTATCAGCATTCTCAGCATCACCCTGAAACAGTGGCTCTCTGTTCCTGTGCAGTCGTCTCTCACTCATACAAATCTGAGAACATTTTAGAGAATTTAAAGTATTCTTGAGGTATCAGTTTCTCATATTTGCAAAATGCACTGTAGACAGATAAACTAAATTCTAATGATGTATCTCGGCAGGGACGTTATCCCTGTAGCCCTGTCATCAATGGATGTCAGAACTACACCATTGGCAAGTATTAATTCATAAACATATTGTCACAAATGGAAACATGTTAAGTTCATAATCACATTCTTGAAACATTGCAGTGCACAGTTAGCGTTAATGTTTGTCAAAGTAACATTATTCAAAAACATTTGCAGATGCTAAGTGCTCCTTTGGTTTTCAACCCTGCATTGAGTTGATATTTCAAACCAATATTTCTGGCTTAATAATGTCTTTAAAACCACTTCTCCTTGCTCTGCATAAG
Organism: Trachinotus anak; assembly: GCF_046630095.1. Lineage (NCBI taxonomy): Eukaryota > Metazoa > Chordata > Actinopteri > Carangiformes > Carangidae > Trachinotus > Trachinotus anak. The sequence continues at coordinate 23,960,145 of NW_027273859.1, read as the reverse complement.
AGTGTCTGAAGAGTGCAGTGCAGACTTTTCTGTTCTGTCTGCTTCACAGTAAATGCAGACTTGATCTTCACTCTGGCGCATTACACAACTCAGGCAAAAGTTAAAAGGATAACTGAGATTTTTTAAATCTTTTTTTTTCATGTTTTGGGTGTAAATGATTAATATGGACAAAAATCTTTAATCAGTCCACTATTGAGAAAGAACGATAGACCTGGCAACCACACAATCAGCTGCTGCAATGTAAACAACAGGGCCTATTCAAGTCCACTTAAAGTGCTTGTTTTTTTCCACTGACAGGTTCAGATTGTTATTAAAAGTATCTGACAACTTTATGGATTGGATTCCTACAGAGACTTTTTTGTTAAAGAGTAAGATCCTTTTTGTTTAGAATAGACAGAGCGATAAAACAGCCGTTACATCGCTTTGTTCAAAACCACCAGACTCCATTTACAAAAACAGTCATTTTACCTCGCAGAACATGCAGTTTCTGGTCTACCACTGACTTGGTTAATCATTTATACTCAAACATGGGAAAATAAGGCCTTGGTTCAAAAATCCCAGACTTATTCTTTAAGAGTCTACCAGCTGATTCATTAAATTGAAATCAGTGCTGTCTGGCATCCTGGAAAAAAAGAAAAAATATATATAAAGGCAAAATGTCAAACAGCATTAACCTGCTTTCAAAGGTGACCAATAAAAAATGGAAAGTATTCATAAATTGTACCTGAGAAGATGAAAGCTTGTCTGCTCCTTAGTTGCCACAATGCTTTAAAGACATGAACACTTTTATTCAGAAATGTATTGCACTTAATATCCATATTATGAGTGTGAATACCTTTTGCTAGGTAGGTGCTGCAGAGTTGTGGAGGTGTTCACTGGATGGAGCACTGATCATCGAGAACCATCTGTGCTATTCATCCCAGTTTAGGGTTAATTTTTAAACACTGATGTTCAGTAATAGAACACTTAATGAGGCATAAATACCACATTTTATGACTTCAGGGTACTCATGCCAATGAACTTAACTGAGAGTGTGTACTGGAGGCCACACAGCTCTTTCTCCTTCTTTTTTTTTTTTCCTCTTTCCCTCAGTAAATAAATAGGCCTAATGGCACTCCTATTCTACATGCTACTTTCCAGCAGATGGCAGCTCCATGTGACGCTTAACTAATCATAAACATGTAAATAATGCAAGGCACTCTGGCTGAGAGGACTTGTTGTAGTCAGACAGTGGGGGCTTCGCCAAAAAGGATCAGCTGCAAGCCAGAACATTGCACAAGTCCTGATACCGCTCCATGGCAAATTCTTCCCTTTAAATGATTTACATATTGAAAGAGGTCATTTTCATGTTGGAGTAATCAAGACCTTATGTTTGCTCATGCTGTCATGAATATTTACCAATGAATTTTGATTAAGAGTTGGGCCTGAGGCTGTGATGACACAGTGCAGGCAGCGTCCAGTGTTATTAATGAGATTCTTCGCTGATGAGAGATGTGAGCAATGCTGTAAAGTCCTTTTGTTCTTTTATCAGTCTCTGTCTGCCTACCAGATGAGTGAAGTAATTTCCAAGACTGCAGTGAAACAATATGTTCCCCTTGACACAAATCATTATCTTCAGGTGGTCCTTCAAGCTCGTTGACTTTTATCTTCACGTTTTTCAAGTAATTTGTTCCCCTCCAAGTGAAACCCGCTGATAGAAAGGCCTGTAACACAGAGTCATCCAGTGATTGAAGAGATATTAGCTCATTTACCAGGAAATCATCTTGGAAGAAAAGGAGGAGGTTAATAATAGGCCAAGAGTGAGTCTGTCTGTCTGTTTTATCTATTTTTCTGCCTGGTTGCCTGTTTATTTGCAATGAGTGAAATTATAAAAAGGTGTAAAATAACACAAAAATATATTTGAAGAGTTATAAATAATAATATTCATAATAATTAACACATCAGAAAAGAAGTCCTGTTTTGGTCATTTGATGTCCTTCATTCATCCAGATGTCAGATATTGGGACTTTCTGAAATGCACAGACACGGTGCACTGTAACCTGCTTTATTTCCCCCAGCATCTTTTAACAATGTCTGTGTTTGTTAAGAGCAGAATCTCGGCATAAATGTTGAGGAGTACGAGAAAGAAGGCAATGGCCCGTGTAGGTAAACAGCTTTCGAGGGATAAGGTTTTGGTTGGAGGACAACACACAGTTAGAGGTCAAACAACAACTTCTTTGAAATTGAAGCGTTCTCCTTCACCTTGGAGAAAATAGAACTGACAGAGTCCTACAGCTGTGCTCCAAGATGACAGTCGCGTGGCTGCAATGACATGCATTGAAAACTGTAGTGAATGAGACCTTGTGTAACGATGAGAGGCGGTTAACAGGGCGGTGAGGTGGGCCCCCTTTATTTTTAGTTTCCACTTCAGACTCTGGTCTTATTGGTGCCCACTGCTGCCAATATTTTGCCTCTGATCAAAGGTACAAAACTGAATTTTTCATCTATCCGAGCCGGCTCCAAGGATAGGTTTTATAAACTATCTTTTAGAATTCAACAAGAACACACATTCAGTAACTGTTAACAAAACGGACCCAAAAGTTTCTCAGGAGCCAAAGCGTTAATAATGCATGAATTGTGTAAAATTGTACAAAACCTGTCTAAACCCCGAGTCCAGAAGACGTCTCCCTGTCTCTCAGACGTGTGTAGTTGCAGACTGCAGCGCTATATCACGGCAGACATGCTCAGCATTGCAACACAGAGCATCTGGGGTGTGGACAGAATATAGGAGATGTGGATTTCAGTCAACACTACACCAGACCGTGTACAGGAGTGATGGGACAAGTCCTACATGGATCCCTGATAAATTTGAACAATCTGCATATCTGCAGTTTTTCTTTTTGTCACCACCTGCTGTGAGAGAATAGGCACACCCCCTTTACATTTTCCTGCTGGGCTCCTGACCTTGTCTGGGACATGTCATTCATTATCGGACATGCTGTATATTTTAGCGTTCTTGGTCAGGTACAGTGACTCATCTTTGGCTGTGCACACATCAAAACATAAACTACAGCCAGGAAATGTGATATGTCTGCCTATGCTACCACCTCTAGTTGGCCTTTGGCCCTAGGCAGCATGTTATTAAAAAATCCATATCCATCATACCAGCCCAAAACAACAAACCAGGTGCTACTGGGTCCCCTCCCTCCACTTTGAGACTCTGCAGATGTTGGATAGCACATCTGCCCAGGAAAAACCCACTGAAACAGGCAATTTAAAGCTTCCTTTAAGCAGCTGCCCCCAGGAATGCTATCCTCGAACATAACTTCCTTTCTTCTTAAAGGCCTTCAGTGCCATTTGGTATAAAGCAATTTCACAGGAGCAACACTGGTAAATGGAGTGTGTGGCGTAGCGTACAGTTTACTGACTTTATGTTACAGGAATTTCTGGCTTTTGAAGTTCAAGCGGTTTTCAGAAAGTTATCTCTCTTTGTCATGTTGAGTGGCCAGCAGTATTAACTGCAAAGAAATCTGAAGCCACAGTTCACTGTTACTGGTTGATATCATCGACAAGGTGCAGAAACTCGGATCCCAACAATCAGGATGTGTCACTTTGCTGCTGCTGCAGCTGCTGCACCGTGCAGTCGAGGCGTACGTGATTGAAATGGAGAACATCGTCACTTACAGTGCTTACATGACGACATAAAATAAGAGTATGCTAACAGCAGGGAAAGCATTTAACTGTATACTGAAATTATCTAATGCATAATTAAAATACATTAAAGTGAAGCCAAAAACTGCAGTAAAAACCAAGAACTCTGTTTCGTTTTTTTTTTAAACCCAACAAAACAGAATCCTTTTTTTGTTTTTTGGTTTTTTTGTAATTATGCACAAACACTGTCCCTCACTCACCACTATTAGTAAAACCTTTGCAAAACTATGACACTCGTGATTATTGTGGCTCCATTTCTTAATGCAAAAGAGGAATTACTGCATATGAGCTAAATTGTATGTAGTGATCTATTTGCTGCAAAGTGATGATGAAAATAAGATACTGGATAGACTCACAGTGGCAGCTACACCATAATATTCTTCAAACAACTGACGTCAGTGAACACAATGATAAGCAAATGAGATTCTTGCCACCAGGTCATTTGAACTGTGTTTATTAATGAAGATAGCTGACATGAGGAAAGTGAGAAATACACAATAACTCGGAGATTCTGACAACCAGTCCCACAAGATCATTCCTGTCATGGAAGAAAAGAGGTTCGGAGCTTTTGTTGATGCTCTGAGTCATGTTTAGACATTAAAACAGCTCAGAGTGTGTGGTGGGGGCGGGTGTGTCTGATGGTAACATTTTCAAAATTGATAGGACACAATATTCAAGTCTTTCAGTTAGATTAGATAATTCCAGTAATTGATGAGCATTACAATAACAAAACAGAGAAGATGGGTTAGAAACATAGATTGTAAATAAAGAAAGGAGTCGCCTCCATGATGTCATCCAAAGGCTTCTGTGGAAGTCGGTTTGTGGCAAAATTACGCTCACCCACCTGTCACTCAAAGTGGCCACATTCGTGATTGTGCATAACTTGTGAAACTGTAAAGAAGCACAGCCGGTCCATCAGGTTTTGGATTTGTCCACATGTTGAAGCAGAGTGCATGGGGTCGTAACAAGATACTTCGCGTTTAAAGTCTTTTTTTGTTGCCTTTCCAAAGCTAGACACACATGTTTATCTGTTCACCTTAACATCAAAATTTAAAGTAACATTAGCGGCTCTGTCCTGCTCTTTAGCCAAAGCTACCTGACACAGTGTTACTTTTGACAAATACACTGGTTAGTCATCAGCGTAAACGCCTTTGCTCTTGTACCATTAAAAGTGAGAACATAATTGAAAATATGAGTGAGTGTGGAAGCTAAGCAGCACTTCACTCAGTCATCATCATATATGCAGCTAAGAAGTGCATATTTTCACAGGGTTCTCGTTTCAACTGGAGACATTAAAAAGTTACCCATGAGACAGCATTTTCAAACAACTCACAGAGCTAACGTTAGCTTAGTTAGCTTGCTGGCAACAACAGGTTAAATTTCCATGTGACAGTTCAGTCAGAAACATCAAGAGTCAAAGCTACAGCCTGCTTTTGTCTCCCTCTGTCTGAAAATTAACCGACCCACTGTTTCAGAAACTTATTAAGAACCTTGAATGTTAAATCTGCCACCGTCTATAAACTTGCCATGGAAGAATGGACAGCTTGACAGGTGTGGCAGCAGTAACGAAGTGTCGCCAACGGTCAATCTCATCATTTCTATCCACATACAGACAATTTATTTAAAATCAATTCATTAATTAAAAAGAGCAGCACACACATGCTGTCTATCTCTCAAAATCCCTGTGAAGGATGAGTCACGTTGGCCAAAACAAAGCATTCAGTTTAATTAATGGTCAAACTCAAGAACAGAATTCATTAAAACTGTGTATTGCGAATCATTATCCCTGTGTATTTGTGTTTTCTAAAAATTGAAAGTGACACCAATAAAGAATATGTTTTAGCGGGGCCACTTTGCAGAGATGATGTAAAATATGTAGATCTGCACACTTCAACTTTGAACTAAATCAGGAAAGAACCATTATAAATGTCATGTATTTATTTTAGTGTAATGTATGTCTTGCTTGATACTCAGGATATTGTTATGGCTTGATTTTCTTTCAGACTGCAGGCCAGGAGATCTGTCATGGCCATGAGCTATGAAAAGTCCCCCTCCCATCTTCTATACTTTATGGGGCAGGAAGGCTTGTTCACTCTTGAACCAAGGAATAATATTTAAATTGTGCCTTGCTTCAGAGCCTTCTTCAAACAGCTACACAGAGCTTTTTATCTACTGATGTGTCCCAGGCTGAAAAAATGGTGATTTTTCAATCTCTTACAAATTTATTATGATCATTTTGAGCAATTTTTTAAATTCTAGCACAGCGAAAGAAAAAAAAGAATGTAATCTTAAATTTTACCAGAAATGTGAAACCTTTAGACAAGACTGAGCCGTGTCACCATTCATCGCCTCCTGCCAAACATGCGTTTTTTTTCATAATAGGCAACTTCAAGGCTTTCTCTTTGAATTCCTCCTCCTCCTCCCACTCAGGAGCCGAGGGAAGGAAGCGGCACGGAAACACCGTGGATGTAGCAGCGGCAGGTCAAAAGTGCCGTACACCCCTTGGCCATTCGATAAGCTCATTTTGCATGCTCACCATGTTGGAGCCTGCCCCGGTCACATTTGCATTTCACAGGTGGAAATTGCAGCAGCTTCAAGCATGACACATCAATACTTCTTTGTTGCTAAGTGAACAAACCTCTATTCTGCTCTCATCAGTGACAGGTGGTCTTTGCTGCCTAAAAAGACACCAATGAAAAGGTGTTAGAGGAGTGTAATTAGCTTTTTCTGACACAAGTGTGTGAAACATTAAAACCTGGGCGCTGACTCTGGAATAACATCAAGGACAGTTGTACAAACTAACCTGAAATGTGCAAATCTCCTTATCCGGTCAAATCCATAATGGCATTCACACACAATTTGATTAAGTGCTTAGTATAGGTCACAGATACACTTTGATTAATAAAGAATCCAATCAAACCGACAATTACGACAGTAATGTTGGGACATTTGGTGTTAATGGGTCTTAAAAGGAGTAATTGCACAGAGGAGCATAACACAGTTACATGTTGTGCTGTATCTCCAAGATAATTATCTCAGTCTCATTATCCACCCTGTTTATGATTCTCCTCAGTTCTTTTGTGTTTTGGGCCCCAGATGCAGCCATGATGCAGGCTGAGAAATGGCCAGGGCGTCAATGAGCTGTCATGTAATAACCAAGAGAAATGTGGCGCGGCTGTAATTCAGTGCCACTGTCCAACTAAATGTCAACTTAGCCGAGACCCATGAAAGGCAAATCTGTGTTTCGGATCGCTCTTCGATTTCTGTGTAAAGGAAAAATCAAATCTGAACCTCAGTAATAGGAAGGGCAGATGACTTAAACACATCCTGGCAAGGTGTTTCATATATTACCATATTAAGAGGATTATGAGCAGAGAGAAGATAAACAAGACAAGGCTAGAGGGATGTGGTGAGCTTATCTGCAGCAACATGAAATGTATTCAATCCATGTACCTGTCTTTTAAAAGCATATTTTCACCCTGGTTATGAAATCGTCTCGTCATTTTTAATTGAAATGCATGGGCTAACCTCTGAAAGGGTAATTGCGCTTGGTAGGAATGTTGTCTTAGCTGGAAACTGTAATCCACTCAATTCCTTTATTCTATGGAGGGAGCTTGCCCTTCCTTTTTTACGTGCACTCCAATAATGGATAGACTGTCCTCGCAGCCCACAGTATACAAGCATGATGTAGACATGAATTCAGTTCCTGCAGCGGAGCAGAGTTCCCCACCCATGTCAGCACATCAGATCATTAGATCATCTTTAAATTCACAACACATCCTCTGTGAGCTTCAGTCAGGGTTTCCGCTCCTGAGAGGTATTTCAGTCAAGACGATATAGGATGCACTGGAGTCATCCAGCTCTTTTGACCCCGTTTGAAGCCTGCAGGTTGTTTTATTTCCAGAGAGGAATTGCTTGAACTTTTGTTGAGGAATGTCAGTATTTGTGCATTAAGACAGAACATCAGTGCTCACAGAAAATACTGATGTATGAAAAGCAATTCAGAATCAGAATCAGAATCAGGTTTATTGCCAAGTATTATAATTTTTTCTGGTGGTTGATGCAATGAGCGCACCAAAACACAGAGGCAGCCATCCGCGGCGCCATTAAAAAAGGGGGGGGGGGGGAAATGGGGAGAAACAAGTGGAGAGGAGAGGAGAAAAAAATAAAAAATAAAAAAATAAATAACAGAACCCAAACTATACTCCTGGAGGGGGGGGGGGGGGGGGGGGGGGGGGGGGGGAATTCGGATTTCTCCATTTTGCTTCGAATGAAATCATTGGTTAGACAGCACATGTAACACCAGTGTACAGAAATAAGGGGCATCATCTGAGCTATTTGTGGTAAAAATGTGAAGGCTGATCACCCTAATGAGACGAACAGGTTTCACCGTTTTAAAGGTTGAAATTTTGACCTGTAACTGGAGCGTCTTTATCAGAACCAAATAATAAAGTGTGCATTAATAGCCTTTGTTGTGTAGCTTCCTTATTCATGCATTTCATCCTGATGGTAACCGTGGCAACAAGCATTTTAGCCTTTGTTAGATAGGAGACAGTAAGGAGCTGACAGGAAACGAAGAGGGCAAAGTGATGGATAGCACTGTGATTACACTGCTGCCGCCTCCAGGACACCCACAAAACGATCTTTAATGCAGCACCAGTGTGAAAACAAAAAGTATTAGGTTTCTATGTAAAGACTCAACATTATTGGATGTGTTTTTAATTCAGAATATAATGCCAGAGGGCATCAGACCTCCATGTTTGGTCAAAGTCAGAAGTGTTGTAAGATATTTCCACTATAAAATATCATGTGCAACAGATAAATAGATAGAAACCTCACATACAGTGCCCCGCCTCTTCAGTTCCACCCTCTGGTTTCAATGTCAGGATGGCAACTAGTGATGTAAGTGGGCTAAAACATGTTGACCATTCACTCTAGATAATCCTGTTTGTGAATCTATCACACAATAGCCCTATAGTCAGTACAGCATCTTCATATAATCAGTTTTACAGCCCAGTGGTTCAGTCAAACACTTTTCTTCTCTCTGTGGAATTGATTGATATCCAAAGATAAACAGCGGGGTAAAGTGCACAGCCAATAATTGCAGCATGCACAACCTCTCTCACCTTTCTGCCTCTTTTGGATGCTCCGCGACAGCCATAAAGAAGTCTGTAAAACAACTGCCAGTCTCCGTGACCTCCTGCCGGAGACAGTTCACAGGGCTGACTCTCTCACCCAGTGGGCATGGCTATTTTATCTCTACAGGCAACCTTGACAAATGAATACCAAAGCTAAAAGACTGAGGATGAGGAGGGAGGTGGTTGCAGAGAGAGCGAGAGAGCGACAGACAGAAGCGGACAGAGAGAATGAAATGGGGAGTGAGAGAGCATAGGAAAGAAAATGACTTGGCAGCCACCCAAGTGGATCATTACCTTCTGCTCCACAAATGTGATGTAGTGGAGAAGGTGAAACTGATAGTTTGGAAATGAGAGGAGCGCGCTGGACTGATACTTAATCATTACCACCACTGCACCATGGCAGATAGCGGCTGCGGGCTTCAAGGTGTTCTCCCCTGATGTTCACTGGAACAGATCGACAAGCTTGTTCTCCGCCTCCAAACGGAGGAGTGTGGCATGAAGCGATTAAAAACACACTGCCCACTTTGTAACTGTCCGCTGCGTGCTCGGGCCCTGCAAGAAAATGTTTGCGCTGCTTCCCGGCGTTAGTTTGATTTATTGATCCTGATGCGTAAACACGTGTGGACGTTCCACTGATCTTTTCATATTCATGTCCAAGTTTCTGGTCTGCTAAATTTAGACCGTACAATTCCAGTGATTCATCAGTAGCATTTACATTGTGCACCGTCAATGCACAGCCACTATGGACATTCATTCGACTGTTGCAGAGAACCCTGCAGAAGAAGCATTGAAGTCACAGTGGTATATGTATATGCATCAACCTGTAGAGACATATAGTAAGACACCTCAATTGAGGAGGCTACTGAGAAAATAATATATATAGATTGATGTGTGTATGCCCACAATATGTGCTGCCATTTAGTGAAAGGATGAGTCTGAAACACCGGCACTGGAGATATTATAGTAGAGTTTAATAGATAGAAAAAAACAATACTGAAATCAGCGTTATAAAATAATTTGGAATGCATTTAATTCAATTCAATTAATTTTATTCTAACATCAAAGTTTATTCTTGCCCTTGGAAAGACTCCTGTACACCTGCTTATTCATGCAGTTATCCAATCAGCCAATCACATGGCAGCAGAACAATACGTGTGATCCTGCGGATACAGGGTCAGAAGCTTTAATAATTGTTCACATCAAACATCAGAATAGAGAAAAAAATGTGATCTCACTGGCTTTGACTGTGGCGTCTTTGCTGGTGTCAGACAGTCTGGTCTGTGCCTGGTTTGAGTTTGTCTGAACCTACTGATTTTCACACGCAACAGTCTCTAGAGTTTTTTACTCAGAGGAGAGAGAAACACAAAAAACACCCAGTGAGCAGCAGTTCTGGGGACAGAAACACCTTGTTGGTGAAAAAGGTCAGAGGAGAATGACCAGACTGGTTCACGCTGATAGAAAAGCTCAGATAACCTTTCTTTACCACTGTGGTGAGATGAGGAGCTTCTCAGGACGCACAATACATCCAACCATGAGTCGGGTCGGCTACAACAGAGACCATGTTGGGCTCCACTCCTTTCAGCCAAGAACACAAATCTGAGGCTGCAGTGGGCTGGACAGATAAAGACTGGAGGAACGTAGCCTGGCCTGAAGAGTCTGGATTTCTGCTGAGGCAGCAGATGGTCACGTCAGAATTTGGCATCAACAACATGAATCCACGAATCCAAGCTGCCTTGTGTCAACAGTTCAGGGTGGTGGTAGTGTAACTGTGTGGGGAATGTTTTCTTGACTCAATTTGGCCCTATTACTACCAGTCAATCATCATTTGAATGTTACCGCCTCTCTGAGTGTTGTTGCTGACTGTGTGCTTCCCTTTATGGCCACAGTTTACCTTCTGATGGCTCCTTCCAGCTTCATAATGAACCATATCACAAAGCAAATGTCGTCTCTGCAAAAAAAAAAAAAAAAAAAATTGGGCATATTTTGCAATGACAACTATAAACCCCCTTAAACCTCTCATAAAGACTCTATACTGCACCACTGCTGTCCCAAATGACCCCTTAGATCTGGTATTAACATGTGTCCCCAGTGATCCGATCACAAGTGGTCGGCTCTAAGTACGTCTGTCCACACCTGGCTTTAAAATGCGTGCCCACGTGCGTCTCCTGTGACCTCTTGTGATTGGCTCTCGCTTCCCTGCTTCATATGCAAATAAACAGGTATATGGTGTTCTTTTAATCCAATCCGACAGATGGGTCTGTTGTCAATGTGCTTCTGTGTATGTGTGTGTGAGAGTGAGTGAGAGAGAGCAAGAGGGAGAGCGGTATGCAAGGGTTGAGCCAATCAATGTGCTGCCCATAGCTCTGCAGTGAAATATGACAGGACTCATCAGACTGTGGCAGAGGACGTGGCCACAAGTGACCCAGAACATCTCCAAATGTGGTCTGAGTGGTCGATCTCAAATGTGTCCTGAATGCATCATGGGTGCGTTCTTATCTGTATTTTTAGCTGTCCACTTGTGACCGGATCATCTAAGATGGATGCTAATACCAGGTGGGGCCCCTGATGATGTGTGCGTCTCCCCAAAAGAGACGGTGCCAAAACATTTACTTGTACGGTCCGCCCAGACAGATCAGGACCTGTCCAGGTAGATAAAATCAATGGGTTTCAACTTCGATTGCTTCATTTCATTCCTTTCAAACTAACTAAATTTTGGCTACACACCTGTCTGAGTTTTTGGCACTGCTAACAACTACCAATCTGTTTGTTGGTGTGTGTGTGTGTGTGTGTGTGTGTGTGTGTGTGTGTGTGTGTGTGTGTGTGTGTGTGTGTGTGTGTGTGTGTGTGTGAGGCATTTAGGGGACATCTGTAAATTATAGCTACGGAAAATTACACTCCCCCTCTAAATTGCATGAAGACACTGCAGGCACATCGGTCACACACCACCGCAAGTAAATCCTCAACCTGTGTGAAACACTGCAACAGCTCTCTCGGTTACATATTTACATGTTGCTCCTCTGGGATGTGGTGGGACGGGGATTTAGCAGCATGAATGTGCAGCTGACAAATCTGCAGAAATGATGTGATGCAATCATGTCAGCGTTTTACATTCCTCAAAGGAATGTTTCAAACATCTTGTGGAATCCATGGCATGAAGAACTGAGGCTGTTATGAGATCAAAGGGAGGCCCCACTCAGTAATTATATGGTGTTCCTAATAAATTGCTCCGTGAAGTGAAATTTCACAAAACAACCCCAACTCAGTGGCAGCTCATTAGGTTTTGAAAGCTCCAGAAAAGCTGTCACTGGGGAGACATCGCTTTGCCTTCTCTGCTGTTGCTTGCTTGTTTTGGATTTGTCTAGAAAGAATGACAAAGACAAGTGTGTAAATAAACTGTGATCGAAGTAAATTAAACAAGTCAAGTGAGTGTTGATAACAGCAAATAGTCAGATTTCCTGAAAGAGAAGAAAATATAAATTTTTCAGTGAGAGTGCTTTTTTTTTTTTTTTTTTGCATTTGCATTTGCTGTTTAGAGAAAGGTAATACTGATCTTCAATGAGCTTGTATGACCAGGAACGCACAGATAGACGATAGTCAAACAGTAAACATCTCTTTCTTCCAGTCAAAACCGAGCTAAATTTGGAATCCAAGAAGTTTTACTCACAAGACCACTTAAGTTTTTCTGTGATTCATCAGCCGAAATAAGACTCCCAACAAGATGCTGTCAAATTCACCATTCTTGGGTTACCTTTCCGAGAAGATGTCAATGATAAAATGAGAGTAGACACCAGGACTGGTCCCAGCGTGGAGAAACAGATACCACTGGACTGCACCATAATGGGTTTCTCGAAGCAGGTCTTCCCCTCGACACAAGATTGGCTCAATGTGAGTACTAGAACAGATAGCAGCATCAGGCTCTCTCATCCTGCTGGACACATTGAAACTGGAGCTCAGGTCAATGGAGGGATCGCACCTGTTAAAAACAGGAGTAGATTACTGAGAAATGTTTTTGTGTAGTTCTTTAGTCTATTGTGCCTGCAATTTTTAATACAACTTGTCACATTCAAATGTTTATTTCTTCCATTATGTTTATGTGCCATTCACTAAAAACAGGCTATTTTTGCTGTTTTGAGTCGTGTGCTCGCTATTCACCACGTCTGACAGGTGCAGCGGTTTTGCATTTTAAAATACTAAAGGAACGCTCCTTAAGTAATGACATTTTCCGACATTTAAAAAAGGCACAGATGAGTCTGTTTCATCATGTTCAGCAGAACAGAACATTTACAGTATGCTCATGATGTGATCCAGGATATTGCACTGTATGTCACTAACTCTGAGCCACAGGAGCTTAGTCAAGTCTGTAATGATTAGCAATGTTTGCATGTAAGTTACAGATTAATATGCATTGAATTATGGCATCCCTATGTCTTGTAATGCACAATATGAGAATCAAAAACCATGCACAAAAATGTCTGCACACAAAGAAGCTTACATGGTTTTAATCTGTATGGTGTAAAATCTCTTGTGCTCACTGCGATGTTCACAGGATCAACCTGCAGTAAAAATAGTCATCAGACTCTATCTTTACCTTGTCAAAGATATTTATTAAAATAATGCATATTTTCCAGTCTTAATAATGTTTACATTTCCAGTTTGAAACATGGCATTTCATCATCTTCACACTGAGATGAGACTGATTCTGCAAGCTCAATGTTTTTGCAGCTGGGGTAACGCAGTGCAAACACAGAGCATGCCCCATCGCTGTGCTCATTTGTTACATTCAACATCAAAGTTATACCATATCAATAAACCATGTCATTCATATACACTGCAAATTAACATTGCAGAAGAATGCACGCACAGCAGAGAGAACATAGAGCATCTAGTGAGTGATTCCCAACCTGTGGGCCAGGGCCACAGAGATATTGCAGGTGGGCCAAAAAATCATTAGCAAAACAGTGCAGTTCTGATGAAGTAATGCAATTATTTTAAAAAAATCAAATCATAGCTTATCTTTAACAGGATTAAAAATGTTTTTAAAAAAACTTTTTTTTCTGATGATAGGATGGGACCTTTTTAGCTTTCGCCAGCTCGACCACTGTGCTGCAAGATCACATCATATATTTGTATTGTTACAGTTCGGGTGTGGGCCAAAAACCATTTTTGAGATTTTCTAGTGGGAAATGAGTTGGAAAAGGCTGGGAACCGCTGGTCTAGATAGACTGTTTCCTGAGTCCTTGGCCTTTGATTCCCAGAGGTGACAGTGGTTCTCCATTTCTGTGAAAATTCCTTTCATCAGACCTAATCAATAGTGTTTCTCTGATGATGACAAGAATGATGCCTTAAAGTGCACCAACGCTGTATTAATGGATGCACAGGCGCCCTCACAAACGCTGATCAATACACTATAGACACTTCAGAAAGTGACTTGACCCTGGCCAGTCCAGGTTGTTGTCATTTCTCCTATTTAACCTGCCTGTAGTTATCTGTTTAAGTGATTCTCGCCACAGAAGACACAGATGCTCTAAAGCTGAGTTGAGGATATTATGTGGCTCCTTGCGTTTGACTGGGAACTGGAGTTAAACAGCACAAACTTACAATATAGCCCCTTTAAAAGTCTGCTGACAGTCACTGAAAATATTATTGCAGAGAATCTTGAACCTCAATACACAGCACCTGGAAAGATAGCAGGATTTAAAAAAAACAAAAGTATAATGATGAAATAAGTTGTTACAATCTGCTGGGAAAAAGGCACTTTGCACTTTGGATACACTCACCCGGTGTGTTTTTACTGCACTCAGTGCCATTTCTTTGCCACCTATTTTCTCCTTTTACATGTCTGCACTTTCAAACACTGTTTGAAAATAAAATGGCACAAGGCAATCTGAGTCAGTACTGCACCAAAAGGTACGTGGCATCTCTATTAGATTGTCACGCAGGAATGGAAAAAAAATTACAAACTGTCATCCTCTGAATTTAAATGAGTTTTGAATGGAATCATTAGCCATGGAGATTTCCATCCTAGTTCTTTTCAAGTGAAAATATCACACCTCAGAACTGTCAGTGATTGGCAGACCGAAGCCAGCTGATCATGTTCAACACCAGAGTTGGATTGCTTGGAGTGGATTGAACTGATGAACAATTTGCTTTTCTCATTTGCATAAAACAATAGCAGTAGCAAATAATAGCTCGCAATTATGTGATCTGTACATTCCTTTTCAAAGATTTTTAGTGTCATTTGAAACCTGGATTTCTATCTGAAAAAAGACATGGAACAACTTGTACTAACTGCAGGCACCAAAGTAATGCACTTAATAACTATTAAGCTCTATTAAGGGCTTATGGAAAGTCAATCCAAAGGCAAGGTAAGGGAACTTTATTGGTAACACTCTTTAAACACAGAGGAAATTCATATTATTTTTACATAGAGCAAAGACAGAAATTTGAACATTTGAACATACAATACAGATGAAATCAATAGAAATAGAATAAAATGAGATAAAGAATCCTTGTGTGGATATTTAAACCTAATCATATATTTAATACCTGGAAATCCAGTACCTCAGTCTACAGTCTACTGGACTGTAGAAAAGAAATATCGAGACTGTGATGTCATTTCCCTGTTAAGACAAATAAATGTGTCTGTGTGTATGGAAAAGTGAAATGATGTTTCCTAGCTACCACTAAAATGTCCTATTGCAGCTGCTCACTAACCTTTTTGGAGTCAAGCAATTAATATTGCAGGCAAGTGCCTAGAGTAGGAATCTGTTTTTCTTTTTTTTGTTAGCAAGGCTGATTTCATAGTCAGATTGAAAAAAGAAACCAAGATTGAATAAACACCTAAAGCCAGTCTGCTCGGAAAGAGGAAGAACGTCTCCATGAGACTGACAACTGACAGAGTCTACCCCTGACAATTTCCTTACATCACTGTCAGTCAGCCCTAAAAAAGACAAGGACACAATCCTCAAGTAATAGTTTCTTTACCTGTTATTCATGTAAATGTCTGGACCAACAAAATCTAATCTAAAAGATGTGTTGAAACATATCTAAAGTGACATTGTGTGTGATTGTCCTTTAGGGAGGGAAAAGCAACTATATTGGGTTCTGAATATGCACTCAGTGTTTATGTTAAAATTCAGCTTGCGGGAGAGAACACAATGCTTTTGTTACACTTACTCTGCATTAGTTTCATGTTGGCATGCACCATTATCCCATAGCTAAATTAAAGGATCTTGTGTGGCTTAAAATTTAAAGACCACCCTCCAATGAAAATGAAGTTTTTAATCTTGTTAACATGTCTATATGATGTTTTTTTTTTTTTTTCAAATATAATACAAGACATATATATGAGTGAAATGAATACTCAGTCCAGTCAAAGCCAGGACTGAGTATTCCCACCTTGGAACTGCATTGAACCAATGAAAGTCTCATAAAAACACATTCAGACAGCCAGGGAACCACAAATCTGAGGAGCCAATCCCGTCAGCTCACGGGGACAGAGGGACTTGTTAGTACAGAAAGCGGGAGTTAACACTGTGTCAGCCGCTGCCAGTTACAAGCTAACGTAAACGAATGTAAATGCTAAATGTAAACGAATAAAAGATAATAACTCAGCTAACCATACTCATATGTCTGTTAGTCGCTGATTTTGGTCACAATGGACTACTCAGCTGTGTCTGGGTGTGACTGAGGCTAAAACTAAAAGCTCTTTCAGTGGTCACTGAAACCCTGTCAGAACAGATAGCGAGAGCTTGTATTAGCACATCCACTAACATAGTGTCTGCCAGTTACAAGCTAAGAAACAACATGAACTAATTACTATGCTTAATGTTCCAAATATGTCTTCTTGTTGCCGATTATGGTGTACAACAAACTCCTCAGGCTCAAACATGTGGTGGAGTCTCTTCAATATTTCCTCTACTAACCATCTAAATAGGCACTGCTATTTCACCAGTCAATCTATAGCAAAAGCAGCGCTGGTGGGCAGGGCACAAGGCCTGATCCAGAATTTCTCATTGAGGAAGTAAGCAAAGATGTGCTTCCAGCCTCAGGTTTTTTTTTTCACTTTTTATGTGAACCATGTTAAACTAATTATGAATCATAGCACAGTATTTTTATATTGTATAACACATCTGCAGAGGAATTTTAATTAGTAAAGCAGCACTGCTTTTCATATTTCATTTAAGCAGCATGGGGCCACACTAAAACATTCAATTTTTCCCTTCCTCATTGTAAAAGCCTATGGATTTAGATCATTGTATACTACAATAGTTATTATTGCCACAGTTTCAGTCCATATTTCACCCATTCATAATTAAATAAGAATTTCTCAAGCAAATGTGAATTTTAAAGATGTGCTTTAAATACAGACTGTAGTTTTTATCCTCTTCCCCTGAAATGTAAAAAGTAAAATTGGTTCAATTAATCTCCACGATCACACATGCATGAAGACATCTGATGAGGTGCATGAAAGTATGGGGGAGATAAAATTGACAGATAAGATGGATGGATATGAGGCCCCCTAATGAAACAGATGTGCACTTTAATTGGTTCAGTGATATTTGTCAGGCATTTGGAGAGTCTGGCTGTTTAAATAAAATTAGGTTTTGAAGCCGATATTGCTTTTGCAGTCCCCCATCATAATCCTGAGCATGAAGTGGTGCAGGACGTCAAAGTGAGAGCAATGCATGATGGTGTAATGCTCCCATCCACATCAGCACTGCAGTTTTAATCAAGACAGATTATTACACCTGAGAAAAGGTTCATCACAGCACTATTTCTCTGTAGAAGTCTGGTTTAATCGTGATCAAAATGTGGTTGTCTTCTGTATCTTTGTGATGGATATTTGCATTGTGCAAGGTGACTTCACACCACTGGTGCAAACTACAAAACTCTCTTCATCCTATACAAATAGTTGTGGCCTCTGATCTATATTTCTACAGACTTTTTTGCATGGTGGATATTTTTTAGGCTGACTGGAGATATCAGGTTAGCGCTTCGTACATCACAGCGGCAGAGATAAATCTAAAAAAGGAAATGACTTTTAGTTTTTATTTACCGCAGCACAGCCCAAATGTCATTGGTACATGAAGGATAAGGACTCCAAACAGTAAAACTTTTTATTCACTGTGTCTTCAAGTACCACTTACCATTTAACCATTTAATGAACATGTTCATACATTATAAATCATCCATGGTACAACTTTATACGGACCCAGAGGGCCAAAAGTTTCCAAATACAAGCAAGCCAGCAAGAGTTTGCTAATCTAATAGAGTTCTAACTTTTGTTCATTTGCTCATTTACAATGCAGAAGAAAAGTAATTACAGATATTTCTGGTAATGCCTTCCACAGTGTGCGGGCTCAGTGAAATTCATGGTCCGACTTTTTTTTTTTTTTTTTTTTTTTTTTTAAGAGGATCAGCTCTATGCAAATAAAACAAATCAAGAAATCTTAGAAATAGGCACATGAAGTAGATTTAAAATAAAAACCTTAGGCAAAAATCATAAAAGTGATTTGTTGGGCTAAAATTGCATGTTTAAAGGTGAACTAACCATCTACGAATGAACAAAGTGTAACCTTTAAGTAAATTATTAACATGCAATATTTTAGTGATACTATATCTTACACAGTACCATTATCATAAAATACAAAAAATTTATTGCATCATAACCTAATCACCTACAGTAAGAGAAATGTGTTGACCATTTGCATAAATCATCTTGCCTGCTCGCCAAATGAACTCCCAGTCTGCAGGTTATTTGGTCCCAGGTGGTGACAGAGAGCACTAGAAATGACTGTACAATTCAAATCATCCTCTGGACATTTACAGCCCAATTTTATGGTACAATTTTGCTGTAAATATGAAAAGTCATTGCATGACATCACAATGAGGATTCAAAAAATGACATCGCGTGGTCAAAGGAGAATTAACCTTAAGGCCGTGGACATAAAATCATGTTGACATTTTTGCAGCCTCATATCACATAGAAAGGGTTGGGGGTGTGTGTCCCTGGAGATCTGTCTAGCATGCTGTTTGTCTCCTGGAGGCAGCACCAAGAAGTGGGACACAAAGGCAGCGTTGCAACTAAAACTTGTTGAGAACATAGTCAGTACAGTGTGTGCAGCAGAGTGGAACACAGGTGCAGCTTGGGCAGCATGCTGGGAGGTCACCCTCAGTGTGCCGCTCTGAAGGGTGCCTCAGGTTTGAAGGTTATATGGGGAGATGGGAGATTTATCAGTTACTGTTTCTTAGAAAACTTGTGCTTAAAGGCAAACAGAACAGAATGCATGATGGGATCTCTACATTCAAAAGGTTTGCTGCTGTATCCATGCAGTGCACTAGCAGAAAGATCACAGCTTTTTAATTATTCGTCGTCGTGTGTGTGTGCGTGTGTGTGTGTTTGTGCGTTTTACACACCTTTCAGCTGTCACCTTCCTGTTTTTGCCTTTGCGTCCCCTCTGTTTGAAAGCATTCACCCTGTGTGTGATTCCCGTTGTCTCCTCTGGGAAATAAACCCACATTTCTGTTCCTGCTCAGTGTACTTCTGCAGTGCGCTGCAACACTAGACTACCTCTACTGCTGATGAACATGCAGTCAGAGAAAAGAACAGCAGACATGAGGATCTGCAGAAAATTCATCTTAATGAACTTGTCCTTATGCATACAGTGTACTGAAATTCTAACCACATTTTCAGAGTGGGATAAAAGTCACAGAAATGCCAGGATGAAAGTAAAGTTAGAAACTGAAGCATGCAGACTAAATGTAAATGTAGAAATACAGCTTATTGATCCTGATGAACATTATAGTCCAAATATTTCAGTTGGTTAAGAACCAAGAGTCACACCCATTACATTTAATTTAACCTTTAAAAAGCACAAGAACCCCCATGTTCTTTCTGTGATTCTGATGGCAGTCATGTTGCTTAAGTATATTCAGCGTTTATATGCAGACTGACTTTGATAACAGGTAACAACATTTATTTGTCATGTATATTGATGCTGTATTGATTTGCCTCTCTTGGCCTGCGTTTATAGGCAATAATAAACTAACCTAGTCAGAGATTCACTTCTGTTGAATGTCCGTTTTCAGCTTTCAAAAGAAAAAGTCTGACTCTACCCACAAACCAGCATACTATACAAGATACACATATAGTTCAAATGTTTATTTCCTACATTACACAAACTTAATTCTAATATTGCTGGGACCACAGTATCTAGATTCATAACTTTGTAGCTGTTTCTCTCAGTGCGGATGAATTTATGGACTGGCCCTCTATATACAGGCTTGAGGTCAGCACAATATTCACTTCATCAGCACTTATGCCCATCCAATGCCGACTTGTTTGCATAGTGTGATTAAACCTAAGTTTAATTGATTAACTCATTAACATGTTCAGAGTGTCTTATCTCTGATTTAGCAGCAGTCGTCCTGTGCTGCCTTGTTTCTAATAGCCCTGTTTCATTTGTATTGTTCCACTGCTGTCTGAACAACATTAGGAGTCTTGGGATGACACGCCGATGGACAGCCTGCGATGGTTTCTCTCTGCATGCGGCTTGAATAATTGATGCCCTGATTGCCTGAGTATTCGTGGACACAAAAAGGCTTTTCCTATTCTCTGTCTAACACACTGCTTGAATCTTAAATAGTCCTCCTCTGTGACACAATACACAGGGAAGCAAGTTATGTGGCTTACAGACAGTACAGTATAGGCAGGGTCCTTCATTTGCTGATTACCTCAAGCTGCTGATGTTGGA
Organism: Trachinotus anak; assembly: GCF_046630095.1. Lineage (NCBI taxonomy): Eukaryota > Metazoa > Chordata > Actinopteri > Carangiformes > Carangidae > Trachinotus > Trachinotus anak. Next base: position 23,939,561 of record NW_027273859.1, on the reverse strand, counting down.
CATAACAATGTGACAAATTAATTTTATTTTATTCTCTACACTTTACAACTTCCCTTCTCTGAAAAATGACTCAAAAATGGCTGCATCATATACAGTGTATGTACTTTTTTATTTATATATATATATATATATATATATATATATATATATATATATAATCACAGTAGTAATTTTGCAGCTGTATCTCTTCCCACAGTGAAGGATAGTCTGTACACTTAACTGCCTCTTAGGAGCAAATGTTTTTTTTTTCTTGAGATGCCTGCCATAAGCTGTGCACCTTATCTGCAGTGACCTTGCAGACTCTCACGCTTCACGGAAGCATTAACTGGCTGTGTTTGCCTCTGCTGCTCTATAGTTATTTATTCATGTTCGCACTCTGCTGGTGTATAAATCCCATAATTAAAGGGGATTTGTGTACAAAGAGCAGCAATGTGCTGGAGGCTCTTAATGGAGAGAATTAGTGGTGAAGAGTGCCATGCTGCATGAGGCCCCCCTTTACAGCACGCAAAGACAGCCAGTGCTTTATGTGACCAGCAGCTCCGGCGTGATAACAATCTCACCACTCGTGTCACTGCGTAATAGACTGAATTGTCTCTGTGAGACACAAACATGGTAGAGGCCTCATTAACTGACCATTAAACAATTAAAGCATCAATCCTCTTGTCCTTAAAGGCCAATTACCTTGCCCAACATTAGAGTCCATTGACGTGTAATGGCCTCTCTTTCAAGCTCATCCAGGGTTCAGATGACTCAGTGTGACACTATAGGCCTTGTTGATGCAACAGCTTTGGCACCTATCTGACCTAATGTTTATAATTATTGCTTAGAAACAGGAAAAGCATTTGATATACAGTACACATGTGTAGATGATTTTCACGTCTTACGAACTGAGATTACAAGTTCTCCAGGCATGATTTCAGAGCTCCCTCCCTCTCTCCCCCATGTGGGAGATATTGAATTGCTGAATTTCATTTCATCTGCCTTTTTTATTTTGTTTTTGGTTTGTCTTTTGCTTATTCCTCCTCCTACCCTCTTGCTGACAAATGTGAGGAACAGTAACAGCCTTTCTCCCCTTCCACAACTACTGACAGAGGGTCCCAGATTCAATCCAATTATGATAATAAACCCAGGACTGGAAACTATTGTACCTTCATTATAACTGAGCCTCTAAGCCATATTTGAGTGCTGCATTTAGCAGTTGTTGGTAGACATTTACAATCTTGTATATTATACCTGTTGGTTAAGGACTCATATCTGGTCGATAGCTGGTCAAATATAGAAAAAGTAAAGATTTATATATTATATTATATTATATTATATTATATTATATTATATATTTTCATTTCACTTATAAGGCTGCTCATTAGTGTCATTGAAGTATTCCTAAGCTATTCTTCCTTCCAACCACAAGAACACACAATATAACTTGTTATGGCAAAAAGGGAGCTGAATGAAAATGCTCCTGCCATCAGAAATGTGAATTACAAATGTCCAATTTTGGTGTCTGTCCATTAGAGTCAGACAGCAAAATGATCACACAAGGATGAACTCACAAAAGAAGAAGCAGTGATAGGGCTGTTTGATATTATTAGGGAAGGTCTTATTAAGGAAACCCAATTCGAGTGAGCAAGCCCTGATCAAGGTCTTCATAAGTGAATTTCAAGTGTTTCAAATGCTGACCATTAAAATGATTGGATTGGCTCAGAAAGCTGAGAAAATATATTTTATGCTATGCTAGAAACTCGACTCTATGGATGGAAATGTTAGTTGATGGTTCTGTCAGTCCAAGTTTTGGTCTAGACTGAGATATCTCAACAACTATTCTCAGCAAGCACACAACTAGAAACCAATATCATGAGACATTGATATTTGGTTGATTGCAGGTTGTGACATCAGGAGACTAAAATTCAGTGTCAGGACAATATAACATCAATGTCAACTGACAGTTTTCATCAACATCTTGTTGGTTCTTGGAAGCTGTGTTGCTAAGTAACCAAAATCCAGTATCTTCCAAATGTCTCGTGCCAGCACCATCTTGACGTATAAATTACCGGCATTCTAGTCGTGAGCAAAACCCAACATCTGCTAAATGTCAATTAGCCATGATGTCAAATACGCCAACACAATTTTAATTTCCAACCTAAATTGAACACATCTGATGTTAGAGTCCAACATCTTTCTTTTACATTCATGTCTGGTGCCAGTGGGGATTAGATGGATTGCCATGAAATTCATTACATTCACAAAACCCTTATAATGACATCTTGTGACTTTGGGAATCCTCTATTTGTCTCTGTAGTGAAACCAGCAGGTCAAAGTTTTCATGTATCCTGTGAAATATCTCAACATATATTTGATTGATTAGTACCAGGTTTTGGATGTTCACAGATCTCAGACAAATGCATGCTACTGACTTTGGTGATCTGTGATGAATTTTCCTCTAGTCCCACCATCAGAAGTTGTGTCAAATATCTCAACAATTACTGGACAAAATACTATGAAATCTGGTAGACATTCATTTCCCCCTCAGGATAATTTATATTAACTTTGGTGACCCGTTAACTTGTCATCTAATGTTGCCACCTGGCCAAACTATCCAATGTCCAACACTTATAATTGCAGAACTAATGACATTCTCATCAGCCTCAAATCTACTTTCTGTTTAGTGCAAATAAGCATGTTGATGTTAGCATTTAGCTCAAAACACCACTGTGTCTCACTACAGCCTTACAGAACCACTGTAGACTCTGAGCCTTGTTTCAAAGCTGTTTTGTTTGTTGCAAAATGAAACATTTAAGCCACACGGCTATACAATGGCAACCATATTTATTCTTTACTGTTTGAGATTTTTCCAGAAATGTCATTGCATTCAAATCTTAACTCAAGCCTTTAGAGGCTCTGCTAAGTATCGATTTGTGACTTAAATTGCAAGTCCACAGCTATGAGTGAAGACACTATGCAGGTTCAACCAAGACTTGGGCTTGTTGGACAGCATTCTGGGAAAAGCAGAAAGTCCAGTAGATGAAGCAGACTGAAGAAAAGTATGCATAACAAAGATGTATTTCAATACAAAACAACTCCCACACTGCTTTAAATATCAGGGTTGATGTATAATGGAGTGAGAGTGTCTGCAGCTGGAAGGATTCGTCAAACTGAAAGGAAATTTCAGGTGTGTTTTCAGGCTTTAGGAAAAAAAAAAGATTAAGGTCAATAATGTGTCTTGATAATGTGCACAATCTCGCTGTATAAACAATCCACTAACCAATCAGCGTCTCCAGTGACAGGTAGACAGAGATATGGCCACACACAGGGAGGTGTTACCCATCTGGGAAAGGAAAGAGGAAGAAAAGTGTGTCTTCGCTCATCAAGCCTTGTTTTGGCCTTGGGGCAACTGTGCCACTGTGACTCTCAAGTCAGCCAGTCAAGGCTAGAAAACCAGGCACACAAACAGATAACTGGTATACTGAGAGAGAGACAGAGAGGGAAGGAAGGCGAGAAAGCGGGAGGTGGGATGAGAGGAAAGGAGAGGAGAGGCTTCATCCCTGGATGAGTCACGTCTCCTCCTCATATTGTCTGCTGCATGGAGCGAAGGCTGCGGGGAATAGTTGCTGGTGAGATGGGAGTTTCCCCACACTTGTCGTATGGCTTAGGACAGATGTAGAGAAATACACACAGACAGGCTCACATGCCAAATTTTGACATAGACCTACAGATGCTCAGAATTTATCAAGAATTACAGGAAAACACTCCATTTATATCTATAACAGCTTAAAACGTTGATTTTTGCTTAGATTACGCTCAAGTCTAAAGTCTACAGTTGCAGCTGAGAGCAGGTTACCTGGGGTTAAAGAAGGAAGTGCAAAAAACACTTCTTCTTTTGTGCCGTATGAGGTGTCCCCTCCCTTACTCTGCCCACTGGTCCCTGGGATGAGTCTCATAACAGAAGGTCTTTCTTGGCTCTCTAAGCTATTATTTTCAGCTTCATGACAAAACTATACAGCAACTAATTTCTAAACTTAGAGCGGATGTCTTTGGCATCAGCAATTAGCTAGCTGATGCTAAAAGAAGTAACAAACGGCAGCCCTAGTTAGCCAAAAGCAACTGGCATGCACAAGCTTTCTGGGCACTTTCCAAAGCTCATCGGCTCATACACACTTTGCTCTTCAACCATCCACACGACTACTGTTAGAATCTGTGAGTGGGCGTCAAACAGAAACGGAGGGAGGGAGCTACAGTGACTGCTGGGGTGATGTGGCGACTGCACAGGGATGAGGGATCAGTGCTCAAAAAGTAAACTGTAGATGTTTGATTTGAAGCAGGATAACGTCATCTGGATGCCAGGCACTTTAAATTCCACAAACAACAAGACCTTGTAAACCACTTTTTTTTTTTTTTTCACAAGGTCAGCTCAGTCTCACGGCTGTTTGTGTAATAGTCACGAAATTTAATCTACTGATTCTTTTTTTTTTTTTTTTTTGAGGATGACTTTCACACTAATGCATTTCAAGTGGACACATATTTTTTTCAATGAATAAGGCATAACATTTTATTAACAGCAGCTGTGTCACAATGAGCTGGTTGGGGTGGACAGTGGGTGTACCAGAGACCGGGGTCTTCGTTCACAGTCCTGGCTATGGTTAGGTTAAGGCAAGAGAAGGACTTTACATAAGGTTATTGAAAGACTGTTCCATGTACACTAATCACACATGTCAATAATTTACATTTCATGACTGTTTTACGCACTGCGGTGAAACTGGACCCGGCAGTGTTTATGACCCCTTTAATGGGCCCCTGTTACCTGTGCCTGTCACTATTGGTGGTAGCTGCACAGGACAGGTGAACAACCCAATCACAGGCTCAGAGGCAGGCTGATACAGTGAAAAAGCTTTAATTAATAAAATAAAGCTTACTGGCAGACAGAATACCTAGCAGGCAGGGAAGCAGGCACAGGCAACAGGCAAATACACACAGGTAGCAGGTACACAGTGAAAACACACCCGAACATAAAAGGAACATAAGCAGACGTTGTGACACTGATTGGAGACAAAGGGCTGGTACAAGTTCTGGCTGAGAAACTGGGAACAGGTGTGTGCATGGGCAGGGAAGCTCGGGCGATTGAGAAAATGGAATATAGGTGAGCAAGACAGGAAAAAAGGGACATCCGGTGGGAGGATGGAGTATGACTGGAAGGAAACAAAGCAAGAGGGGATGGCAGGTCCAGAGGAGGGAACAAGACAACCCAGGGGGGAATTATAACAGTGCATTAGTTGAGTGCATACTGTACTGGACTTAGCTTTAGAGAGCTTTTTGCAGCGGTTCTTGTATGGAAGCCCAAAGTAAAGGTTGGTATGCGGCTGCACCTCAGTGACCAAACATTGTTCATATGTTGGTTTTGTTTTTTTTCCCCACAGGCACATTTACAGTGTATTGCATATTTGTGGATTACTCTGCATAGCACTACAGTATGTGTGTGTGTGTGTGTGTGTCTGTGCGTGTGATGCTTAAGTGCCTAAGTGTGGAGTGTATATATTTGTCTATGTGAGGCCAAAACCAGCAGCATCTGCTGGGAGTTGGGCACCGCAGATAGCTTGAGATGCCTGGTTGCATGTGAGAGGGAGCTCTTGTGTGGTTAGACTAATGAGGCTCTGCATAGAGGATGGTTGTTGAGTGACAGAGATGATTTACGCCTGTAGGATGGACAGTCAGCTGGGAGGAAACATTCATCTTACCACTGAGCCGCTGTCACAGACGCACAGGCGGAGAGGGAAAACACATGGCAAACACACACATAGTGGTAGACACACATGCACGTTAGTCAAGCAATCAACAGTCCTAAACTATCACCGGAGTTCACGTTGAGAGCCTGAAAGCAAACTGACCACTGTTCAGTGGTTGACTGATTGTTAAAAGGGGTTTTAGCGTAATCATTCTGCATTATCATTGAGGCCCAGACTACTCTAAGTCTTACAAAGTATGGCCGGATGCACTGCTATTTTAGAGACCTTTCTGGCTCACGAAGCACTGGTCTTATAGTTGTAGTCTAGGCCATTATTGCTATAGATACTAAAGATACTCACCAACTTAATCATTAAAATTCAAGAACACAGTGAAAACAAGTACAGACATACAAAACGCAACAGTACAATTTTTGGTGATTTTTTTTTTAATATAAACCTGAAATTACCTTCAGTTAACTTTTTAGCAAAGTAAGTAATGTAACAATCTGAAATCACCTTATAAGTTGCTGTGTTGAAAGTTAGCATCAGCAACAGATTCCTATTTACACGGAACTAAATATTTTGAGTCCAGTCAGTTTAAAAGCAGCAGCCATGACTTCCTGATTCAATTCATCTCCAATCTCTGCCTGAAAGGAACACAACAGGATAACGACTGGGTCTAAATAAAGAAATGTACTAAATACTAATACAGAATAAATGCAATTACATGATAAGCAAAGATGCAAGAGATACAAGCAAACAATGTAAACTAGTAGCTCATTTGATGAAGTGGGAAATGATTAGAGAGAATATGATTAGGTCATGTACTGTATGGCTACATTTCAAATGGATACTCTGATATCTATGAATGAAATTTATGATTTAAATTGACTTTTATCTCGACATTAACTCAGTCGTGTGCAGAACGTAAGGAAGTCTTTCCTACTGTCAGCTCTGAGGCTGATGCTCTGGACACTGTTTTGGCCAGAACCCCAAAACAGCTGGTGTAGAAATTGATAACCTTTTAATGGCGGACTCATGGGTGGATCTCCCTGAGGTATCCTGTGGTTGCCAAGGTGACAGGCTCTGCCAGCGTCTCTCAGCTGTTCCAGTCTAACAGCAGGCTTTCCTCCTTTGGCACCACAGCTTATTTCTCAGTAGGCAGTCAGGGTAAGACGGGTTGTCTGCCTGTGTCTGTGTCTCTTGCGGCTTGATGCAAAATAATGTGGTACTTAACTTTTGCAAGAAGACTTTAGAAGGGTTTGGCATTGGCCAGATGACAGAAAAACCATAAAAAAAAAATCTTCAAGACAAAACCATGGTAATGAGTCACTTCTGATTCAGCTGGTGTTGACTTGGCTTGGGAATTAATAAAATAAAGATTGCACATGTGGCAAAAGAAATAACAAAAGACAGGAAAGGACAGAAAATGACAGAAGAGCAGTGCAAAAGTGCAAAATGGCAAAAAGTAAGATGAGTAGAGATCCCACTGGGGCAAAGCAGGCATCTTGGTGTGGTTCCAATGTTCTCCCTTTGTTTCAACCAGGAAGCAAGTATGACTAAGTCCTCTATAACTTTTGAATTATTTAATCTGAAGTTTACGGGGAAGAGACACATCCACCTTCCACCATCTCCCAGTCAAACATTAAATAAAAGATACATAAAGCTACCTTACTAATATTAATGAACAGAAAGAAAAAACAGCGGCATGATTTTCATAACAATACATCATTCAAACCTTCAACACACTACAAGAGGTTAATTGACTAAATATCAAAAGAATCAACAATTTATAACACTATTAATAAATGAATGGAGCCCTTTGATTAATAATAATAAAGACACCACTGTGAATGTTAAATGATTGTCACTTTGTAAGGAGTATGCTGGCAGTATGGTAGATGTTTCATTCCACATTTAGAATCTTCTATAGGATAGAAATCTAGGGAATGAACTGAAATACAGGTATTTGATGTTATAAATCACAAGCCACATTCCTGAAGCCATATAACAGGACACATATGTGAAATGAGTGTTATTCTAAAGAGGGGGAAACATTAGTTTGTATGTGTGTGTGAGTGACAATGAAAATTCAGACTGGTGATGAGTATAGTAATTTTGATGTTGCTTATTAATTTAGAGATTTTGTTTTATTGCCACAGAATCAGCTCCTTTTCATTCTTTGGATTTTGCTTGTTTACTTCCATTTTGCCATGTCTCCATTTAGTTGATATCCTGAAGCTTGTCATTTTTGAAGAAAGATCCTCTTGTCTCTGTTTCCTGTCCATGTGATGCTTTAATTGTGGGACAACAGGAAGGGAAATTGTTATTTGGTCCATAACAACTGAATGTGCTTACTGTGACTTTTAATGCATTATGTATAATAATTTGAATAAGCTTTGCTTTTGTGTCTTGATTGCAGAAAAACATAAAGACTTCTTAATGTCTTCTGCAGAGTGGAGATGAGCCCCCACCACACCCAAAGGACGGGGTACTTATGCGGCAAACACAACAAGTGGGAAAACTGTTGTCGCCTTTGTACCCCTCATTTCCCTCTGGGACAAATCCCAATGGATCTCCTCATCAGTGGCCAGTGGACCATCAGAAAATCAATTCCGTTTTACCAACCATGTCTGCGTCTTCACCAGCCCTCTGGGTGCCATAAGAGCATAAGAGCGTTCTGCATGCACCAGCTAGTTTTAATCCTTAGCGACCTGAGGATGGCTCATTGATGTGCACCTTTAAAAAATGATATTATGATGTTATGATATCTGTCTGATGATCTGGCTAAATCTGTGAACAGTCTGTTTGATTGTCTGATTGCTTATATTTTTTGCCCCATGTACTGCACTGCAGCGATGTTGTCATGTTCCCAGATCTCAGTAGTAACTTGAAAAGTAAAATAAGAGTAAAAATAAGACCCAATAAGTAAAACACCATACTTTCCCTTTAACTTAATTTTGCCTTCATCAACTGTCCTCCATGTGTGTATGTCTATTCCCTCGTTTCACTCACCTTGTCCATCTTTGCCTCTCTGCCTCTATATCCAGCCTCTCTCCACTTCACCACAATATTCTCAGTACACCCGACTCTCCCTCTCCGCCTTTGTCTGTCTCTCCTTCTCTCCAGGACAAATGAGGTGAACAAGACTACTCTTCTTTCAGCCCAAGATGGCTTCCTATCCACCAAGGGCATAGTTGTGTGTGAATAATGTCTGGACTGAGGAGTAAATATCTTTTCATGACAAGTTGTTTGGATTGGTGCTCATATGCAATCTGATGCTCTATGTATCATAGCCTAGACTGCCTGGCCGCTAGCCTTGCTGGAGAAGGGTTGCCCTGTCAGTGCCCCTGAAACACTGAGACGCAGAAAGGGCCTTTCAGGGCAGGCCCAGAAATGCAATGCTGCCCAAAGTGTCACTTTGACTGTGAGTTGTTCTGATGAAGTGCCTCACTGAGGTAATACATCCGATATGGTGCAGATTTAAAAAAAAAAAAAAAAAAGTCCATTTAGGCATGAGGATCAATTTTGGGTTTAAATTACGGGGATATTAAAGGCAGGAGATTGGTATCATGTTAATCCTGCGAAATTACATGCTCTGAGTAACTGCTGAGGTTGAACTTTACACTGAATCGTCTTAATATTTGCTTCAATTATTGTCACACACTGACCTTGCAGGGTACTGCTGCAAAAGTTGTTTAAGAGTTTATTGGGATTATTAAACTCATCCTCTTGCCTTATCCCCCTGATTCTTACCGTCATAATCCATGCATTGTTTGCCGTGCAGGGTCCGTATTTATCATTCCATTCAGCAGTCTCCTATATTTATCTAACACTAAACCAATCACACCGATCAGCAGAGGTAATCAACAGTGAAATCGCATCACTCACCTCACTGGAATGTGGATAAGCACTCATCCATAAAACTATTTGCCAAAGAGGTTTCAGTTAAGGGCATCTGAGAGGGCAATGTGCAACAAGCTCCTTGAAGCTCCTCAATCTCCCATTGTCATAAACATTCAAACACGGGCTCAGTTTATAGGAGCTCTGTTTAATGGGAGTCATCCGCCGCTGTAGCCCGTTGTGCCTTTTATAAAACAGCATGCGTTTAAGGTGTTAGTGGCAGCCACCAGGCACGGCACTTAATTCCATCCTCTGGGCGCAGTCTTTTGCTGGTTTAACTGCAGTGGGCTGTGCAGGAAAACACCCACATACACAAAAACTTTTCGAGTGCACAGATTGATTATCTAACATAGGATTGTGGCTCCATGTAAAGGGGGATTTTACTTGGACTTAGAAAATGTGATTCCTGGAGAATTAGTATGTAGTAGGGGTGGGTGTGCAGGAGTACCATCCACTGGCTCACATGTTTCATAAAGTGAGCCATCTATGTCACTTAAAGACACAAATGCAAGTGTATTTCACCAGAAACATACCCTTGATATCAGGAAAACACTTTAATTTCCACAAATAATCCACTGACAGGGTGAATAAATCACAAGATCAAACAACTTCTTCAGTATTTCTTAACATCAACTTTTCTCTTTTATGTCTGAATTCAAAGCTTTGCAGGCACTCCCACGTATGTCTGGTTCTTAATGTCACCGTTCACCCTCATGAATTGATGTTCACATCCTGCATCCTCAACAGTAAATCTAACACCATAAGCTTTGGGATCTTTAACATCGTCTCTTACTGATCACTAATCAAATCCTCATTTGGGGTTATATTTCATCATGTAGTAATAGTATCATCTCTCTCATCTCTATCAAAATACTTAACTTGCTGACAAGTTAAGCATTTTCACCACCCATGATAGTGTGGCTGCTATAATTTCCACCAAGTGAGCTTTGTGTGTGAATGTGTGTCATCATGGTGACATGACACCTAAACTTTTGCTTTGGCAGGTGTTTAGGTGTCTGTGGACAGATTTTGTCACCACAATTGTGTCACAAACCTGCAAGAAGCAGTCATGGAACTTCACAGGTGTGTAGTTGAGTGTGTGACCTGAGCACTCCTGAGTTGGAACGTTAACATGTTGACTTTTGTAGCAGCTGGTGTGATACCATCGCAAGATGGCCTCTAGTTTGTTGTTTAAAGACCCCCTCCGATGAAAATCAAGTTTTTAACCTTGTTAACATGTTAACATATTATGTTTTTATATATAATACAAGATATATCATAAGCAAAATAAGCAGTCAACACCATGAGTATTTCCATATTGGAACTGCAGTGAACCAATGACAGTCTCATAAAAACAGACTCAGACAGCCAGGGTTTCATATGCCATAAAACCTAAATCTAACCTAAACCTAAATCCTGTCAACATGCAGGCACATGGTGTGGGGCTAAATAAACCTGAAACCTTGTCCAAACAGAGAGTGAGAGCTTGCATTAGCACAGCCACTAACACTGTGTCAGACACTGCCAGTTACAAGCTAACAAACACCATAACAAACTACTCTTACTGTTCTGATACATCTGCTAGTTGCAGATTTTGGTGTCTCAAACGACGTTTCCTCCACTGATCATATTGATATGCACTACTGTTTCACCTAACAACCTAGTGCAAGCAGTCATAGTGGAAAGGTCTGCTCCAGACTTTTCAATGAGGAAGTAAGTGTACATGTGCTTACAGCCCCAGTTTTTTTCTTCTTTTTTATGCAGGTAAGCCATGTTAAACAAAATGTTTGTCATAGCAGATTATTTTTGCATAATTTAAAACATGTCAGGAGAGGAACTTTAAAAGTACAGTCATTGAAAGTTTGTGTGCAATCCACATAAGGCAGCCTTTCCTTCCAATTTCCTTCCTTTGGTAAAATTATAATAATAAAGAAGTCATTGTGGCATTTAGGATTAAAGGAAGTGAGTGACAGATTCAACATTTCAGATCATATGTTGTATTTTACAACAGGATTTCAAAAAAAGCCTTTACTGAGAAGTGGCATCTGTCAGCTGACATGGAAAACAAGATTTATTTATTTATTTTCACAACACAGTTTCTATTCTACTTAACTAATACTAACTTCACATATATTCTTTAGATTTTTTTAGTGTTTTACTAAAAGTCTAAAGTCTAAGTCTAAATGTCTAAAAAGTGTAATGACATATGTTGTTATCTCTATGTTTATTTTATATTTTTGTAGGGTAGTGATAGACTCGTTCCTTTGAGAATAATTCAATATGTAATGGCATTTGCTGTTTAAACTAACGACTCATATCATATTGTCTGCACTACTTGTAATTCTTACAGGAGGCTGCTTCCACTCTCAGAAACAAAATCACTGAGGTGAAACCTTTTAAAGATTTCAGCTTACTGATGGATAACTGAGGACTCTTAAAACTCCCAGAGCTTCCCATCAGTTTTGTCCTTCCAAGAAAAATTATACTTCCATCCGAGGTCCAGTTAAAGAGCGGGGAAGGGTTACAAATGGTAATCACCTTAGTAGTGTAGCCTGTCTCCGAACCCCCATCTAATATGCAATGTTGATGACTGATAATATATTATTGATGCTCCATCCTGGCTGATCTTGAAAGGCCAGGTTCGACCATGACTATCCATCTCATGGATATTTTAGTACCATTTCTTCCAGAATATGACCACTGCACTTCCAAAGGTTCAAATGATGAACAAATAAAATGCATTCACTGTTGTACTGGCAGCAGGCTTTAGTTTGAGGATCACTGAAAATACAGATTGAAGCATTTCTGAAATGTAAAATTTTTGTGAATCCTACATTTTGTTTAAATAAATTAAGCCACTGATTTCTCATGAAATGATTAAGTGACAACAGAAGCACTTAAACTCCTTTGTGTTAACAATAAGATCAATACATTGACTCTGTGACAGATATTATGATCTTGCGTGAGAATGTAAACCTGCTAACAAAGGTCAATGACCCCAGCACCACTCATGGCACAGAATAAATAATTGTTGAACATAAACCCGTGTTTTTAGATGCACAGATTACACAAAATACTGTACAGCTTGGCTATCTCAAATGCAAAGAACAAGTGGCGACCAACCATGATGTCACCCATTGGTTTGTGAACCCCCCTTTTGCAGCCTCAAGTTTGCGATTTTGGTTCGCCATCTTTAATTTTTGAAACCAGAAGAAACCATATTTGGATGAGAAGGTGGAGCAGAAGAGGAGTGAGGGGTGGATCTGACCCGATTGTCAGGCAGGTCGCCGTGTGTGGTACAGTCTGTCTATACCACAGTGGCCATGCCCTAATGCATGCCCTGCTTTATTGTCTATTTTCCTCTAAATGGGACCATAATTGAAAAAAAATTTACATCATGTTGTATTGAAGAAGACTTCAAACTAGCGATTGAGACCATAAACTCATCAAGTAAGAAGTAGGGCCATTTTCCCATAGACTTCAATAGATCAGACTTCTTTTTGCAGCCACTGGAGTCAACCCCTCATGGTCATTAGACAGAATGCAGGTTTAGGGCACTTCAGCATTGGCTTCACTGAGGTCTTTTATCACTCATTTTATTGATCTGACTGTCTTAACAGTTCTTCAGACTTCCTTTGTGGTTTCCGTTCATATAGAATCTAAACCCTTTCATGTCTGCTTTATCTGGTTGAGATCATTTCGCATCTGTCTGTACAAAATTCAATATGTGTGTCTTCACACTTTGTCCTTGACATTTCACAGTAATAGTTAAAATCAAAAGTAACTTGTGAGTTGTAAAGCCCCTGTCTCACGTCTGGCAAAAGAGAATTATGAACATTTGTTTAAACACAGACTCAACTGTCTGTGTGTGCCACACTAGAATATTTCATGGCTGCAAATCACTTGTAATCCCATTGAAGCACATTACAGTTCTGGTGGATCTGAAATAAATTTCAGACTCTAGACAAGCGACTGGGAATACTCTCATTGTTCCTCTCTGTGTATAAATTTTCAACAACACTGGAGTTTAGAGCATTGCGATCTACCCACCAGATGCAGTGCATTCACTATAATCAGGTCAGGGTATGCTGATAGACCCCGATCCTGAAAGTTTCATTACACCAACCATTTTATGAGCACCATCCTTCTCTGCAGCTTTGATCTATTTCATTGTCATGTGGGACGGCTGACTAGCTTTTTTTTGTTTCACCACCAGACTTGTGTCCTTGTGTGTTGTTGATTCATTGCATAGAAAATAGCTGATTTTACAGCACATGATGCTGAAAAGAAGTCAGATGTCTTGAGGCTGTATCCAAGTTTGTGTCTGGCCCAGACAGAATTAAAAACCATCAGCATTGCTGCAGCCACGTGAAGGTTTTGGTAAAATGACAATGTGAAGTAGCCCAGTCACTGATATCAAACAAAAATCCCAGACAGAGAGAGCAGCATATCTTAAAAGGGATGAGAGCTTTCTTTTTACAAGAGGGAAACTGGTAGACATATTGACATTTGCTGCAAATATAAATTTACATATGAATAATTATAATCTATATACCATCACATGTGTGTGTAAGTATGCATTGACATTGGATGTACAGAGTAGTTCTGCTAAAATGAAGCTTATAATGAATTAAAAAGGATCAGTGTGGTTCATGGGCATATTGAAGTCGTTGATTGTTGTTACAGGCACCAGTGACCTGACATAAGCTTTTATGGAGCTGCTCAATCGAATCAGTCTGCAAATGTGCTCATTTGTTTATCCAGGGCAGATTCTGCAAAGCTGTCTAGAGACCCAGAAGAATACACCGCTCTCCCTCCGCCACCTCCCTCCCTTTGGTATTGTCCTCTGTCGCATGCATAACCCTCAATCTGTCATTTAGGCGCAGTCACAGCCGGTACTCTTAGCTAGAGTACAAGAGTCCCATTCTCTTGCTCGAGTTTGTTTTTGTTCTTTAGGCAAAATCCAATAAAAGAGGATTCGGTCACGAAAGCGAGGGAGTTTATTTCACCCAGTTGAGTGCTAAAACGCCTCTTCACTTGTACAATTGAGATTTTTCACTTTCAAGTCAGGAATGCCACAAGGCCTAACTTGTAATGAGTTTTGGGAAACGAGGGGAGGGAAATATTTGATTTCCTCCCTATTAAATTAAGCTTATTGATAATTTAGCCATTTTATCAACCTAAGACACGCACCACATCCTGTGTTCTCACTCACTCAAAAGCTTCTGAGGCAAACTTCCAGCAACATCAGTCAATCCACTTCTGCCATTTACCGCCACTGTCTCTATAGCATCCTCTCGTTATCAACTTCCTTGTCTGCTCGCTGACCCAGTCATTTCCTGACCTTATCTTTAGCATGCTAATTGTCTGCCTTATTTATTATACATAATCCAGACAAGGCTGTTGTCCAATCCATCAAGTAAGTGCAGTGCTCTACTTTGTCAAATCCTTCCTCAACATCAAACCCCAAACAAGCTGTTTACCTTTTCCAAGCTAAACAGGGTCCGTGTAACTCATCTATAACAAAAAGTTGCGTGTTCACAATCGAGCAATTGCACTTGTGTTTAGTGTTTTCCACTTCCTCCATCTGTCTATTGCTGATTTCATCTAATTCCACCCCCTTCTGTGATGCATCATTGCTCAGCTTTTACAGTTGATCCTTTTTTTTTTTTTTTTTTTTTTTTTACCCCAAGATCTATTCACATTAAATTATTTTGCTGCAGCATGACTGGGCAAGCTCTGTTTTTAGTGATGCCTCCCTACCTGTTTCATTGTGCATAATGGATTTGATAAGGTTCCTGGAGCCACCCCTTTGGCTCAGACCATCACAGTGCTCATCGGGATAATTTATGAGCAGCGGTGAGAGATTCCTTCAACTGCTGTCGACCTTTTAGGACTACAGATGTGCTTCACTGCTGCTCCTTGAGCGCAGACACACTCATAAAGCAGTGTCACCACATCTTCATTTCTGATTAATTCCCATGTATAAAAGTCCCATTATGCATGTGTCGTAGCCTGACCTGAGCTCTCCACTGACCTTGTAGTTGATTATGTGTCCCATGCTCCAAAGCCTGCAAAGGAAGGGTGAATAATTGCACAGGGTTAGTGTTATTAATCTTGCATAACATTAGGTCTTTATTAATCAGATATTTACATTGTTTACCTTGAATATGGACATGCTGCCACACAAATTACAGTTTAAATTATGATGCTGCTGTATTCAGAACCCATTATCTAGCTTAATGCTCTCCATTGCTCACCAGTTTCCCTTTTAAAATGAGGTGAAGCTACAATAATGCAAAACATACAAGATGTGTGTGTTTGGCATTATTGTAGCTTCACCTAATTTTTTTCTAAAGAGCTGGATTTTTTTTGGTAAATATCCTCATTCGCTTTCTTGCTCAGCATTAGATAAGAAGATGCAATACTCCTCATAAATCAGTCTGTCAAATATAAAGCTATAGTCAGCAGTCAGGTGGAGTGAATTAGCAAAAACCTGGCTCAGTCCTGTTACCTTCTGACGCAGCCAGGCTAGTTGGGTTCTGTTGTCTGCAGTCTTTACGCCAAGCTAAGCTAACCAGCTGCTAAGCTGTCGCTACGCACGTAGCAGACCAGTTTATGAGTGGTATCAATCTTATCATCTCACTCTTGGCAAGAAAGCGAATAAGCTCAAAATGTTGCTTTAATATAAAAAATACCTGATTATATCCCCTCACAGAACTGTTATAATTGCTTCCTCACAAAGCTGCTGCACATTGGTTGAGACAGGACAGCCTATATGGACTGGAACCCACTTTACCAGGGCCCTTATGACATAAGTCTCAAACTGACAGTGGCTGTTGTTTCAGGGTTCCTGCTCGGAGACTTGGTATTGATTTCCTCCCTGTTCTCCTTCCACAAGTAATATACAGCTTTAATCTAATTGGTGTGCTGGAACTTTGGGGGAGTGATGTCTACTGAGACATGTGTTATGTATTATTGCTACCTTCATACTCTGATTCAGGCTGACCCTGTGTCAGCTGTCTACACTGCTGACAAAGCACCTTTGATCACAGGGGAATAATGTCACAGAAGCTCAGAAAAAATGGTAAAGGAGAGAAAAAAAATATTATATGACATTTAAATAAGGTGGGAAAGTTACATGTGCACTCTCAGCTCTGTTTTGCTGGACTTTTTCTGCACTTCAGCAGGCACACTGATTCATGTAAGTGGACAAAAATATCTAGTTTATCATGTAAAATATCTTCCAGATGAAACATTTACAGTATGATAAGCCTGTTTCCATCTTGCATGTTGTTATGTTGGTGCAGGAGAAACCACCCTGTAAAGTTCAATATACCCTGCAGATAGAGTGAGTTCCTGGGCTTTGAAGATAAAAACTCTTCTACAGCCTCATGTGGAAAACTCCTGATGGCATTTTACAGTATTTCACATGGTGCTTGCTCTGCAGACTGTACATCAAAAAAAAAAAAAAAAAAAAAAAACTGCTTTTGAAACTTGTTTCACTAGTGTACTTCAGACTGTAAATTGTCTTGAGAAGCCTTTAAAACAAAATGAAATCCTTCAATGCGAGGGTACAGTATTTCCCACAGAAAACCAACACATACAAAGAGACTCGAAGTCCAACACTCTGATGGAGCACTGACCAAGAAACAGGCCGTCTTTATTGTGTATTCAGCCCTGGGACCAGACAAATTGCATCAAATGCCAGGTTCACCCAGGGGCCACTGTCTGCCAGACAGATATTCTTCATCCAAGGGCAGTGTGACAGCAGCTATGTCCTGTTTGGCTATTTACATCTTCTTAGCCATGGGTTTTTTAAAAACTATATAAATGTGGCCCCTTCAAAGGGCAGCATAGATTCATATGGTGAGATGCCAGACAAGTTCAGTGCACATTTCCCCTAAGAACAGAGGCATTTTGATGTAGCCACCTCCCCCTGGCATTAGTAAAAAGTCAACTTTGATAAAAGGCAAACATCTTCCAGATTTACTCAGGCCATGCCTCCGGATACCTTGGGTGGGTATCGGTACCATTTCCAATCTTACACTCTTGTACCTCTTGAATCTGAAGTGTGTTCCTCTATATAAGTGGGAGACATATTGAGAGATGCTGAGATTTCCATTTTGTGTGGCTTAATGCACTTCACAATGTAGCCAAGCCTTTAATCATCGTTCACTGAAACAATGGCTTTGCTATACGCTAACATTTCTATAAGGGCTTGTTGAAGCTCTATTCAGCTGCCTTAAGATGCTCGACTCAGTCAGACCATGATCTGCTGTATTTCCCGCCGACGCTGTGAGTCAGTCTCCTTACTGGCCATTCAACCATGCGCTGTACTTTAACAGCAGCTCGTCTGCCTGTGAAATGTTATCACTAGGTCTTGGTCTTCATCAGACTGAATGAGGCCAGGAGGATCAATGCACTTACACTGGATCGCTTTACCCTGCCATGTGCATAATGGCTTCATAGGTGGTTTCATAGAGCTCTCAGCCTGCACGAGAGTGTCCTGTTAGAGAGAGAGAGAGAGAGAGAGAGAGAGAGAGAGAGACGGGGTGTATGTTTGCATGTGTGCTGAAGATGAGTGCTGCATGGATGCATGAGCACATGAATCTTTATATGTATGGGATAAACACTAGCAGTTAAAATCAATACCATAGCACTTCAAGGTTAGCAAACTCTTACTATTAGCATCCTGAAATATAGCATCACTGCATTAAGATTCTCATTAAAGTATGTTTGGCTGCATAAATTTAAAGATTTGAATCCAAATTTGCTCCTTGTGTTTGGAGCATATCCTAATACTCATTAAGTCATATAAGCAGCAGACCTCCTACAGTCAATCAAAATGTAGCCTAATCCTTTAAACCAACATATAGATTCACATCATGGTTCCAAAGACACACAGCAAAGGGAATAGGACCCCCAGTATTTACTGTGGTGTCTGGGCCATACCCCTGTTTAATTAACCCCAGGAAGCAGTGCAGAGAGGTGGCAGGGGCGCTGGCAGGTAGGTGGGTGTTTTTTGGCACCTGCTACAATATTGGAATCAGCACAGGGGTCTGCGCAATCAACAAAAGGACGCGTCAAAGGTCTTCTCGAAAGCTCAGTGAACCCGACCCCACTTCCAGCCCTAGGCCGCCACCCATCTGGGCTGGAGTAGCAGGAGCAGGATTCAAGAGGCTGGCAGCAGAGTGGCATCAGGCCAGAGTTAGCAGCCGCAGCATTCAGCCTTTTTCTCCACCACCCTACATGAGCCAGGGACACGTGAGAGAGAAAAAGCTCTGTATCTCTGTGGGGGAGGGAGGAAGGAAGCTAGAAAGGGAGATGGAGAGAGAGATAAGTGGCGTAGATTAAAAAGAAAAATTAAAATTAAAAAAAGAAAAGTGCAATGGAAAGCTCTTGGAGAAGGTGCACCTTTAAGACAACACTGAAAGGCATTTTTACAGTAAGAGTCACCTATAATATATATATATATATATATATATATATATATATATATATATATATATATATATATATATATATATATATATATATAAAGACCACCTCTGTGTCACTGGCTGTCACTTAAAACGATTCCTCAGAAATACCCATGAAAGTCTTTATTTTTTCTTCTTTTGTTTTTGAAAGAAGTTTAAAAAGGGTCTGTAGTCACAAGAGGATGCCCACTGCTTCCACCATTTCAGCTCCACCACCTCCCTGCTTGTTAGTGTGATCACTGTCCCTTTGGTGCTTTGGTCTGCACATAATATACATTCTCGCTGCAATTAACTGCTGCAGGGCCTGTGTAGGAACTTAGAGGGATGTCCCCTCCGCGGTGCTGGCACCCTGGGGAGTTGATGTAGGAGAGAGATGGAGAGGAAATGAGAATGCAGGAGGAGAGAGTGAGTAAGTAGATGGAGGGAGAGGGAGGAGAGAAAGAGAGAAAGCGGGAATGCGGCGTGCCAAAGCTTCCCACCCACCGCTTGTGTCTGTAATCTCTCGGGGAAGGGCTGGATATCACGGAAAGAGTTGTTGTGTTGTGAGGAGTGCTGACAGCTTCGTCTCTTCTGCCCCCTACTGCAAAGGAAGTGTTGATGGAGGAAGATTTCAGATAGCAGGGAAAAAGAGAGGTGTGGATGTCTAAATGTCGAGCTCTTTTCTCGGCTGTAATAAGAGTATATGTTCTTCACAGTTTACAATTGCCATATTAAAGTTTATAAATCAGTGGACTAAGAGGGCAATTTTACTGCTCCACAGCACAGATTGACCAATACAGATCATCTACAAGGGCTTGTTAGGTTGCTGGTCAATACCAGTGAGTCTGATTACACTGCCAGGTTTTCAGTTTGTTTTGTTCAACTGGCCGCTGATGAAATGAAAGTGTCTCTAAGCTATGTCGTGTCACTGCTCCCTCACTTATTCCAATGGTTGTTGACGGTCTCGTATCATTATACGTTATTACTGTCATTAATATTATTTTATTATTAATATTATTATCATGGGATCTGTGCATTAATTCACTGTCTTATTCTCAGTTGTTAAAGTCCCTGAAAACATTTTTTTTTTAAATCATCTTTTTATTATGAGTGATGGGATTTTACCATAGACTGTATATAAAGATGGATGTAGCCTCTGTGGCGTCACCCATAGATTTCTGAAGAGCCGCTTTGAAGCTCAGAGCGGGCTGCTCAACTGTCGCCATCTTGGCAGTGCCTGACTCTGCCTAACTCCTGGCTAAACCAAAAATGAGCCAAGAGGCTTCATTGTATGAGGGTTTGTGGGAAGCATACATTCACCCACCTGTCACTCAAAGCAGCAACATCCTTAATTAGGTGTAAGTATAAAACTAAATAAAATCTAAACAGGTGATTTATATAAAAATCACCCATCGTACAGTTGTTATGAAGGTGGAAATTGGCTATCAAGACCAAAACAGTATTTTGTACCAGACTGTAAACATGTTTATCTCTGCTGTAAAGCTGGGCATTTTAACATGACAGTCTATGGGGATTGACTCACTTTTGGAGCCAGCCTGAAGTGGCCATTCAAAGAACTGCTGGTTTGGCACTTCCATTTAGGTTGCCACTTGGATCTTACATGAAAACACAATTTTCTGCCAAACAGTCAAGATAATTCTTTTGAACGACTTCTGTGTTGTTTCTGTTCTGGCTCTTCTCTCTTGTATGAAGAAAAAGTCACATGCACCAATCAGGATTTAGAGAGATTTCCATCAGAATCTTGGTTGGTTGTTCGGACTCTGTCAATCAAATATGGTGGGCAATCAAGCCACACCCACACAGTCCTGCTAAAACTTATAAGTTGAGTTTTTGAGAATCAAACTTTTCATAAATAACATCTCAAGATGTTTCTTTTTAACTTTGATTGGTGCTTATTAAGTCTTGGATATTTAATGTTATAAAGATACTTGATTTGAAAAGTTGGTGGAGTGTTGAATTTAAA
Source organism: Trachinotus anak (assembly GCF_046630095.1). Lineage (NCBI taxonomy): Eukaryota > Metazoa > Chordata > Actinopteri > Carangiformes > Carangidae > Trachinotus > Trachinotus anak. The sequence goes on along the minus strand of NW_027273859.1, from coordinate 23,918,496 downwards.
TCAAATTCCCTTAATGTATCTACAAGACTCGAAAATCCAAAACAGCTTGTGCTTTTTTAATGAGCTAAGTAGATTTTCAAAGACCAATAACACAGATTCTAAGTTTTGAAAGTGTACATGGAGCTAATACATCAGTTAATATATTCCATACAAGCATTGTAGGAGTTACTTTTCATTCAGAGCTTGTGCTAAAAGAACCAGACTCCAGCTTCCACAGTTGAGAAAACTAATAAAGGTAAATGAGATCAAGGGTATTTGCTAACAAAGCATTGATGTGTTCCAACAGGGGGTGGTTTGATTAGAGGATTAACAAGTGTGTTGACAGTATTAAGAACTTAATATACATGCCATCCTGAAACTCACACCTCAAAGGGTATTGTTTTCTGACATATGCCTCTCACCAGCTGTTTCTCCATCTCTTGGGCTGCATGTCCTGAAAATTAAAATCCCACTTGTCTCCTAATTGCTGCCACAAAATGATCTACTTTAATATCTTCATTTACCCTCAATATTCCTCTTTGCTGTACATCCTCTCTTGTTCGAGCTATACAGTCATACATAATGTATGCAGAACCATCTATTACAGGAAGTCACTGTGGAATACATGTTTGCAAATTGGAACAATATAGCAGCACTGCGCTAATCCACATGGGGTGATTTAACAATAATTCAGCTCGACTTTGTGAAGGTTAAAATACAAAAACCCCCCTCCCTGCTCCCTCCCTCCCTCCTATGCTTCAGCAGTCTATGGTGAACATCCATGGTGGGGTGGGGAGAGAGGGATTGCGGGGGGCAACAATCCTGCCTTTCAGTCCTGCAGAATATTGGCTGTCAAGAAATAGACATGCAATCAATCATGAGCAAAGTCACAGCCAATGTGAAGGATACCAGTCCTCCTTAGGCCTCGTGGCTGCGACAAGGCAGCGGCTGCGTAACGTTTGACATCGCTGTGCTGTAGGTTGAGATTAATGGACACTGAATATATGTACTCTAAAGGGCACTAGATAAAAAAGTGTCTGACCTCCTATGGGGGAAAACAGATTTCAGTGGGTATTTGTGCAGAAAATAAAGGGACCTTGATCACCCGTACCTCTGTGGAGGAGATTAACAGTGGAGATACTGTAGCGCAGAATCAAGTGCTGAGACAGGAGGCTTGCTGGGTTCTGCTTAATGGGTTGTGCTTCTTGGCATGTTGTCAGGATCATGCCTCAAATTTTATCTCTGCCTCTTTTCCCTCTTGAGAATTTGGCATTGTCCAAAGTATAACATGAAAAATAGCATCTGCCGTTCGCGGATTCCTTTGTGTATGTTTGCTCTCGTCGCTGGAGCCCACATACAGACTCTTGTGTGGATTCCTTTGGAGTCGTCTTCTTTTTCTCGCAACTTTGACAAACCAATTCTCTTATTTGAAATTCCCTTAAAGTCGGAGAAAAGGATCTGAAGCCTTGATGTCTAAGCCTTTGCAGCAGCCCTCATTTCTCCGGCTGAGGCAGTCACTTGGTGCTGTTTTGCCATGGGACATTTCAGCTATAAAATAACAGCTCAGACACAGTGTTTCAGGAACTCGCTGTAGCAAGAAACACCCAACTGTGTTACCATCTCAAAATTCAAGCGTTTATGTCGGTAAGCCTGTCATTTAACCTCTCAGTCATGTTGTTCGAATGTCCAGCTAAAATACATTTAAACGCATCACTCCCCCATTTCAAATCCTATCCTGACCGTGTGATGTGTGTTACCTCATGTTTTTTACTGTTTCAAGGGGTTCCAGGACGCCCACGTATTTTGCTTTGATCCTTGCTGGGACTAGCAATAGATTGCTCTGGATTTAGATGTGATCGGATACTTAGAGGATTTATCAAGCTTTCGCAAGCTGCTCTCTACAAACACAGCCATGGTTCAAATCATGGCTCTGTGTTTGCAGCCCTGAAAAAGAACATCATGTAATTCACATCTTTGCCAAATCCATGGACATTGTCAGTTGGCACATTTTGCACACTAAACTCTAATCCCTGCCAAAAGCCAGTCAGTATTTTGAGAGTCAACACAGAAAAGTTGTTCACCAAAACATCCTGATTATAGTTCAAGACTGGAGTGATAGAAAAGCTCAGAGAGGCTAAAAAGTGATGACTCAGTGTATTGTAAGCTCAGAGAATATTTGATTACTTTAAAAATAACTATATGTGGCCTGATCATGAATAATGAGTCTTGTGGGTCTTCCACTCCCCGACTGCACCCAGTGGAGAGCATCGTTAGTTCTGTAATTTTTGAGAATTAAAGATAATCACAGTGATAGCATCAGTGATAATATCTCCCACTTAATGTACTTAATCAACAACACCAGCGAAACCAATAAGGAGGCAGATATGTCTCCTATGAACAACACTTTCCCTAGTACCACTGCACATAAACAACTGCGGTAGACAGACTCTAACTCAATATCTCCTGCATATGATTCAACCTAATGGACTCATGGCATTAGCCATCAACAGACAGCAGCAGCGGCTAAAGACAGAAAAAAGAAATACAACACAAATAAATAAAGGTGTGCAGTAACCTTACATTACAGAACATTAGTTCACTAGGAAACATACACGCTTGAACAAAATATACCTTTACATACATTCTTACATGAGGCTCAAAATACATTTTTCAGAGGGAAATACTGAGCTCCCTCTGACTCCAGCATGCAGCCCACATGCCAAGACACACTCACCAGGAAGTCGGCACATTCCTCCATCTCCCCTCTAAATTAGGCAGAAGCATAACAAATGCACACAGCGAGCTGAGATGGTCAGCATACACAACTAAAAGAGGATTCTATCCATCAGTGTGCTCTATCAACCTCCTTACACTGCCCCGCTGTTCAGTGCTGCCCTCAGCGTGGCGTGGACATCACACACCTAACACATTTCAGAATGAATCTGCAAGTATACAAAATCAACATATTCACACTACTAAGTTTTAGCTTTAAAACACATCTGTTTTGCTACATGTGTCCACACTATTCTGGAGTTTTTGAGCCCCTAAAATAGAGACTTTTGGAAACGCTGCTGGACCTGTTTTAAGGTTGCATTGTAATCTCGACAGGCAGAGACGGCGACCTTTGGAAATGATGACATCCACATTCGCTCTCTGATTGGGTCTTAACAGCCTCGACTACCAATGGTGAAAGCATTGGATACAGGATTGCAAGTGTTACTGACCTTGTTGTCTTTGCTTGCAGCTGTTGTGCAGTTCAGTTCTGCATTTTAACGCTAAAACTGTCTTTGCTGTTCCCCGTTCGTAGTATTTTCTGCAACTAACCAACTGCTTCCTGTTTACACCTGCACATACTTGCCCAGTGTATGTGAGTGTGTATGGGAGTCATGTGATATGTGTTTTCAGGTATGATAGTACGGACAGAGATTATTTCTGATATGGAGCTAAAACTGTTGTCTGGACAGAGATTGTTTTCGTTCTAAAAGGCTGTTTTGAAATAAAAACATAGCAGTGTTGCTGTAGCCTTAGTCAGCTAGCATGATTATTCATTTATCTTCTGGTGTCGCGACCATTTTTGTATTTTATCAGAGGATATTTATCATACACACAGGCAAAAATTCACACTTCAGTTGTGCTGCTTCAATCTTATGGAAGCTCCTCAGTCTCGTACATTTTACCCTTAAAGCTGGGCTGGGCTCAAATCTAGAAAAAGAAAAAGAAAAAAAAAATTGAAAATATAGCCACCCTCCTACAGCTCTCCCCTCACAGGCTTATATACGCGCTTCCTATGTGCCTGCAACATAAGCAACATAGCTGCAGCCGCCAGCAGAAGGCTAAACTATTAGCAACATTCGAAGTAGCCACTCATCGCCTGCTTTCATGGTGAATCTAATTCATGGTAAATCTGCCTACACATACACATATATTGTCAGTGCTTATTAGTCAGATGCTTCTTTGGTTACATTCTGTTGAGTTAAGGCATATATTTATATAGGCTATATTGCCTTGATGGTTAAATTAAACATTGAGTAGGAGATGGGAAACAAGCTGAGACCTCTGGTGTCAAATTGACATGCTTTACACTCTACAAAACCTCCACTTGTACCTCCTCCCTGATAGTTTGTGTAGCAGTATAACAGTGTCACGCCTCTTGTGCCTTTGTTGCTGATACAGGAAAGTCATAATTTGCATGGCCACACGAGATCACTCATCAAGAAAACATAAACATGGCTTCTGTTAAGCACTTGAACAAATGACCACTGCTGTTGTTTTGTTAGCAAGGGCAAGCTCTTCATCTTTGCATCATCTTGTGCCAGCGTGACCCTGCATATTTCCACTATTCACTGCTCTTAATTCAAACACCACGCGAGGACAACAGGGCAGCATCGGTGGCATCCTTCTCCCGCTGTTAATTAACAGCCTGAACTTGTGGCTAATAAACAGAGCTCCCCCTAATTGAACTGCCAGCTGCATTGTTCCTGGTTGCTTGTAAGGAATGGATGCCATGTTGGTGCTCCTCACTGTAATTACCACTGTCTGCCCCACCAGGAGAAGGGATCAATCTCGGGTGACATCGGTGGTGGATACCACCTCTTGTATCCTTGGGTACTGGTTCTCCGTGGCAGGGAAAGTTTATCATCATGGATAGAGAGCTTCCTCCATGACTACAGGCCGTACTGCGGCTTGCCTTGTCCATTTGTAACACAACAACAGCTTCTCCAGATCACAGTCATTACGTCTGCCACTCAGATTGCAAAGAAAACAGAGTGAATTACAAATTTATGAACACTGCCCTCTAAACACTATGTCATTTGATGGACTCCTAAACGGTTGAAGGAATTCAATTAGGAAAGGAATAGAGTTTTGAAAATGTGGCCCTATGCCTGCCAGTTACTCAAGGGATGTGATTGATGTCTGTGAGTGGCATTTTAGCACAGCTGACCCTCATTCAGATTACCATCTCATTAGCATCAATAGGCTGAGACACACAAAAGAGAGCGGCGCTGTCGCCTGAAAGCTCTTCCAAGGGACGAGCCTGAGGGAATTTCTAGCTACAAAATACTTTAATTCCATAGTTTTAGTGTGACATTAGGGGAGTGGGAGTGCAGCTGCATACAAATCAGATACAAAATCCCTACAATGTCAAGAATTATGCCCCAAGCCCCAGATTTCCAAGCTAATGTGAAATATGTTTCCGATAGTGGGGCTGACATGAATGTTTTTGTTGTTCTAATTATGACAGTGAGTCCCAAGTGGGATGTGAATTCTGTCTTTGTGGAGCGTAAGGCCTTTAAATGAAAGTGTTAATCAACATAATGCATGAAAGCAAGTTATTTGTGCATCAATAATTGTGTAATATGCATGAAATGTTGTTTACATGTTCTCCTTAATGCATCACAGCAACCAATAAAACCCAGACTGCAGCTCGTCAAAACAGTGTGTCAGCTATTTGAGCTGCCTCAGATATTTGGGGTTTTTTTTCCTTTACAATTGACAGAACAGCCACAAAAACTGTAGATCTCATTTAATCAATACCTGCCTTTGTTTATGAAAGCAAACACATTTTGTGAGTTTGAGACAATTCTGGGTGTGAATATAAAAAGACCAGTCTCCATGCATTCTTCGTACAACATTGATGTGTTTTTGTCGAGACAGCATGTTATATGAAAACAGAGTATCTTCTTGTTTCATTTGAGGAGCTGCTGCAGGCCCAAATATGGCCTACTTTTACCTTTTCCTCTTCCCCCTGGTGGCGCAGATGTTATAAGACGAGGTTTAAATATAGTCTGTACAGATGTTTGTGTGTGATGCCGTGCAGTGTAGGTGTGGATTTTCAATCATCTGTGATTCAATCAAGGTGGTAAAATAAATATGGGAAGTGAAACCTGGGTGTGCAGGGGAGAGAAGATGAAGAGAGGAGGGGAGACGGATGAAGAGAGGCGAGAAGAGAGAGAGGAGGTAAAGAGAATGCAAGACAAGTGGAGAGTGTGAGTGTGTGTGTTCATATGAATGTGAGCTATACAGAGGAGCGTGTGTGTTAAAGAGAAAATTAAAAGAGAGTTGGATTATAAGAGGAAGAACTAAAAGAGAGGGTGGGTGGAATAGACAGAAAGAGGGAAAGGCAGAACACAGGTCTTGATTGTATTCAGTAGCGTCTCCTGTCTGTCTCTGATCAATAGCTGCTGTCGCTCAGTGCTGGCTCAAACTCCTCCTGCTCGCAACCACAAATGTAACCCCAGCCAGCCTCGCCAGGAGCTTTATTATTCATGTGGACCAAATACAAGACCAGAAAACGGGATGAGCACATTGCAAGCCGGACTCACTGTCATGCCTGCCCTGAATGTGCAAGCCGCAGGAAACCCACTGGTGGGACAAATACCCTACGGTGTCTGAATTGTCAAAAAGCCACTGCTCCATGTGTCAAAGTGAGTTCTACGGCAGAATAGAAAAAGAATCCTCTTTTCAAATATAAAAGGAGTGGGTATTTTTAAGTTCTCCTGATATTATGTTATTTGTGCTATTGCAGGGGGAAAGAAACTACCCCATAATCTTCAAAACTCCAGTGAATATTTGCACCCAAAGTTTACACATGAGAAGTGTGTATTCACAAAAGGTGCGAAGTGAGAAGCAGCAAGGCCAACTTTGAGGAGCCTCATCTGAACAGACAAAACTGGGAGCAGGGAGTTGAGTGTAAGTTGCAGAGCATAACACAAACCAGCCTCAAAGATGGTGTCGGCCTGGAGTATTCTGCATTAAACTGCAGGAACGCATTGAAGGCCACTGTATCACCCTGCACTGAAAATGTACAACAAACACTCAGAACTGTGAGCAGTAGACTTTGGACTGTTTTATTTTATTTATTGTTGGTAAACTTGAGCTTCATCCACATTTTTAAATAAAAAAAAGGGACAAGGTTGTCTAGAGGGAAATATATCTCATTATGTATTTTACTCATACCACAGCAGGAAATTAATACACTTGTTGTCCTCCGTCAACATCTGATGAGAACCACTCCACGCAAATAAATGTTTGATTTCCCCCGAATGCTTGAGTACGCTTGCACTACATATGTATATTACTGTTAATCAACTTGACGTGTGACACTGAATAACCATCTCAGGGAGAGACATGGTTATTTGCAAAAGGAAAAAAGAAGTCAAATCACTACTACTGACTATCTAAGCAAGCAAGTACACTTTGCTGTGCATGTGTTTGTTCCTGCTTGCTCTCCGATGGTAAATGTTATCCGGCGAACCGTGAACTGCACTGATATGGCTTCCCTCTCAGCTTGTGGACTGTTAATTCACTTTAAACCTCCTCCAACCTTTACTCAGGCAAGAGTACATCTGCGGGCAGATCAGGGGAGGTCATGTGTGCATAGCTGCTACTGTAGTATGGCAGTCAGGCACATTCTGGCATGCTTCATATTCCTTCTAGCTGCTCTAGTGATTGCCCTACACTGCATGCACTTCCCATTAAACATGTGAATGTTTTGAACAAAAGCCACGGGCCAACCTGTGCATGTACCATTAAATGAGAGTCACGCCTTGCTGTTTGTTGGGGGGGTAGCTCTGTCGGTGCTCTCACGTTTTTCAACGTGTTGCTTGGAATCATGAATACGTCTCTTTTATTGCTCTGCCAAAATGCCAAAAGCAACTGAAGAGGCAATTCACAAACTGTCAGCTTCATCTCTAAGTGACACCATCAAACCGGTTTTTGAATAGTCATCCGCACACCCATGAGGGGAGATCCGTGTCTGAGCTCTCGGATTTCTAGTAGAAGGCTTCTCGAAGGATTGTCTCACCATCTTCCCAGGAGGAAACAGGAAATGACAAAAGAACATGGCAGTATGGAGGAGACAGGAAGGAAACAGCTGTCCAGGGACTCCGAACCCTATCTATAATTCAGAGGAGGTATAATAAGATAAGTTTTCCCCTTTGTCATTCGCTGTAAGTGTGATGAAATCCAGCCCAAACGAATAGGCTGGCTCCAGTGCAATAATAATGAAGACATATTTTTCCCCCATCAGTAGAGAAAGGCTGGGTGCTTGATTAAATATTGACTTGTCTGTGTTCTTGTCTCTATGCAATCAATAATTCATACAAGGTAAAAGAGATTGTTGGAATCATCTCAGATGTTACATGTTTTGCCCAACATCTGCTCTGTTTGTTTTTATGCACAAAACTGAGCGGAGCAGCAGCTCACTGCAAATGATCCCTCCTTAGCAGGTTAGCACCAGTGACACTCTATCAACACCTTTACCATCACTTCACCAGAGTCAGGTAAATGTGTTTAGCATTCAGATAGAAGCATCCCTCGCAGAATTGGCTCTATTATCCTCCATTTGTATACTCCGTTTGAAGTCTGTCATACCATCATTAAATTAACATGGAAATGTTATATTCTCAACCTGCAGTCATTCCCGATTAAATTCAAAGTCAATAATGAATCGGTGCTGAGAGTAATAATTGATAAATCAATGTCTAGACAATTTATGTGAACAATATGCAGGTTTGAAGCTTCAGATTATCGTTCTTTAAACCGACCACGGATGAACACTTGTTATGTAGAGTGAGGAGAAAATTGGCCGTTATCTACTCAGCTGTGGACCTATATAAATACGTAGGTTTCCTGCATCCATGGTCATCCTACATTCTTAATAGGTAAACATTATTATTATTTCTATTATTCAAGCCACCGTTTCCCCATCAGTGGCTGCTCATCTGCAACTCTGACTCCTGTTGTTTTGCCACAGCAAAACAAGCAGTGTCATGAATCTTTTATAAGAGTGTGAAAAGGTTGATGATGAGTACAGTCCCTGAAGCCTGTTTCATAATGTAGTCCCTATAGATTGGGAATAACATCTACAGCATGCCAATGCTCACCACCCCCGGACTGAAAAAAGCCATTGTCGATGATCGCTCATGGGAGTACTGGCATGTAAACAGAATGGTGGACCATTATGTGCTCGCTCATGTAGTCAGAAATAGAGAAAACATACGCAGTATCCATGAAAACAAATTTGTGTTTGATACAGCTTTAATGGTAGGTTGGGAAAAGGACAAATAGGGCTATTTTAAAGCGCAGCTTCTGGACCTCCCACAGTGATATTCATCCAAAGGATGCAATATTTTCACCTTTTACTAACATATGTCAAATGCATATCCCTGGCGAGCGTCCAGGAGGCTTCTGCACAACAGGGTTCCTACACACCGACTGACTATCCTTAACAGAGATACTGACAGCTCGGCTTATTCTCCACTTTCCCCTGATGTCAGGACTTATTTCTGGCTGGCCTCTGACACACACATATTGGATTTTACAACCATGAAAGATGCCTTCTTATTGACACTTGGGGATTTTGCGGCCAAGTTACACCTTGACCTAAAGGGATGAAGTGAAGGGGACAAATTTAGGTCCTGTTATTTTAGGTAGAGGTTCGTGAGACAGGAGAAGTCACTCTGGGCATGAAGATTTAGGCAGTTTTGATCAAAAATATGATAAAATGATACATAATAGTCTAAAAACTGATATCAGAGTGGGCAGATTGCAGAGATTAATGAGTGTATGGGTGGAGGAATTACTGTGTTTGTGGCCTATTGTGTTCTGATACTTTTAATTATGATTATTGTAATAATGTTTTTACTCATCACCATATTTAAATAGAATCAATTAGTATGCATTTGTATAATGCATTAGAAATAGCATCTGCACTGTATTTCACAATAAATGAGGTTATTTGATTCATTATTTAAAATGAGAATATTGGTTTAAATTGTTTAAATAAATGTCTTTATTCATCACAGCCTGAGTTTGATAAATAATTGCATTTTAAAAAAGGGATGTCTTTGGAAGAAACTAGTCTTCAGTGTAATACATTTTGCACCAGTATATAAAGAAACAATAAGTAAGCAGTTCATGACACACAATTGAAACAGACATTCGTGCTTCAACTGACTTAAGCCTTGAGTACAGAACATACCTGTGCCTATTACTCACAATATTTTTACTCACTCTGTATCTAATGTGTGCAGCTGTGTGCTTACACTGTGCCTACTGTGCAACATTTATGTGGAGATTAAGTGAAAGACTGAGGTGGATGATGCAAGAGGGGGAATTAATGGGTTGGTAGAGATGGTTGAGGGGAAGATGGGGCTGGTGAATGAGGGAAATAAATAGGTTTGAGAAGGTCAGTGAATGCTCTCAAATTCAAAACAGCTACCCAGCCCTTCCACTGTATTTCCCATTTAGATTAGTAAATCTAAAATTATTGAGTGCAGTGCGGCAGAGTGGAGGCATGGAAAAAAAAACAAAAACAAAAAAACCTTACTTTGAACCCTCTACCTTACAGTCTTCTGGACTTGGATACAAAAAGTGTAGCAACACCTTTTCTACTTTTTGTGTATTTCAGCTTCTTGAACTTTGCTGCAGTAACCAGGTTGTGAGGTCAAGCTTTGAACTTGATTTTAAATTCTAAGTAAGAGCACAGCATTTTTGAGAAAAGTGCTATGTATATGCAGAGTATTTCCATTTGATCTAATAGTTTATCAATCATCCATCTTGGATTATAACATTCAAGGTCAGCCTTATGTAGCTTCAATAAAGAGGAGAAACAGCCTATGTTTTATATTTATACAACACTAACAATTTTAGAAGATGTGTTTCAACCGTTGCTGTTTTGTGCACTTTAAAGAGCAATTTACTGACCCCTGAAGATCTTGTGTTTCCTGACCTCTGGTGGTTTGACCTCTCACCTTGCTGCAGTTGTCAGTACACTGTGACAACACTGCAGGGTGAGGTTAGAAGTGCAAGAAAGCACACGTCTAGGGATGAGAACTGATAAGATTTTATTGATACCAATGCTGAGAGAGATGCACTGCAAGCTAGCACCTTAAGTTAGCCTACTGTCATATGCTAATATCAAACTTTGCAAGAACAGGTAAGTTTACCTGATTGCTGTTCCGCAACTCATGCTCAGTGTGTGTTTTTTTTTTCTCTTTTTGTGACAAAAGGCATAGCTCCACTTCAGCCTCTCATCAAAGTTGGAAACACTGACACCCACTTTCACCCGAGGGGCATTCAGGACCTTGCTAGATTTGCAGAGGCTTACGCAACTTGCGCTGTGAGCATATAGGCCGGCCCGGCTCTGAAAAACATGCAGGGATCAATAAAAGGCATTGATAAGCTCAGGGGAATACAGTTCCAATGGTTCGGAAACAGTTTGGAAACAGTTGTCCACTGGATGCACTTCTCGATTATCACACACAACCACAGCCTGGTCGTAGGTGAAAGAGACTTGAAACTTTCAAACACAAATGGCAATGAAACGCTACTTTTCATCCTAGTATTCAGTTGCCGTTTCAATGGCATTTTTGCTGGTAACATGACTTCTACTTGAGTAATTCTATTTTGTACCTGTACATATTTACCCTATTCCTTCAACCCCGAAACGAGTCTTTTATGTTGATGATGCTCTGCTTTCCTTTAAAGACTTAGCTAAATGAATTGTCTGGTGAACACAGTAGGATAATGGAAGCTGTGTAGATACAGGGCTTTAGTTTTGCTTCAACAAAGTCAAACAACAGCTCTCACTTATCACACCGAGCAAGATGTCCTCAGAGCCTGAAAATCATTAAGCCCCACTATTCATGCTTGAAGTTAATTCTCTCTCTATTTTGCAAAATTTGCCAAGCTATGGGGATTTACTACTCTTTTCAAAAGGCTACCCCTGGGACTCCCATCTGATGCATCTCTAGTCCACGGTCACAGCTTCACTCTCATATGCTTTTCATGTCACTGTGATCAAACTTCATGTTTGCCTCATACATAATGGGACCTAAAGAAGCATCTAATGAATTACTTCTTTGTAAAAATCAGATATTTAACAAAAGTAGGCTAATCATATCATTTCAATGTCAGTGGTAACAGCTTCAGAGGAAGATGGTTAGCCATAATACTGCAGTCCGCCCTAATGGTGCAGGAGAGAACCAGGAAATGGATGAGTGCTTTCCCAGGAGCATCACAGCTGTGGACTAATTAGGGAGCATGGCTCAGAATGGTATAACTGGTGAGGCACTGTTACCTGCTGTGCCCCAGCCCCCACCCCGCCCCCCCCTGTTTATCTCCTCTGAGGAGAAAATAACCTTCACCTTGAGGAGATAGACTGCTCATAGGCTGTAAGTCTCAATGCCAAACATCCAACAAACTGTCACTGTCATTTAATATTTTTGACAACTCAAATAACTTCTGTGGAGGTGTAAAAGTTTACTGCAGAATCTACAAAAGCATGTCTAGTTTATTTTTTAAAAGACAGTAAATTGGACATTGATTGAATAATTCTATGAAAATTACAATGAAAAACAATTGTGCTGTTATTTAGAAAAATTGCAACCGCCAAATTGCACAAATTAAATGTATTTATGCAGTATTTTGTTGATTTTATTGTATCTTACAGATGTTTTCTAGCAATTAAAAACAACAATTGAGTTTATAATTACGACTTGTAGCTTTTGCTGCCAAACATTTTACCATTATTTTATTGTGGTTTTTTTACGGTGCAGAATGTACAAAAGCATATATAGTTTGATGTCATGTAGCTCTTTTGCCTGAATGTGAAACAAATCAATTAACAACAAGAAAGAAATGTTTTGTTTGGGTTTTTTTTTTTTTTTGCTTTAAGTGGTTGTTATTACACCTGATCAAGTTGAACGCTACTGAACAATGTTTTTTCCAGTAAGCTGCATACAATTGATTTCTCAATATATCACACCTCACGCTGGGTGGTCTATAATGTGCAAATAAAAAACACTGCTAGATTCAATTTTCTATGGATCTATTACTCTTGGCATATTCCGGCATTCAGAACAACTGACCTCTGTGCAAGTCCATTGACTGGAAATGTCAGGGCAAACAAAACATTTCAAGAAGACTTCTGCACTGCTCTCTGATCTTGTCTTGTTTCCATTTGATGCACCAGCAAGACAAAAGAATGAAGGTCTTTTTCCTCTGAAAAGCAAAATATGACTTTGCCAGGTGAATAATTGTATCTTTTGTCACGTGGAGCACCAGAAGTGACGAACACACTGAATACATTCCCTGTTCAAGCTGAATAAAGTTTAACTGACACTGCACCAAAAATCTATTGATCTCAACCCCTGCTGACTTTAAAGTTGGCAATAAAAAGTCCTCCATGAAATACAGCAATTGGTATCAGCTTTAACTCATTTTGGTTACCATGTATGTCAGTGGGAAATTGTTTGCATGGTGGGAAAAGGGATCAAAACTTTAATCAAAACTTCTGAAACCCCTGTTGCCGTGTAATTAAACTGTCCACTGTTCATTATTACGCCAGCTATCTTGCCAAACCCTTGTCATTTCACCATAATATGGCTTATTAAACTATAAGAGTGTTTTTACCAAGAACAAAGCAACAAGTCCTCCACAGTGAAATCTAAACTTTCAAGACAACAGTGGGTAAGTGATGCTCTACAGATTATAGGTGAGGTATAACTCTGAATGGTTCCAACATGGGGTTCAGAACCCCACAGGGGGTCTCAAGATTATTAACAACTTTACAAAAAACTCTATGTTTTTCAGCCTTTTCTCAAATCTTTTGTTTTTTTTTTTCTCGTGAAATTCTGTGGAGTTTAACCTCAGGTCTCTAACAACTATTTAATGAAATAATCTGAGAAGGCAACATCACTCTTGAACTACAACACAACTCATATGGAACTACGATGCAGGAGTAGGTATTGCTTCGCTACAAAGAGCCACAGGCTGAAAAGGTTGAGAACAACTGAATGAGTTTACATCCACACTGTGGGTCCTGGTTAAAATCAGTTTTTGCGAATATTCTGGTTATGTGCTGTGCGTGTGAATACAATGTCCCAGTCTCAGAAACTGGAGAAGCCTTCATCCTGGTTTTGAGTAATATGGATATATTATACAGTACAGATATATACAGTATATATAGCTGCAGGACTCATCCAGGTGTCTGATTATTACTTGCCAAGATGCATCATCATCAACTTGCGTTAATGTGTAACAAAGAAATATGATGTTAAATGATGTAATGTAATGTAAAACAAGGAAACTAGTGTGCACTCAGTGATTTAAATGATAAGCTCACACTGAAGCAAGCAGGTTTCATTTTCTGTTCTTCACTACAGTCATTTTTGCTACCATGTGTCAGGAGGCTTTACATAATGTGTCAGAATAATAAGCCTAATGTTATATGAAATAAACATATTGTGCAACACAATACCGGAGGAAACTTAATCACCAGCTTGACTGCATTCAAATCAACAGAGCCTCTGCACAAACACCACATGACTCCTGAACCTAATCTAAAAACAAATCAGGGAGTATCTGATTATGATGAAGGTCTGCCTCTGCATTTCAATTAATGAGGCTGCTGTGAAAGGAGGAAGTACCAAAGTGAAGCCTTTTTTTTTTTTTGCCAAAAGCTGACTTGTGAAGCAGGAATATGGATGTGGGTAAGCAGCATTATATAAATAAGGAAGACTATTATGAGCCTCCTTGAGTTGACTACTGTACCATTCCTTCAGATTCATTTAGGATTCAAATTAACATGGCCACTTGAGTTGTGTCTAAATGGGTCAACTGGTGCAAAAGGTTCCCCAAAGTGTTACTGTACTTGAGCATCAGCATCTTGGCACATGTCTTTTCATGCGTTTGTTTTTTCTTGATTCACGTTCAGTTAGTACCAGTGTCTGGCCTATGTTTACCAAGAAATAATAAAATAAAACAAAAAACAAGAAAGTGTGGCGTGATGGTGCTTGACATGAAAATCCATAAGATTAAATCAGAGGCAGAAATAAAACTTAACATTTCTGCAAGACAACATTTCTGCATGTGGTCGATACAGCCACAGAAAAGACACCATAGCTGGGTCCCAATTCAGACGCTGCGTCCTTTGGAAGCTGCATCTGACGACTGGTTGCGTCACAGCGGTGCAACTAGGCTTTTCAAATTCGAAGACTCCTTCAAATGTGGGTGAGAAATGGGAGAAATGAGAAATCCACCTACCCCAAGATTCATTGCACACCGGTAATGGAAAAAAATATGGCAGCAAAGAGCACTGACATAGAGTCCGAGGACCGGGTGGGTGTCCACCCACTTCAACAGCTAATGGTACAACTGTTGAAACCAAGGGACTTAAAACCTCAAGTCATCTGTAGTCAAGGTTGCTAGGCGACAGGAAACGCACTTTGTGACTAAGCGGTCAGGGCACAGCTGGTGACACAAAACGAAAATCCATGGGCCACACCGTCTCATTTCAGTTGAGCCTTTGCTGTCTATGGTGGGTAGTGCCATACCTTCATACCGCCTCCTCTGAAGGATGCAGCCCTTGATATGGGACACAGCTATACATACATATATATACATATATACACAAATACACTTTGTCTCAGATTGAGAGATGAAATTTTCTCAAATTACATTTTGTTTTTGGCAATGTATACTTTTCTGAATTGCATTCATCTGAGATATTGAGCGTATAACAATCTCTCTTGTTTCTCCTTTGAAACTAACATGACCCTTTGTAAGCATGTAGTTCACAATAACTTTTTTCAACTAATTCTTACTTACTGCCACAAAGTTGTCATAGTGTGAAATTACGTCCTGTAACTCTAAATTTATTCACAAGATCAAACATTTAGTGTGAAGTGAGTGTAATTTTCGAGGCAGATGTCTCCACATGTGTATCCGTCTGAGCCCTACAGTCATGTAGATGTGAATAATATTGTGTCAGCAGATTTGGTTCAAGTTGGTGTGAAAATTCTCAAAATCTGATCTTTATATAATGAAATATATATATCACGAAAAAAAAACTAAAATTGGGATTTTTAATGACAATTATTTCATGATGCAAATTTTCCTGTTTTGTTCTGTTTTGACACACACACATATATTAAAGTTTAAAGTTAACATTTTTATTTTTATTTTTATTTTTTTCTCTTTGTCAAAGTTGCATGGTTGTTGTCCAGGGGAAATACTGTATATTTTACAGATTTCTGGGTTTACTTGGTGTCCAAGTTCTTGGAGAAGGTCCAAAACCTAAGACTTGAGAATCAGCCTCTGTGTAGACGCTCAGTGTTCGTTCACATGTACTGCAATGGAATCACATGACTCAGGGCGACAGGTAGAATGAATGCTTCTACCTGTTTATGATATGTACTGTCATTCAAAGCAGAGTTCGTCAATAGACAAGAGAGGTAGAAAGTCCAAAGAAAATATGATATCAAACATCTTTAAAAAAGTCTTTATCAGGGAGAGTCAGTGATTGGCAAACTTACAAATTTACAAGTGCTTAGAACTAATTGTATACCTGCTGAACCTTTTAAATACAGCAAACAATGCATATAATGTCATTCTTTTCATGACATTTTTCATGCATCACGGGCATCACAAAACTGACGTGCATTAAAGCCATGGGCTGTCCTGGAAAATGGAAATGTACTGAAATGGTCAGAATAAATGTGAAGTAAATGGCTTAAAACACCGCTATGCTCCTTTGACTCTCCAAGTGCTAAAATGAACAAGGTCTGTGTTTATCCAAGTGAAATCAATGATTTAACACTCTGTTGTACACAAGCCATAACTTAAAAAGTGCATTAATGTGAAAAAGATGCATTGTCGTTGCATCAGTTTTGCATTAGTAAGTGTATGGAATTAATCTCCCGCCCAGAGCACTAATCTGCTGAAGCCGTATTGTCAGGACCAAGAACGTTAAAGTAATAGAGGCTTTTTGCTGAGAAATGGAAATTTGAATTTCAATGTTATCAAAGATGTTTTTTCTTTTTTCTTTTTTTTTTTTTCTTACAGAAGCCTAATTTCTGATGCGTATAAACTTGCAATAAATGAAGAAAAATCCAGAACACATACAACAAACAGGCCTTGCATAATGGGTCTCTGATGCATTGCAACAGGCATACAAAAATAATATCAGTTACACTAAGCCCCATCTCTCATACAAACACACTATAACACATACACACACACACACACACATAGGCAACAGGCCAGTAGAAAATCCCTCCTATATGAAAAGATGATGCCGATGACTTGTGGGACCTGGCCACGGCCCTGTTAATGGCTCCAAACAGCAGCCAATGTCGTGAGCCCGACATCTTTGACATAAATCACATAAACTTCCTATCAGCTTAAATCAGCTTGTATGGATTTTTACTGCATATTACTCAATACCTCTGAGGATGTTATGCAAGAAATATCCTAATCTGCAGTAATACCATCAGTCAGATCAAGATTCATGCACAGGCTTTTTCTCTGCCTCAGCTCCGGTTTTGGTCTGCCATCATTCCATCTCTCCCTTTGTCCGAGCCTACCCGTGAATATGATCAGTCTATAAACCAATGCATCCATCTCTCTGTGGGAATCCAAGTTAGAACTGTCACCAAAGAATGCATTATGAATCTGGGTGTCATGAATAATTGGTGGGAAAACACTGTGAGGCAATCCGCAGGAGGAATGGAAACGGATAGCGCCAGACAACCACGGGAGAAATCCTCACACAAAGACTAAATATTGTGGTGAGGTAGCTTTTCAAGAACATAACTAATTCAAAACTTATTCAGAAACCATCCTGAGCCAGATGATGCCAGCCAGTCTCACTCGTTTGGGGTAATTGTTCACTGATGACAACTGATTCTTACATGCGAAACTGTAAGCAAAAAACGCTGCACATAAATTAACAGCTAATCCTGGCAGATCCCAGATTGCAAACGTCTCCCCGCAGTGTAACACCACCGGTGTCACCCGGCCGCCTTCTCATAAACAACGTCATGATGCATACCCCCGCCATATGCTACCAGAGCTGATGGCTGCACCAGCGAGGAGGGAAGGGTAATAAATGTGACAGACAGAGGTGGAGCAGAGATTCAGGTCAGGGTGTCTGTGTACAGGCACATCAGGGCCAGCTCCTCGGAGCATCTCTCCTCACAGCCGTGGTGGAATATATTAGCTTAATGAAATAGCAAGGCATTCACTGGCACCGACTGTAAATTCACCAGCAGTGCCCACCAGCCCTGCGCGTGCTGCACAGTGATAAAGTGGCATCTCGCCGGCTGTACGAGGGTCACATAAAAGGGCTTCAGTTTGTGTAATCGACATCATATATCCAATCTCACACTTCTAGGACACAGGCTTTAAATTACTCAGTGGAGGTTTTCTGGTCCTTTTTTTTTTTTTGTCTTGTTCCCACAAAAGATAATCACGACAGGGGAAAGCACTTATCCACCAAAGTTGATTCCCTTATTCTAAAGCATTTTGTGCTAATGGTGGAACACACTGAAAGAGCCTTGGGTAAATGGTTATAAAATGTTTAGTAAGTGGTTTAAACTGTCTGCAATTTGGCTTTGCAAGGAATCCAGAGGAAAAGAGCCAGTTATACTTTCCTTGAACTCTGTCATTGCCTCTTACTTATGTCAGATGCCTGCGAAAAGAGGCCGGTATAAGCTGTCTTCTGATTTTTACAACTTCTATATAATGTACATAAGGTGTAATGAAACTTGAGCAATATTTCTAGCCATGTTACACAATACACCTTTAATAGAGTCTATTTTTTCTCTTTTTTTTGTGTCCAGAGAAATGATTAAGTGCCATTGGTGTCTGAAAACTTCCATTTCTTCCACAGTAATCCTTTCAAAAAAAAAAAAGTATGTGACATTTATATATTTCAAACTCACAGCTTTGAGGGAAAGCGACAGTATAATGCATTGCTTGGCCAATACAGCTTGACATTGCAATCCCCTTGCCATTGAGTCCTAAATTCACCCGACTAAGTTTTTCCCCAAACCAAAAAAAGTAGAGCGGTTTTTATTAGACAGCACGTCTGCACTTTGATCCTCAAAATTTACAGGGTTCAAAAGCTGCATGAAAAAAAGGGGGGGTTGGATTCTCTTTGAAGTGGCATCTATTTTTAGGTAACATTTGACGTTTGAAAAATGTATCCAATGTCTAGTTTCAGCGTTAAAAGTTTTTATGGTGATGTTTTGTATGTTTAAGAATGTGCCTCTTTTTCAAGGTTTGCACATCTGAGAGTGTTTAAAAAAAAAGATATTTGAAATCAGAGGTGTGAGGAAAAAAAAAAGTATGCTTTGTCACTGGAGTGCAACATAATCTCACTTGTAAATTAATGTTCTCATACATGTGACTAAGCTTCACAAAACATTATCAAATAAATCCAGCCTTTCAGCCAACAGAGGAAGCTGGGGAACTGTCGTACATCCCTAAATGTTCCAGTATGTTTAATTCCCTTGCTGACATTGTCCTTGAATATCACAGTGTTTGCCACAAAGAGGAGAGGGCTGGGGAACAATAGTCCTGCAGCTTCATGCTGGTCACTGTATGCTCGCCTCGTCGCCGGCTAATTTTCTTAATGAGCATCAGAATTACTCGTTCCAATGCACATTAAGAAAAGCATCCTCAAAATTAACCCTTAAATCCCTTCGAGGTCATCAAGTAAAATATTAAATCCTCTGCATATTGTGACTGTGTTTGTGAAAGAAGACAAACTGGCTTGGTTTGATATGAACTGTGGGCCTTTGCCGCTGCACCGAAACTTCATATAAATCACATTATGATGAAGACGGAGGCTTTAAAGCTGGATGCTGAAATGTGTTAGAGCGTCTGACTGATACATGCAATGGGTCTCCTAAAACAACCGACCTACATACAAGTTGTGAATGCAAATAAAAAAGATATCTGTGCTGTGCTGCAGATTTGAGCTGCTGGTATTATACATAGAAGGAATGCTTAGGGGAGCCAAAACCAGGACATTAGGGCAACTGTCACCCAGCAACACATTTCTGCTGTCAGTTCAAGACCTTTCAAAATGATGGATGAACTCAAACAGAAAAGTGAGATGGTCGAGTTAAAAACTAGTCTTTTCGTTGTTCCTGATAAATTGGCACCTTGCAGACAGAGTTTTTCGCACAGCAGCAGTGGTAGTCAGCTTAAGATTTGTCTCGAGCAGTATTGACATTCTTGTTTATTTGACACTGAATGTAACAACGTAGGATGGCCGCCATGATCGGAGGCGAGGTATCTGTTCTTATGTAGAACTGATGTTATTCCTCTGGATCTCCCCCGGGTTTGATCAGGGATTTCTCTCTTATTCAGGAGGGATCGTGTCCTTCGCCGAGCAGCGACTCTCTAATGATCTCTCAGTGGAGCCAGCAGTCACACGTCTCTCATTATGAAATAGATAGCAGGGCCTGCTCACCACTGCTTCACTTCAACATATAAATACATATAATACTTTTCTTGGAACTCTAGTCTCAGTCACAGTCCTGAAGGTTATGTACGCTGCAGGAGCTGACATCATGCTGAAGCTGAAGCTACTATGCACACTGTGTGTTTTCAACAATGAGGAACAGCACAGGAGTATATTGAAGGGCTTCTGTTTGCACAAGTCCTTAAAATAAACACAATGAAATACACAGTTTGTCTCTCCAGAGCAAAACATGCAGTAGAAGTATTTTGGGATCCGATGCCACTAACAACAGAACAGCATTGTTTGACTGCACCTTCCAACACTATTTATAATCTGATGCTGCTGTGGTCAAGGTTTGATTAGGGTAAGGCAATAAAATCATTATTTTCTTGTCAGGATTGTTACAATAATAAAAATGTGGTTAAGCTTAGGAATGAACTGTGAAAGGAAAGAGGGATTTGTGCAGCAGTTTGACCTTCACTCCAGCTTTTGTTTTATGGTAGCATGGAAATTTGAGTTCAGATATTATCAACTAACTGGAAACACACAGCAGAAATTTCAATGTAAAAACCATGAATTTGGTTTAGATGCTGAACCACAGGCACCGGTTTATGTTTCTGTCGGTGGGTGCTCTAAACAGTCCAATAAAAACCTTCTGCAAAAATCACAGTCTACATGACTTGTTGCTATATGGATTTGGAAAAATCTAATTTCAGCACTATAGGAAATAAACAGCGATGATCGACACATTACACAACATGAAACACAAGGAGAAGGCTATGCCATGCATGTTCCGTTGTATCGGGTCAGGTGGAGTGTGGAAAGTGCTAGGTTAGATCAGTCAGAGGCGCGCTCTGTGATTGGTGGTTACAGTTAGGAGCAGGGGCCTGACAGCGAAACAGCTTAGTCTCAGCTGATCCAACCTAGCACCAACATGGAGTTTGTTACCAAATCAATGTAAATTTGGCCCCACCTGCACACTCCCACATGCTGGCGCTCAAGCCCGGAAGCACCCACGGTATTGGCGCCTAAGTGCTGAACTATCTGTTTCCTTCTTAATTTCTTGCTTATTTTCCCTTAAACACAGAGTGTGTAAATGTTAAAAGTACCTGTGCATCTAATTTGCTCATCTGTCTTGCTTGTTAAGTGGACACACTGTACACTGGTGGCTACAACACTGTGCAAGAAGAGTTATCACACAGCTGCTGTGTCTACACTCACATGTAGTACACTGCGTACACAGGATACTCACTGGTCTAGTGTGTGAATTTTGACCGGCTAGTGTTGTCTCAAATCAAACACTGCACTCACAAGAAACGACAGTGGCCACGTGCGACCGCGATTGTCGTCCACCTGCCGTCTGCTTTGTTCGCTTGACATTTTTCTTTCCTGTGTGCGCCCCCTGTGTCATGTGTGAAACTAGGCCACCATCAGCGTCAGTCATGTGTCCTCCTTCCTTGGTTGGTTGGTGGCCACTCCCCTTATGCTGCGTACTTAAGATGGCGAACATTGAGGATTAGAAGCGTCCTGCCATTTACAGTCAGTTTTTTTTCCTGTGTGAATCACGCATATTGGCTGACTTGTCGATGTGATGCATTTAAACACTTAAAAGCAAAACTTACAATAGCAAGTGTGAGTTTTGAAGTACATAAATTGACACGCAGCATTCATCTACAGTCTGTGATACAAATAATGACTCTGACACTCAGTGTTTAGCTTAAAGTAATATCACCATAAAGAACTAGCCTCAGGTGGATTTTTCATTTGGTGTTTGGTGACTTTCTCCAGCCTCATTTTAAAACCTTAGAACGTTCAGGGCAGTAATTACTGTGGAGCAGCTTCCAAAATTATGTTCAGACCACTCACCTGTAGCCGGACCTGCCTGATCTTCTCACCACATATTTTTTCAACTTCTTCTCAAGGTAAACAAAACCGAATGCAACCACTGTTATTCACAAGTGAAGTGAAATGCAAAAGGAAAAAAGAGTGACTTCTTTTCATACATCAAAGACCTGAACACGGCTGCAGCACAATTTATTAAATCTGAAAAATCGATTTATGACGGAAGCCTCTTTGCAGCAGAATGTTGTCTCTCAATTTTTTCTGCGTATTCATTGAGGCCAGTTAGCCTTGACAAACGTTTGAAACACTAAAGGAGAGCGGAGCTGCAGGTTTGCTGTGAACAGCATCCCTGAGCAAAACAACTTAATGGTCTATTCACAAGCTGATGCGTGACCTTGTCCTCTACGTCCTTAGAAATTCCAAATACAGCTGGAATCGCCCCTAAAAGCCAAATGGATTGCTTTTCCATTAAAAATGGAGTGACACTCGTTTTATGGGGGGTTTTTTTTCTCTCTCTCCTTTGTTGCAAACTCTGCAAGGGCACAGTGTTTTTCTAGAGTGGCTCATGAACATTACAAGTGGATTTTAAAAAGATCTGTTTGTTAGCACTTCCCACATATTTGTATGAGTCACTGTGTTATTCCAAACTGGTTCCTGCAAGTGGGTTAAGTTTTGATTCATGAATCTGGTTTTAGAAAACCTCCCTGACTCCTCTCCGCTTTGATTTGCGATCTATATTTCTGTTGTGGTGACATTTTGTGATCCTGCACAGTCTCTCTCATCTCCCGGCAGACAGTCACTGCAATATCTACAGCATTTTATTTGCTAATGTTTATCACTGTAAGTAATTGGTATGTAATGTCATTTCTGCCCACACACTGATCCTAATGGAACATGTGGCATTAAGGTGGGACAATAAAGAAAAGATGTCACATGCCTGTATCTCCTGCCTCAGCCTTGCAGCTCAACAGTTTTTATATGCAATTGTGTGACGCTCCCTAGAGACGAAAACACTCCGAAGATGCTCCTCTCTGTCACCGTGACTCCACTCACTAGCTGGGCTTCTCATGTGGGTATTTGCCGCAGTAATATGCCTGCATGCAGAAATGCCAGGGCGCACTGTGGCTCTTTATAATGTGCAAAAATACCCGGTGAAAGAGATGGAGATGCTCTATAAGAAGCAGCAGCAGGCCCAGGTTCAGAGCTGGTACAGTATCTGATATGTTCAAAGCCAGAAAAAAAACACACACACAGACTGAGGAGGTTACAGTTGTGTGAGGTTAAATGGATGGAATGGTATAGGTACACTGCAACCTCAAAAGGTATCTGGACATCGAAACTTTTATTTCAGGAAACTCTGCAGGGTTGCACCTCATCAATCTCTGCAGTGCAGCATTCAGGAGAAATATTGTGATTAATTGTTGTAATTTGCTTCCCAGGTACACTCGCTTTTTTGCTTTGTCTACTTCTTCTTCATTTCCCACAATTCCCACAGTGACTTTTGACAACCTCCAGAGAGCAGACCTGAACTTGTTGCGTTAAGATGTGGCTTGCAGAAATACAGTAGGTGAGAAGAACACAGAGAAACCAAAGAGAAAATGTTCCCTTTCACAACATGTTGAATGGCACCAGCAGAAATTAGTATCTCTGAAAATTGGTGAGCGCCAATGCCTTTTGGAAAGGTTTCTGCTATCAAACTGCATTAAAAGCTTCATTGCAGTTACATCATCGTGACATCCTGTGATAAATTTGGCTAGCGATCCACAGTAATGAGGAAAAATACACTGTGAAACAACAGCAGGCCCAAAAATGTAAGGTATGTCTCTCTAAAATATGTCTTAGAGGCATTTAAGAGTCTTAAACCCATTTAGAAGACAAAACAATAAAAATGTTGTCGGGATTAGACTCTTTATCCTTATCCTATCCATTGTACAAGTAGTTGAAAATGTGTTGTACCTTTGTTATACAATGACAATTAGAAAACTATATAGACATTTTAGTTCTCAAAATGAGTTGGAATTGAGTTGTTGAATTGCAGCTCTTCCAAATGAAGTCCAGTGCCATCACCTTTCAGTTAATCATTGAGAGCTGCACTGCCGGCTTTGCTCTGCCAGGTTACTGCAGGGCACAGTGAAATCAATGATTGTTAACAATGATAAATAAAAATGAACAAATTTCGATTTAACTTAGTTCATTTGTAATTTAGCCAATTATACATTTATACAACTAGTACTGGTGCTCAGGCATGCAATGGAACAAAATCCAAGTTCCAAACACACTCACAAAGAATGCATTGTTGTATGTACTGATGGCAACAATGTTTTAGTAGTTATTTATAGCAGAAATTAATTAACATTACAATCTTTTAACAAGTGATACAGTTACATTTTTTTTCAGCCAATTGTTGTAGTGTGAATGCCCTTACTCTGATAGAAGCAACACTGTATAGATAACTGCATGAATGATTAGTTGAAGCTGTTTGGAGTTAAAAATATAATCTATTATATATGATTTATATACGATTTATAATGATTATAATGATTTATGCCACCAGAACAGCGTCAGTGCTCCTTGGCATTGATTATAAAGTCTCTAGACTCCACTGGAGGATGAACACCATTCATTTTGATGATGGCGGTGGAGGGCACTGTCTTGGTCTATGGCGTTAGCATATAGTTCACATCATTTTCATACTCATCAAACTATTCAGTGACCCGTATGGATGGGAGCATTGTCATCCAGTTTCTCCACTCATTTTTTTTTCTTTAACTGAGACTCTCACTGCTCATATAGCACCTGCTGCATATTCAGCTGTATTTTATTTTATTATGGCCAACACGAGTTTCAGGCCCTTGGCAAACGTAGTTGTTGTTCCATCCTACGCTCACACACCTGATCCAAAGCGATCAGGATTAGTCTCTAACTGAATCAGCAGAAAGAAAAATAGTATAACTGGAACACAGACTTGCAGATATGGAAGTTTGGGGTAAGGTTACAATACAGAGAGCAATGTAAATGTTAACATCATCAAAATTTGATTTTGACCTTCTTTTCCTGAAGGTAATATGATGATGCAAATGACTAGAGAAATTTAAACTGAAAGAAAGTGATTATGTCCTCTTCAGGTGCACACAATGTTAGAAAATGAATCTCTTTTTGTGAGATTTGCTGCATACTCTTATGCGCTTTGACTGATACTAATAACCAACAAGTAAGGAGGCAGCAGCAGGTAAAACAGGATGTCAGAGACAAGAGACAATGGGTATTTTGTCAGGAACCTAATTGTAATAGATGATGAAAAGGTCAAAAGTCACTGGAGGTAGGGCTAGCTGGGTTTATAATACCGTGTTAACCATTGCTATCTGCACAAATTGTTTAAATTACCCACTTAACTTGAGTGTGAACCCAGTCAGGAGGGAACACACACCTACTATTAGCCTCCATTTAACAAATTACAGCTTTGGCACCTTCCACCAATATATTAATTTGAGTCTTGGAGTCGAGGCAGGGATTTGTTTTAAAAAGCAAGTGTTTGTGAAAAGACAGCGAGCCGCCAAGTTACCACAAGACACATGCAACCAAAACTGAAGTCATTAATAATACAGAATATCTGTCAGGCTGAGGTGGACTGAAAATCTCCAGAAGTGTTCCCTTCAGCTGCTGCACTTCATGGTCCCACTTCGCCACCTCACAGCACGATTTTGCCGCCACATTCAATTCTACCTCCAAGTGCAATAAACCAATTAAGGCAATCCAATTAAAACCCAATTCCAGCTGAGACCAGCATGCCTCGTGCCTAATGGCTATGCTGTAATTAGCTCCAGAGATATAGGCCTTTGGGATACACTTCTCTGGATTGTCACTCGCACATAAACACACATATTTCATCGTTTACACGAGGCACATGCTATTACAACTTGAAAGGTATTGATCAGGATAAGAAAAAAAAAAGTTTTGAGCCAACAATGGCTTTTTTTTTTTTTTTTTGTGCAACATCTTGGTGGAAAAGCTGTCATATTGTCAGAGCTTTAACACTGTAATTGGCTCTCTCATATACACCAACATCCTTTTAAGACACAGGAATGTATACAGTAACTCGTCCACAGGAGAGAGGAATAAGAGATCAAAAGACAGCAAACCTTCGTATTTACAGCATTCTTAAAGGGCCGTGATTCTTTATGAGGACAGATGACTCTAATGGCCATATTATATGTGCTCTGGCCACACTTAAGTCTGTGAGACTGCAGCAGCCTAATGGAGGCCCAAATTACATTTTCACCTTTCACATATGTGTTCCACAAAATGATGAGTATTGATTTGGCAGGTTCATGCAGCTCTACCTTCACAGTGTGCATGATAATAAATTCCCTCAGGGCCGTCACCATAATGTGACTCTCATATCTCGCCCATGACCTCGTGTAAGGGTCAGGTTTGAACGAGCGGGGATAATAATTAAGATAATTACAGTAAAAGGAAGGCAGAGGCAAACAACGCATGCATCACGCTGCTTAGGTGCGGACTGATTGTGAGAATTCATTGTGCTGCAGCGCGCGCCACATGATCAGTTATGATTTATTGATTGCCTTCCTTGTAATGCGAAATGCAATTGCCTTTTATTGCTTTACATAGACTGGGGCGAATAAAACATCCTTGACAGTCCACATGAAAGGTCTGGGAAAGTGCTGTGAGATTAAGAACTGAGGAAGAGTTTGTGAGAGCTCAGACAGACGCAGGGAACTATATGGATTGTATTGATCCTTGATTGAGATTCATATTGAGAACCTGTTTCTCATTCCCCTCATAACATTTTTAATAAGTGTTCATGAATAGCTGAAGAGACCAAAATGTGTGAAAGGAAATTTAACAGCCTTGATCCTCAACAAATTTATTGCTTGACTCATTTTCTTCAAATGGCAAATAAAAAAAAAAAAAAAAAAAAAAAATATATATATATATATATATATATATATATATATATATATGTATATATGTGTGTATGTATATATATGTGTATATATATATATATATATATATATACCGGATATATATATATATATATATATATATATATATATATCCGGCTTGTCATGCACAAGATGAATATCTGCAAATTCATCCTTGCTTTTTACATAAATTAGATGCAAAAGCTTTGGCTGACGCTGAGATTTATGCTCGTTGGGACATCAAAAACATTGCATTCATATACCACCCTGCCGTAAATGTTAGATGGACTTCCTCCCTATTTCTGCACAGCAATTACTCTTAATTACTGTCTCTGAAGGTCAGCCATACTTCTGAAATACTACAGTAAAGTTGTATTCGCACAGGGCACTGTATGCATTTTGTGCGTTATGTGTGCTTTACTAGTCTGATGCTGTTTTTCATGGTATAGTGACGGGGGACCTTAAAAGGACTGATGTAGCATCACACTCCTAGAACATTGCTGGACACACAAATGACAGTTTAACTCAAAAAAGTAGCAAGTGTTTTTTTATTCCATGCATTCTTCCTCTTGTCAAAACCTGGCAACTACATTACCCATAATCCAACTCAGCAATAGTTTTGTCAGAGATTGTCAGAGCTGTGTTATGCTAGTAGTAGCTAATGTTTTTAAAGCAAGACATGGGTACTGTAGCAAATTTCTTTCTCCCCCTTCTCTAACTCTTAATTCCAGTTGTTTTTAACTGCTCCACGATCGAGGCTACTGGGTCAGGGAGATTGTGCTCTGCAGTGGCAGCTCCAAAGCTTTGGAATAGCCTTCTGCTTTTTTCTCCCTCCACTAACAAAACTCAAAACATGTTTTCGTTGGCCTTTGGTTGCTCTTTGTGATCTTCATATTTTTGTATTTTATATTTTATATTCTTTTATGTTAGAAATTGAATTTGTCCTGTTCTGTTTGACATTTTGCACATATTTTGATATTGCCTTGCAGTTTATCATTGCCATTCACTGTTACTCATGTCTTTCCGAATATTTGGGCCTTTAATACCTGTTATTTTATTCGTTATCATTCTGCCTTGCTCTTGTGGCTGAGCCCATCTCTGGTTGTTTTAAATGTGCTGTACGAATAAACTTGATTTGGTTTTTGATTTTGATTTTAAACACAATCTTTGCATAATCTTAACCATACAGCTGCCAAACACAGGTATTGTAGGGAGCAGTTATTTTGAAAATGTTGGTAGTTACTGTTGTTATCACTATCACTTCACACATGGTTGCACAAATCTGATTTCTATGTCATGCAGTGAGTCCACAGCCACAGCTCTTTACTCTGTATCTTAAGCATAATGACACACTCGCTTAATGTGCGTTACTGGATGCACGCTGCAAAATTAGAAGCAAACTGATTCATAAGTGAAAGGTGACACTGACTTCACACATCTTTTTCGGCAGACAAAGCTTTGGCATTTGGCAAGAAACTAAATTTGATTCCCACTGTAATGTTATTAGCTGGTTTGTTGCTTGTTTACTACCAATCTGAATTTAACCTTGTCTTGACTCACGGTGCCTCATTTTTGAGCTGTTGTCCTCCCTGTGGCAGGAAAGACGGCTGAGACCTGCAGGTTCAGATGGTGTCACTGTGGTTATTTAATCTGCAGTCAGGTTGAAATAAGTTTGTTTTCAGCTGCTCAAATGACTCAAACTAAAGGGGCCTTAAGTTGAAGTAAATTGATCATGCTTGTTGTGAGTACACTAGGGTACTGGGTTCTACACAGAGAATAAAAGGAAAGGTTTCCTGGTTTTGGCTCCCTGATAGTCCCTCTGGTTCCCCCTCTTTATTCCTTAAAAATGCTAATGCATCTGTGTCTGATTGTATGGAAGATCAAGAGGAGGATGAGGATGAGGAGGCGGATAAGGAGCAGGAGAGTGATGAATGCGTCGGTAGAGGCTCCTTTCATTTCTCAGGGAGACGGCACAAGAGACACACAGCCGTCAGGCTTGGGAAGTTGAGCTTGGGAAAGGCTTGACAGCAGAGCCCTGGGCAACAGAGAGGAGTGTATTCTCTGCTACAGTGCCAGGAGAGAGACAGAAGAGTGTGAGTACAGATAGAGGAGTGAGAAGAGATAAAAAATAAAAAAAAGAAGGATGAAGTGTCGGTATGGGGGGGGGTTGTAAAAAAGAACTGTGGTGTGAGTTGTGGAGGGAAGGAGGGAGAAATGAAAGGAGAGAGAGGGGACTGTGTTCTGCAGCCATCTGGCCCGTTCACTGATCCAGAACGTTGACACTGGCAGCTGAAGAAGAGGAGAGGAAGGGGAGTAGGGGAGCAGAGGAGTCCTCAGCTCTGTGTCTGAAGAGAGAAGTCTGTTTGTATTACTTTAATCTTATTCACAGCGGTACACACACTCTCTCTCACACACACACAAAGACACATATAGTGCACTGTAATAATATTAGCTGGCTTTTTTAATCTTATCCAAAGCTGTGGAAGTACATCCAGGGATAGACTCAGCCAGACTGACAAGTGATACCTCCCCCATCATTATTGGCAACAAGCTGATCTGTTTTCACAGCTTGCAGTAACTTTAAACTAACCAAACAGGTGAAGATAACAACCCGGGCTGAAGCATAAACTCATCTTTTATGTGAGTTTGAATTAATTCAAATAATGAGCAGCACTGTGGTGAGGCTGAATTGCAGAGATAGCTTAACCAGAGCCGTTAATATGTTATTTAAAATTTCCCGTCATCATCTTCCACACAGTTCTTTACTTCAGAGTATATTGCACTAAATATGCTAAATATAAAAGTTAAATGAGCTATTTCAATGACACAGACACAACCAAAAATATTTTTAAAAACGGGGGGTGGGGTGAGATGAGGGGCTTGGGATGGGGGAGGGGTATTTGTTCGTCACAAATCTTGGGCTTAATTGAAATAATATGTTATTTCATGAAGTCTGTCTTTGGGGTAAAACTTATTCCACTTTTTCTGTATGATCTCTGATTGAAAAGAGTTAGCATTAAACAGCAGTTTACTTACTGGTCTAATAGAAGCATCAAACTTAATTCCTTCACTCACCAAGAGCAAGCAACATTAAGCGCTAATCTTAACCCTTGTTTCTATCACTTCTTTACCTCTATTGAAGTTAGGATGCTAATCAGCTAGCCCCAGCCTGTATCAGCCTGTCTCGATAGCCTCCAATCTGAAGATATAGCGCTGTTCAGAGGGCGTATTGTAACCTCTTCTATTATAAAGACAACAATGGCTGAAGCTCTTGTCAAGTGACAGTCACCATCACCAACTCCTGGCAAGAATTTGGCGGCAGAGAAAACTTACTAGTATCCCCTATAATGTTTACATGTCCAAAATTTGCTCTATTTTTAACACCCTTCCATTCAGTTTTGGTGAACTTGGTTGTTTCCATGATCTTGTTACCTGCATCATGGCTGCTACACACAACATGTTGAAGACATACATGTCAGCCGGTTTAATCCTTCCTGATACACTGGTTCCCAAAATATTTTCTGGGTTCAATGGTTCTCTTAAATCAAAAATACACTTGAAGTTTTTCTCCAGGGACATTAATACACAATACTGTGTATAATTCACTACTTGTTCCCCACATCCTCTCCAGCAACTAGTCCCTGCTAACGGGTAACATTTATCCTATTTATAAGGCATAATAAAAGATCTCATGCTCACTTTTCAAGCAAATCCCCTCCAGTTTTTTCATTGTGATATATTATAGTTTCCACTTAGTGAGTTTTTCCAATCTTCTGCTGGAAAGTTATATTCTATTTCCTATTATCTCTTTCGCTTTATTATCTACAATGCTGAGCTTTTGCAGCATTTTATAGAAATCTGAAAGATTTTTTTTTAGCTTGTTTCAATTTTGAATCAGGTACTGTATTACATTGGATTTTCTTATTTGTGCTCTCCTAACGTTTCATGAGGAAACTTTCCATCTGTACATGCTTAGTAAATGTTTTTGGTCTAACTCCAGAGTGAATAAGAACTTGCTGAGCACATGTACAGTATATCGCACAGCACAGCAGGAGCTACAGTTGTATTAAAGACAGAGAAAAGCAAAACATATTTTGGCAAGTCAGATACAATAGCACAAGTTATTGTTCTCTTTGCCTGGCAAATATTCGTGATTCTGGATTTTTAATCCATTAATGATCAATTAGGATTTATCCCTCGCCTGACTTTTTGAAATGAGATAAGACTGGCAATTAGGATTTTGTTTGGGGAGATAGCCCCAGCCGTCCGCATTAGACAGCGCTGAGCCGAGGCTGGATTGAGGGTTGATCACACACAGCATCGGGAAAAGGTGGCATATCTAGCCCGAACAGATGGCATGTGTACGCCTGCATGAATGAACACACACAAGTGCATACAGTAAACGCCCTCCCCTACACACACAGACACACTCACATACACACACACAAACACAGAGATAAACAAAACCAATCTAAGACTATGTATATGTATCCAATTGTGAACAGAGAGATGTCAAGAAAAAAAGTGTTGAGCAAATCATTAAAATGCAGTCTCCACTAACAACTATGTGTAATTCAATATAAGAAAACCGAATGAATCGAATGCCATAAGATATTACACTGAGATTAACATACAGAATATAACCAGTGCAAAAATAATGACAGTAATATAGAGAGTTCTCAGCTGTGAGCAAAACCATCACCACACTCGACCTCTAATTGGAAATTTTGGCAGGGCTAATTGTTGAATTATTTCCTGATAGTGCAGAATGATGATCAGATACATGAATGGTTGCTAATCTCATCACACCTGTTTTTTGTTTTTTTAATCGTATTTCATGGCTGTATTCAAATGCAAAATGTGCCTTCTTGCTATTTTCCCTCTACCTTGATTTATGCAGTACTTTAAGCCAAGAAATGGGTCCGGTCCCATCTAAATCACAATGATGCCAAATAAAATCGCTCCTATGATTTAAAATAATCCTTGAGTAATATCTCAATATTTTATGGGAGCAATTACCTCCTGTTAGATGTGCATTGTATTGGTGTGTGAAGCCCAAAAGAAGAATTTTAATGTATTTTAAGCTCCTGATGCAAACTGAGCAAACAGGCTTTTAGCATGCAAAACCATCCCTGAGGGTCTCGCTGGTGTTTATGAAGTTCAAAATGTGTAGAGTTGCAAAACATTTAATTGACGACATTCACTCATTAATAAGCTGCAGTGTCCTTCAACTTCCTTCAACATTTGCATAACTAAAATTCTCATACCCATCTGCTTAAAAGTTAACAGATCATGTTTTCTGTTTATGAGGTCTCAGAAATCAAACGGCCATGCTCAGAGTCTGGGAAAGAGCCAGTGCAGTGTTTTGGTGATGTCTATATTCTCATTAACAGCCTAAATAACAACTCATGGGATTCAGAGAAATATGTCTTTTTCTTCCTGAAAAAACTCTTCGGGCTGAGCAAAAAGAGAATCTACCAAAAAATGGTGGTGGTGATTGAAGATTTCTAAAAGTTTTTGTCCCTGTGCTCTAAGTGTAAAGTCTTTTATATTGATGAGGAGTGGTTTGGGTTTGGAGATGTTTTCCACTTTGTTCATGATGTAAGAAGATGTTAAAAAGCAATGCTCACCATTAATAAAACTCAACACAATGTAAGGTTTTGCAGTTAATAGTGGCGATTAAACTTCACATAACTACAAAAATGATGTCTTTATGTCAACTGTTGATGCACAAAAGAGGAGAGCATCACTTGCATTCAGCTGTGACAGGTCTTTTTGAAGTGTCCTCTTTTGGAGCCACATCTGTTCTGCATAACGACTACACAACTAGACCTACACCGCTCGTATGACCTTTCAGTTCTGCTGTACTACACTGTCACAATCACAGCTCCGCTTTTCCTCTCATTTTTGTCTCTTCTGCTCATGAGGGATCAGTCTGTCTTTGTGCATGCAGGCTGGCAGCTCTCAGCCATGTTCACCACCCCTGAAGGAGAAGCAAGCCTGTCCCAAAGTCGCTGAGGCGGATTAGTCCATCCTCTCTCTCTCTCTCTCTCTCTCTCTCTCTCTCTCTCTCTCTCTCTCTCTCCCTATTTAAACATTTTTGGAGAGGCTGAGGCTGCGGAACAACAACAAGCTTATAGGGTTGCCAAAAGTTTATGCATGTGACTGAGGGCTTCTTTGTCTTTCGTAACAAATAAGGAAATTTGAAATTTGGATTCTTGATATTTTCGACCAATATGCTAATATGACACAATTATTAGTGTATCTGAATGAATCACTGCTCAGCCACACTGTACATTGGGACCGAAAATGGCGAGGACACCAAAGTCATTCATTTTCTATGTGAGCTGGCGTCAGCATGCCGTTTGGCAGCAAGGCTTAAGCCAGGTCAGAGTGAGAAAAAGTCCAGGCAACTTCATGGGAATGAGCTATGACACAATTTGGCAGCAACCAATCGGAATGTAGACGTGCTCCGCTCTGGAAAACACTGGAGAACACAACAGTGTAAACTTTTGTTCCTACCAAACATTTGTTTCTAAGCACAATGGAGGGGATTTTGGCACTTTGGCAGCAAGTTTCCCTCCCCAATAAAACAATGTATTGACAAATGTGGGATTGTAGGTGTTCCAAGTGAGTTGGTGAGGTGTAGTCTATAATATATTTTGTGAAAACAGGAGGGACATGCATGCTAACTAGCACATTAGCATGCAAATCAGTGTTCTGAACAAAGTTGTTAGCTGTCCATTTCATCTTCGTCAACGCCTACAAACTTCCACAGCGTCCTTGAACTTGCAGCCAAAGCGATTTTTTATTTATTTTTTTTACTCTCACTGCTTTAAGCCTGAACATATGGTAACAATAATCCAGGATTCAACAAATACAGCCATTACATCCAAACAGACTTCTCAAGATGATAAATACGCGATTAGAGATAGCATTTGTAGCTCATTATTATTTTGCCATTACACATTTGCATCGCATTATAAGAAATAATGGGATGGAAGGGGGGGTGGGAAATATCTGGATCTTCCACACCCACAGCTGCTACGCATGAACTTGGAGAAGACCTGAACACTTGAAACTGACAAGCAAAGACATATGAAAGTCCTTACTCATCTACTTCTTGATGCTGAGCAAATATTGGGGATTATCTAAGTCACACAAGGCAGGTCTGAGTAAAAACTTAAGACACAGGCATCCCTTTTCATCTCTCCCTGTTGCAAAGCAGAGACTCAGAGGGAGACAAAATCCTGTCAGGTAGTATTTTCAACACCTCTTTTACAGCAGGTGATCAACAAGAAAAGGCTTAAAGTCAGCCAGACAGAGTTTCTTTCCAGGATCTGCTTGCTGGTAAGAGAAGCAGGAAGGTCACCAAAAGTGGCTGAGTCTAACACACCGGTCTGGCTGAAACTAAAAAGAGCAGGAGCTCCTTACAGTTAGAACTTTTAGAAAAGGGGAGCTCTGCCTCTTCTGCACTGCTGTCATGGGAGCCAGTGATGGACAGCAAGCAGAACAGAAACCATGTTCAAAAATGTAGCACTTTCTGAGGCAGCCACAGTCATGGAAAACACATGACTTTCCTGTTTTCTGTAGAAAGTTTGCACTTCTGTGACAGGCTGCCACTATTGTCCCGTCATCCCAGAGGACAGGGGCAGAGGGGATGGCCTTTTGAAAAACTTTGCTCTCTGTAATCCCAGAGAAGTAGGAGAACTATCACTTCACTGCCCTCTCTTGGGACATGGGCAGACAGCCAGCAACAGATCTATTGCTCTATACAACCTTTGAGTCAAGACTCGCTGACAAGAAGGGTGGCACTGAGGAAGCTGAACAGATGACAAAATATCCTAATCTCCACCGAGCAGCATGTCTTCCATGTCATCCTCCTCATGGCACTGAGCTGTAGGTTGAGCGGGTCTTCAATAGTCATCAAGCTGGAAATAGGGAGTTAGAGGATAAAGTCATTGCTGAAACAATGGAGATGAGGAGTTGGCTTGATTAATTGGATGAACACGGACATAGTGTAAATGTCAGTGCACAAACTGAAGGCAAATGGTCAAACTTAGAAAAATACATACAGAACTGCATCCAAAGGACTGAGCAGAGACACAAAAATATTAAAAGCGTTTAATTATCTTTGCAAGAAAATAAATATTCTCAGCATCGGCTTGTCTGAGTGTCAGTTCAGAAAACAGCTCTGCTACAATGAGCTAAGTGCTGCAACACAGTTTGCATTTAGGGTGACACTAATTGTGCTTTTTTTTCCCCCCATTAACTGGCACAGCAATAAACAGCCAGATTGTGTGTCATCGTACACTTTGCATTTTCGATCACAGCTACCACTTACCTTAGCTGCTACTTTGGCCAGATTAATCAACACGCAACACTTTCAAGTAGGATTTGGGATGGATTACTTTTTAATGACTCTATGAAGTGTGTGTTGGCTATTATTTCGTTTGGGGTGGCTGTGGCTCAGGAGGTAGAGCAGAAATCAGATCATAAATTGCCCCTCACTGCTATTCCATCAGTTAGTTCAATTATAAAAGCACTTTGAGTGGTCTCTAAGGCTAAAAAAGCACTATATAAGTCCGATCATTGATTTCTTTGGCTGTGTGAGTGTCAAATAAAGCAGAAACTGATGTGAATCTTAAGAAAAATACCTTTGCTTGTGAGACCTTCCAAACTTTTAATCAAAGGCCATATGAAAGGTCATGATTGCAAAGTTGACAGGTAACACAGGCGGAGGTCTGTCTCAGTTTAGCAATCTGTTGAAATTGCTGTAAGTTTGGGTTGAACTGAGGTCTTCTGAACGCCTCCTTTCCTGTTTCGTCTGACAGGGTAAAGATGGGTTTTGCAGTCACAGATTCTGCTTTGATTTGTATCTTAAATCAATTAAGACAGACAGTTTGTAAGTTATAATATAGTTTTGGAGGTTTTTACCGGCAGCCGAATTATCTGTAGAAGTTTTCCTCATAAAACTGCTGGTGGAAACACAGAATAAAGCCATGTGACTGTAAAAATCAGTTATTTCACCGACGCTCTTCAGCGGACACAGGAAGTCTCGTAGTGGATGGGAGCTGAGCTGCCTCACATTTGCCTGGCTTTTACTTTAAAATCCAGACATCCGAAGACTAAAATCCATAAGCCGGTTAAAATATATAGTTGAAAACGATCATGGTGTAAAAAGTGTATCTTAAAAATGTAGGGGACATGACTTCATTGACAGGTGACCAGATGAAACCGACTGTTACATGATTAAAATCATGGATTTCTCTAGGTTTGAGAATTGCTGGAAACATTTCAGAAAATGTAAGCACGCAACTCAACAAAATATATAACATAGATTTAGTTATTTTTAGACATTTGAATGTGGACAGGTTACATATTATAACTTTAAAAGGTACAAATGCAAATCCCTATTCAAAAAGACGTGACTCTACTACACACACCAGTTGCTGGATAAATATTACATTGCTCTATACATCTATTAGCCTAGCCTTATGCCTGTGAGCTTGGCCTTGAGTTAGTGACCAGAATGCCAATGTGGGCAGGCAGAGCTCAATATTGTGACCTCAGTTGTCATTATCTCAGCTCTGGTCAGTCAGACATGGTGTGGCATGTAACAAGTGTATCCATAATTAACGACTGGGCCACTATGCAAGAGCACAGGGGGCCAATCAGCTGTGTTTTTCAGACAGCCCATCTAATGAAGACACTAAGTTAACTTGTCTGTGTACATAGCCTCCCAAAGTGGTAGTTAGTTATTCCTATGCATGTCCTCAATTTCATTTAATTCACATGTCTTATTTGAAGAGATGAGTGCTGCCCTGAAACCCATCTCTCCCCTAACACATCATTTGGCTCGCCACCAGTCACATAAATTGGTCAGCAAAAAGTTTCATTTTGTCCTTGTGAAGTTAATCAACTGATTGGAGCACCCGTAACCCGGGAAGTTGCCCATTCGTTGTCTCGGAAAGAGATATTTTTCTTTCCACTGGCCTCCATGGCAAATAGGAGGAATCGCACATTAGTTTTCTCCCTGGGTGGACTGCCCGTTTCGTTGTGGGCTGGAGCCTGGAGTGATTGAATAGCTCCCTGAGGAAGAAGCAATTTCACAATGTGAAAAAAACGACTGTACAAGGAGGGTTGGGGGCAGAAGTCTCAGTATCTGGAGGGGCGGGCACTTTCTGACTAGGGAAGCCTTGGCCCCTGAGTTCCTCCCATTGTGGAAAAGGAGGTATAAGTCTCCCCTGAGGTTTAGAGACGGAGTTTCTCTGTGTGTTGTTGTTTGGTGTTGTATTTAGTTTCTGTTCTTGCTTTTTTTCCTCACTTTTTCCATGCACCAGTCATTTGAATCACAACATGATGACAGTTGTGACGTTGTTTGCTCGTGTCATCAGCAATGTGAGTCTAATCTGATCAAACCATACCCACACAGGTCTGATGAAGCAGATTAGCTTCACTATTTATTCAGCTGTTAGAAAACACTAACTGAGAAGTGTTATCTGATTGTTTCAGTGAGCAACAATCAAAGTTAAAAAACATTTTCACTTACTACCTGGTAGATATGGCTAACTGACTAAACATTTGACCAGGAAAGACAGGAGAAAAACAGTGCTTTGCAGGAACAATAGCCACACAATGTGACAGGCACTGAGATGGACCCTGGAAGTCAACAACCAGTGCAGCAATGCTGACGCAATACTGCGACAAAGGCCTAGAATTGTGGGGTGAATGCACATTTCCATTTTGCTTCATTTGCTTTGATATTATTTGCTTATTTAGTTTGGACCTCCATTAACAGTGAACACCCAGTCTTTCTTAAATGCACCTCTCCAACTGCTACCACCGGTACCTTACGTAACTGCTTTATGGCACTATTGAGGATAGACTTGGGGTGTTGACTCTACTAATATTTATTGTTCCTTCCGTACCACCCAGTGGGACCCCGATTGGAAATCCTTCTCTCAAGGCCCAAGCCAGCCATTGCATGCAGATATTGAAACAGCCCATTTTAATTGGGTCACATTTCATTTAGATAGTGTGTAATATTTTCTATTTTTCCTGTACCCAATAAATCAATTTTAAAGAGGTGTTTTCCATTACCCTGGCTGATTAGACCTCTAGTCAGGTGGAAGCTGAGCAGAGCTATGTAATAAAAAATAATAACAGTTGTAATTTTACTGTATTAACAGGTCCAATACAACCAACAGAAGGGTGATAGAGATGTCAATCAAGCAGTTTTTACATGTCCATACAGGTGTAATAATGCAACATTAAAGGTCCCATATTGTATAAAGTAAGATTTCCATGTCTTTTTTGATTATAAAGCAGGCCTGGGCTCTATAATAATACTGTGAAAGTATCAAAGCGCTCAGTCCACGGTGAAATGCACACAGTCTGTATTCAAAAACCGAGCCTCAAAACAAGTCAGGACTTCTGTAACTTTGTGATGTCATAACAAAGCAGTCACCACACTCAGCTATGCTCCAAGCCCCACCCACCTGCACCCACCATCCAACCTGTGTGTTTACCTGAAATCTGAAGGTTTTTGGTTTTTAAAACCACAAACATAATAAATTCATATAAATTCATATAAAAACCACCAGAAAAGTGTAAAATATGGGACCTGTAAGTTAAAAGATCTCTTTGAGGGAACTGTTGGTGCGTAGGGGCTTTAAGCATATTACATTTTAGTGTACATGTTTGGACCAGAATGCTTTCAAACAGAAAGTGTTTCTCTTCCTGTAAACCTCAACTTTGGCATAACAAGTCAGAACAGGGCAAAATGAAATCCTAATTCCAAACTCTTGGTAAAATACCACCGTCAAAGGGTTATCAGTGCACTCCTGCATACAAGTGAGAACTGAAAGAAAGATTTTTTTTCCTCCTGACCCTGTTGATGACTCTGACACCTCTGGACTTCAGAATGTTGTGCCTTTTATATGAAATATACCTTTTATTTTGAAAAGAATCAATGGTAAATTATATTGCCTCAGGTTTCTTCTGAGAGGGAACATGGTGCACTGTGGTTGCTTTCTTTGCCCTCTTCACTGACACCTGTTTACTTTCACAGACCAACCTGTGGTATTTTATCCTGTACAAGATATGAAGCTTTTTAACAGATCTGACAATAATAAACTCAGATCACAGGATGTACTCTATTACTAAGACAAGCGTCTAAAACTAAGATGAAACATCTGTGCCATTATGAATATGCAGAGCTGGAGCTCACCACTGCAATTTCTGAAGATATCTTGGTACTTCAAGTGCTTTCATGCCAGTGTTATGACAGGTCTTTAATTCAGTCAACTCCTCAGGGCACGTAATGCCAACACATTTAGCCTCTATTTTGATACAAACTCATTTTGACCTTTTTGTTTGGCAACCTCCCGACTTTTGTTCTCTCTTCCACCTCATCCCGTAGCTCAGTGACAGTATTGCAGATGTGGGTAGACAGCTCTTTTTGCATCGTAGTTTTTATTCCCCGGAGGTGCAAAAGAAACAGAAAAACCACAGCTCCCAACAATGCTGGTGAGTAAGATTTGGTGTCCTTTTAAATGGCCTTGGTGGCCCAGTAAAGTGCTCTGTGCAGAGGAACTCAAGTTTCTAAGTGGGGAAGATTTTAGGCTGTGGGGCTGCACTGGATCCACAAGGCTTTTAACTGAAATAACTTGCAAGGCATAAAACCTTTCTGAGGAGAACCATAAACTTCTGTCCAGTTTTGCCACTGTCAGGATTTTTAATAACAAGCTAAAGGGACATTATGCAGTTTACTACCTTAATGGGCCTCTATTGGTCCCTCACAACGGTGCTGACAGAACTGATCACCTCCTGAGTTATAATGTCCTGTAATGACACAAACATTAAAGTCACATTTCCTGAACAGACATGACTAAGCAACTGCAACAAATAAGCGAGCTAATTAGAGTGCAAACCAAACAAATATGCCTAATGAAGGGATAATGTAGCATACTTCAAAATGTTCTTTCTGCTTTTCTCTTTGCTCTTTCAGCTTTAAACGTGTGACACACCATCATTAAGTTCTCAGATATGGATGCAGGAGTACGAAGCTTCAGGTTGAAAGAAAATATTTTGGAAAGGGATCGATTGTGAGTTCTGGAGCAAAAAATGTCAGCAAAGTAAACAGTAATTCATGGTCACTAATCAACAATCGTATCGAACACCTGCAGATATAATATTGTCATTTTGTGCTAAGGGGGCGACAGAAATCAACAAAAGCCTGTTTTTGGACAACAAACTGGGTTTTTCATTGCATTGTAGTCAGGGAGAGATAAGCAAGGGGTCAACACAGGACACTTTATTGCCCTCCGAGCACCTTGGTGGTGTGCAAATGTCACTCTCCATGCTTCGGGGATTGTTTACAAGGCTCATAGTTCAAATACGAAACTCAAAGCTGTTACAGTTCCCCTCACCTCTTTCTACCTCTGTTCCCCTGCTGAGAGCAGGAGCACTTTCAGAGAATGGTTCAACGGCAAGTAGAAGTGCACAACTTCATGCCGCTGCTGTGCTTTGACACTAACTCAGCCTCTGTGGAATCTGAAAGGCTCAGGCAGAGAATACAAAGCTGCACCTGAGCTGCTCTGAAAACAGACAATGATGCAATTGATCCAAACTTTTTCAGATCTGCATAGAGATTTGCACTGGAACAACACTGTAGTGGGGAGCTGTGAATTTCAGGGGTGAATATTAACAAGTACACACAAAATCTGTTTGCCTTCCTGACAAAGAATATGAGATAAATGGGGACAAAAGAAATGTTTGAACAGTCAGCGATGACAAAAGATATGATACGTGTGTAATCTGTAGCTGAATTTTCCGGCAGGGAAGGAAGATATTTGCAGTAGGTTTTCATTTTAATTTTGACTTATAAAAGCACAAACTGGCATTACCCAGACCAGAATCTCTTCCTGCTTTCAAGGAAAGCCTGGAAAGCCTCTCTGATGTCGCTGACAACTTAGGAGTAATAAGGAGATTGCTTTTCTTAGCTAAGCATGGCAAATCAAGTAATCAGGGGTCAGTTTCTATCCTCAATCAGGAGTCATTTGAGTGCCTGCAATGGACAACAGCTGCCACCAGCTGAATTCTAATGATTTGCAGACCAACTAATCATTCTTCAAGAGAACAATGAAAAGCAAGAGAAAAGATTAAAACCATCAACACATTTTTATTAGATTTATTTAAGCAAACTGCAGTATTAACTTTAAAGCTCCAGTATATTTTTTTTTGATCACATGGAGTCAGAGGTACAACAGCCATGGTTCTGCATGAATGCATTAATTTGTTGGTGAATGCCGAACTAAACAAATCACTTTGCAAATAATGAACATGAACACACCAGAAGGTGGTGGTACTGCTCCAAAAAGGTGTTTGCCAACCGCCAAAAAGCATCAAAGGAAAAAGAACTGTGTTTTCCAGTGTCAAGTGCTGGCAATTGAAACAATGCAGCTACTGGTGCTGCTGAAGCCAGTTTGTATGAACATTTGAGGGACTTTTGTGACAGATTGGTACAGATTGTCATGTTTTCATGCAAACAAGTCCAAGTCCAAAATCAGCCACATTGGCAGTGAATTTTAAACCACGCATCAAGTTGAAGCATTGGTCTTTTGAAAGATCTCCAAGTGGAGGATGATCTCAAGGTATCATTAACAAAGGGTTAGACCATAAGCCAACAGCTGCAAAGTTCCTCCACCTAAGTCAAACTCACGGCATATACACATAAAACATACACTCACATTGGGTTTTTTTGGCTTTTAAAAGCAATCTCTGTCTGTGACTCTGTAGTAGTATACAGTAATTCATTTGGTTTGGGAAGTGGGAATGATTGGGGGCTGGGTGAGTAGGAGGCAGTTCATCTGAAAATGAATAGCTCAGAACAGCTCATTTAAAAAAACAGAAGAAATTGAACGTGAAGTTTTTGGGACTGTGAACTTTGTAAACTGAACTTGGAGCTAGCTTTTGTAAAGTGTGAATTTGCACAATCACCTGATAAAGTTGCAACTGCAAACATATTTGGTTGCCTATTTACACATGAGACAAACATCAAACATTGGCTTTCATTTTGAGTTTTGTTTCCAGCGACCTGATGAATATAAGTTCAAACTTCTCTCTCCTTTTAGCCTCCACCAAACCCTAAGGGTATTATCTGGTGTTTAATGTGCAAGATGCTCCTCTCAGCCAGCTGAGAGCTTTACCTGTCTGCCATCTGGTCCTGGGCAGGTAGCATACAGTGGGTTTATCCAAGCTTTTTCACTCAGGACAGCCGCCTGCTGCAGCTGGAAATGAGGCTGATAAGAATTTTAAAGCTCTTCATTTTGAGTCCAGGCCAGAAAACCAAAACAATGATTTAAAAAAAAAAGACTAAAGAGGTTCAAGCAGAGTGGAGGGGAAATTAAGAGTCAGTGATAATTCTCTGGGGGTTCACCACTAAGGGCGAACCCTGTCACCATACACATACTCAATTGATATATTGTTAATATGAAAAAAATTGAGGAATGCATCTTTAAGAATTTTGGACTGTTTA
Source organism: Trachinotus anak (assembly GCF_046630095.1). NCBI lineage: Eukaryota > Metazoa > Chordata > Actinopteri > Carangiformes > Carangidae > Trachinotus > Trachinotus anak. The sequence goes on along the minus strand of NW_027273859.1, from coordinate 23,875,934 downwards.
AAATCTGTATTGAAACTTCAGAGATCTGCTTTTTATTTGAGGAAATTAAACTCTTGACTATGTCATTTAACATCCCATTAGGGCTGATCCTCATCTCATGTGTTTCTTAAGCAAATCAGACTTCATAAAATCGATCCACTGAGTTCCATATCCTAAATGGCTGAGCAAATGACTTTAAAATACTTAACCTCAAACAAAATGTTTCTAAATGCCAGTCAGCAAGACTACTGGGAAGAAAATGGCAAATTTAGGTGAATTGCCCCCTTAGATCAAATGGAATATGATGACAACCGTCTCTGGGAGCCTCTGGCTTGGCACACGGCTTCCATTTTTAACAGATGTATAATAGCGGATTATTCTCAGTAAGAGAGTGAAGCAAAAGAGGGCACAAGAGAATGCTTGCCATTTACTTGAGGTTAGTTAGCAGAACAACATTCTGGTTAGTCAACAGACCAGAAAAACCCAAGCACCCTTCATGCAGCTGGGTTTCTTTATCACAAACCCCCAGAAGCTTGTGGAAGAAACTTAGCACAGCATTAGCATACTGCAGAGCACGAGTCAACACAAAGTATGAAGAATAGGAGAGTGGAATTACCAGGCTGAGGAACCAGTCATTTACATTGTAAAGTACAAAAAAACAAGCATACTATATAATGTACTTCTTCTATTACTGCTGTGTCACTTCAACTATAATACTTCAACAAAGCTAATGAGCTTTGACCGTGTGCTTGCACAGGCCCTGTGTTACTAATAATATAAAGGTTGAATAATAATGAGGTCATTATTAATTATATCGCATCACCCTCTGACTTTGTGGAGGGCATTTGTTGTCCTGTGCTACAGTGCAGTAAAACAGAAATGTCTTTCACTCACACTTTGATTCACAGTTTCAATTAGCTGCTGCTCTTATACATCCCAAGATCATATCATTCTGTTGCCTCTGTAAACATCAAGAGTTTTTTTCAAAATTTGTTGTAAAAAGGCTCATGATGGAAGTTAATTTACATTTAAATTGAAACAATAATGCCAGAGGAGAGGGGCTTCAAACCCTGTGAGTTCTACAAAGAATAGAGCACAGAGCCAACCAGCCTTAAGTTTTGTTAATGTGCCACATAAAAACTAAAATTGTTGTGTTTGCAAAGTTAACTTTTAAAACAACAATCATATGTTGCAAGAACAAGCACTGTCCATGGCAAAATCACTCCAACTTGCTTTTTTAAAGCTGCAAAGGACCATTTTTTTAAATGAAAGGTCTCATATTGCATAAAGTGAGATGTGCTTTTTGATTATAAAGCAGGTCCAGGTGCTATTTAAATGATGTGAAAGTATCAAGATGCTCAATCCACAAATAAACAGATACAGCATGTATTCAGAAACTGTGCCTGACAACAAGCTATGACTTCCGTAATTTTGTGATGTCACAACTATGCAGCGCCCACGGCCATGCACCCATGTCTGTTCTGCATATTTCAGTGCTGACTCTGCCATTTCCATTTACCGGTGAGTTTTACCAAGCTACACTAGCAGGCTACAATCCACTACCTTTGAGTGTCCTGCTCAGCCAATCAGATGGCCAACACAAAATGACCTGTTTTTACAAGAGCTCCAAAGAGCAGCACGACAGAGGAGAGGTTAAACTATACTGAGATGTTTTTTGATACTTAAAATCACAAATCTATCTGCTTATGGATATCAACACTTCAAATAAAACAACATGAAAGTGTAACATGGGGACCTTTAACAAATTATCATTTGCCTGTGTGTCTCTGGCTCCTCTATAGAGTGTTATAGCATTTTTCAGGTAATTGTTTTGCTTTTACTGATTTGGTTCACTCACCACTTCATCAGCTTAATTTTCAGCTGCAGCAGGCAGCTGTTTTCAGCGAAAAGCTTTTATAAACCCCCTGCACACTACTGCTTAACACCTAAGACTATCAAAGCTGGCGGCTAACATAAAGGAGCATTTAGCAGCTAAACTGACAGATATTTTCCTCAGGAGTTAGTAAGACAACAACAGAGCTGAACGAGAGTGAATGCTGGACTTATATTCAGCAGATGGACAAGCAAAACTCTAAATGGATGTCAGTGTTGCTCTGTGTTTACTGGATGTGCAAATAAGCAACTGTTTGTTAACATGTTTGCCTTGTCAGCTTAGCAGGTGGCAGCATGTCAGTTGTGTGTTCTCGACCGCTGCCTCCAATTCACCAAAAAATCAGTTATTAACACAATAATTCCTTTTCCCCATTGAAAACATCCATGAAGTGTTAAACTTCTGTACACCAACTTGCGGTGTCAGATTTGTAACCATTTGTAGGAAACCATATTTGTGGCGCGCTAAGGGCCACTGTAAAAGCTTCAGTGTCCTGAACTTCTTGCTGAAGGCTGATGAATTTTGCAATTTCTTTATTAATAATGCTGGAGTCCCTGTGCCAACATGTATTTTTGTACCTCCATGGGTTGTTATGAGATGTTGTCATATCCAAGAGTCAATGAGAGAAACACCTTCACATTCATTGCACCTGGTGAAAAACCTGGCTCTTATTCAGGACTTCAAATCCAAATATTTCCTGAGCCCCTAATTCTTTTTAAATAGCTTCAAATGACCTATCAGGTAACAATTTATCAGTCAGTTCCTGTGCACAATGCACATTTGTTAATAATGTCAAGAACTCAATCCCTTCTTCTCTGGGTACTGCACATACTCAAAGGGGAAATCAATGCTCTGTGGTTTAATAACTCACACAGAGGGATTGGCTTAGAGGAAGAAAATCTCAGTGCCCCAATTTCTTCTATACTTTCCATGCGCCGAGTGCTTGTAAACCAGTTAATAAATTATAAGGTGCAGTGTTTATGTAGACAAACAGACCTGAACTATATTTAGCTGATTCACTGCTGTGAGATCAGTTGTCAGTCCTGTGTTCACTCGCTGGTCAACATGTCCTCTGTAATTAAAATGATAAATAGAGAGTCATATAAACACATCTAAATGTGTTAGGATTTAATTACATGTTTATGTTTTTGAATATCTCAGTCTTTCCAGTGACAGTGACACACAATAAAACAGGAGAAGTCAGTAATCTACTGCCAATAATAATGTACTATCAGTTACTAGTACTTACAGAATAATTAAAAAAAAAAAAGTCCCAGGTGTAAATCTGCACTGATTCCATTTTGATTAAACCTGGGAAATATGCATCTTGGTACTGCAACAAAAAGCACTATTTAATATACGTTAAAGAGCAAATGTGTAACTTCCAATGTGTGTACTCCTAGAGGCTACATCTACATCTTAGTTTGAAAAACTTGAGTTAGGGTTATTGTGCCTTCACTTCTTCTGTCTGCACTGTGCATCCGGGACAAAAAGCATCAGTTCACATGTGTCAGATGATGCAACACCACATGACATGGATGATTTGTGCTGCACTCACTCTGGCTGTAGACAATTAGTTGTACTTAAAAAAAATGATGGCTGGTTGAATAAATATCAACTCGAACATGAGTCATGTGATTTTGATTCATCCTTTGACGCACTCTGTTGTGGCTTTTCTCAAGCTTTGAAAACGCTGTGGTTGCTGGAAGAGACAGTTCTTGCCAGAAAAATAACACTGGCTGCTCCTTCAAACAGATATTTGCCTTTTCTTGACAAGTGACCTTTTGCAGATTGTCCTCTCTCATTAGCAAAGGGATAACTAACATTGTTTTATGGCTCTGCAGAAACTCAACCTGCAGAAACTCAACCTGGCTGTATATGCATAGGTTTGACACTGGGGACCATGGTTTTTGTCCTCTCTACTACCAACATCCAGAGTTAGCAAATTTAAACCTGTGATCCTACTTTTACCATTAATCAACTAGTTTTACTCACCTAAACCTAACCATATGGGCAGAAGATGTCACCCACCCCCTCATAAAACTAATCATACAGCCCTGCCGTGTCAGGGAACATTACAGGAAGTCATTCCTGCCTGGTGTGATCAGACTCTATGGCGCATCTTTGTAATTCACCAAAACACTCTGCATTCTCACCCTTTCACATTGGTCAATATAGATTTACCTATATACCTATTTATTTATATCTACTTCTCATTTCTATTTATACTTATGGAATTTCTATGTATTTTTGTCTTTTGTCTACTGTGTTTTATTGTACTTTTATTCAACTGCTATGACTTTTTAATTTCCCTCCAGGGATTAATAAAGTAATCTATCTATCTATCTATCTATCTATCTATCTATCTATCTATCTAACAGAAATTATTTAGGTATCTCTGGACTGCGATTGGTGCCAGCATCATATGGGCGTGATGCTATGTATACTCGTTTCTTGTGTTAGCAACTTCCCCGAGAACGTTTGAATGCCTATAATTTCAGTGGTGCTCCAAGCTCAGTGATCTGTGAATGGCAGCATGAAGTGACTCCCTTCAGGTGGTGGCAGCTTAGTTGCCATCTCTTTTGGAGTTTTGTAATAATTTCTTATAATGAAGAAAAGTGGTTTGAGAGGAAGGAAAAATGAACTGCAAAGTGAAGAACACAGTTAATGAGAGGATACAGAGGGGGAGTAAACGATGCCTGAAAAGGTAGAAGACATTTATTTAAGCAATTGTAAGCACTCAACTACACTTGATCAACAGCATGGTTCAAATCCGAACACTCCTACCACTTTAGATTGCTCGAAACTATCAAATCTGTGATTGCAGAGAAAGGAGCGGCAGACTCGTTTGCACCTGATGATTGAATGACCCCTGTTGGTGTCTCTCTGTTGATCTGAAGTAAACTGTTGAATGCCAGTTAGGGAGCCAGTGGAAGGGAGAGCGTGCAAATGTGTGAAAGGTGGAAAAAGGTAATACTTTCCTGATAATAAAGAATCTGACTCCTGACACCTCCATTCATTTATGAGCTTGATGTTTGATGGGGTTTGATTTGATGTGACTCATCTCACTGGAGCCGCAGACAGCAGGGTGGGAATGAAAAGTCGATGTGCCCCAATTTTAGGACCAGAGAGAGGATTCAGTAAGAGATTAGCGATGATTGTGTCTCTGTAGGTGGGTAGACATTTTAGATTTTAAATAATAATTTGTTGTAGCTCAGTCCTTTCTTTTTCTTTTTTCTTTTTTTTTTTAATGGCTTATATGGACGATTGACTCTTTATGAAATCTCTGTATGTGGGGTGATCATAAAGCAGCAGAAGAAGAAACAACAGAGGCAGATATGATGGCTTCATTAAAATGTTTCGATGACTAAATGTTCCGGGTGCTGGGTTGTTTATTTTTATTTGTCCAGAAATTAAAATAATCAAATTAACCTTTCGTTTTAGTTTTCGTTTTTCGTTTTAGTTTTTCGTTTTAGATCCTGGTTATAAGAATTGTTTACATTACTTCTGATGGAGGTCTAGAGAAACCAGAACGTTACGATGACTAATAAATTGTGATGCTGAGCACCTTCTGATACGACCCAAAGGAGTTTCCCCTGAAATAACGCCCCTATGGCGGCAGGTGTGGCAGACCTTGGTTGTCATGGTTACATTAATAAATGTGGACTGGAACAAGAGCAGTACCTACCTTTGTCACCATGGTTACTATAATCAAAGTGATGGCTTGGTTAGGTTTAGGAAAATATCATGATTGTTTAAATAAGTACTTTCTCAACATTAGATGATTTTTGTTGTCATGGTCACAATAATAACAAGATGGTTAACTTTGTCAAACATTCATGGATAAGAGAAAAAACATGAACTGCTACTTTCACATGGGAATCGAACACGGCACACACACATAAACTACATCACCACACTTTCCCCTTTGCTCCTGTCATAATAACTATGACCACTAGATGTCGCCTAGCAACAAAATCTAACTATGGGTCTTAGTAACCTGCTGCACAAACAACCTATGGGCTCATTTTTTTAAAGAACAGTCAAATTAACTATTGTTTCAGTGGTATTTGACTGAAACTACATTCTTAATCGATCATTAATCGATAATACCCTTATTCACATCAGTGAATAAGACACAAACAACTTTTATAAAGATAACTGCCTTGAACTTACACAGTTAATCACATGACCAAACTAAACTGACAACCCACGAAGAATTTTGATGGATAATAATGGATATAATTATAGTCTTAATTTGATTGTCAGCACTTAATCATTTCACACATTTGTCATGTTACAGCTATTAATTTCTCATTTAATGTTCTCCTCTTTTGGAATCTGTTAACCCTATGTAACTACATCTTTCAACAACCCCGACAAACTTTCCTGTAACATGTGAGATTCAAATTTTGCGACCTGCCTAATTGCTCCATGACGCCTGACATAGTTTGAATAATCATACTTTCCTGAAAACAATCCACATCATCTTCAGGTTCATTTTACAACCTGAGTGTATATCATATTGTTATGTCATCACTTTATTATCGCCTTTTCTCTTGATTTCCAAGATGGGAGAAAAGAAAATTACATGTACATGCGCACACACACACACACACACACACTCAATAAGACTGAAGAAGGACAGAAAGAAAGTCCATGGCCCTTATTAGACCCCGGGTAGAGGAAATTACACATGCTACGGTACACTACATTACAGCTTAATACAGTTCTATATTTTCTCTGAAATGTCTGTTTCATGTCTTGATGAGCTGATAACACTCTCCTTATCTTTCTTCTACAACATATACCAGTTGTTCAGTATTGTCATTAGCAGAAGTAGAATTAGTGATTCTCTTATGTTGATTACTCTTAGAGACGCCCACACACATCTCAAATGCATCTTGTGAAAAGCAAAGAATATGTAAACCATATTCATGAAATAATTGTTGTCCTTTGAAAACTGGTGTGCCGTTCCGGTGACGCACAGCAAGAGAGGTTACGCAGCAGAAACACATTATAGAACCTTGCGGGTAACAACAGGTAGTGAGCACAAATTGTTCTTACACACCTTTTTTTGTGTGTGTGTACAAAAAAACACAAAAAACAAATCACCATAATATGCAGCGGAAATGTAATTTATTGTCACACCTGCTGTTTTCAGAATAAGTAGCTCATGTGGTTCGGAACACACTGAAATGACCTTGGGATAACTCATGAAACTCACTAGTCCCTAGTAAACTAGTCAACAGTGGCCATACTTGGTTTCTATTTCTTTCTCTTTATATCTGTATCTGTGATTTTGCTAAACTTTTAGAAAGCCATTTTTCAATCCATGGTAAGATTATCTTTGGAATACACTCTGCAGTTTGTTTATTTTACATGGTAAATTGATTAATAGATCTGTTATATAAAATGTTAATGATGTCCGTATCTAACCCTGTTTAAGGGTCCATTAGTCCAGTTCTAACATTTATTATCTCTATATCTTTTTTTTTTTGGTATATTCAGATGAAATAAAGCTAGTCAGGTGTTAATGCATGAAGTTGGCTTTGCACCAGACTGTCTACTCTGACTTGAACCCTTTCAGCACAACCGTGGTTTCCTTTAATTAGACCACATTTTTCTCTTTTTCAGTGTCTTTTGAAAATGGCTTGTGATGACAGGACTAATAAATAAATGAACTTGAACTTGAACTTAAATGACAGATGCTTCAATACACAGCTCCCTAATGTATAATTATGGATTTTTTTTTTTTTTAACTGTAGCTGTTTACTTTTTTCCACTTCATTGACAACAGGTTGCTGCTTTATGAAAACTGATCATTGAAGATATGAAGGTGAAAGACTCAACAATCTGAAGGCAGAAATAAGCATTAAGAGGCTCTATTATTGATCATTTACTTCCAGGATATTGTTAAATGTGTTTCCTTTTGACTTTTATGAATTAAATTATGCCTCACTGCATGTAAAATTATTTTCAAAAATCAAACATCAAACAGTGTCTAAAATGCCCCTAAAAGCCAATCTTGCTGCATCTGAATTTGACATCATACTTTCTGTCACTCAGCAGGTTTGCCTCATCTGAATGAGGCTAGATGGTGTTTTGTCCCAGTCGGCGTTCCATTATTGTGACAGTGCTGCTTGTGAAGACTTTCAAGAGACAGACTTTTAACTATACAACAGTTATTTGCAAAACATTATGTAGAAAATACAGGGATGGCCATGATATCATGACCACCTGTCCAACCTGATGCAATCCAACACAGCAGCTCTGTGACTAATGGAAACCTGTATGAATTTTGTAATGTTCAGAGACGATCTTGATGCAACTCTATGGTTATTTTTGATTGTGGTGTTGTTTTTCTGCACTGTGCTATGTGAGGTGTTATTGTGCTGTGATTCCTGGGAGGAGAATAAAACAGGACAGTCTGTTTTGGGCCAGTTACCTGGAAAATGTCATGAATTGCTCATTAGCAAACAAAGGGTCTGAATTGGAGGTATTGCAGATGTACACTCGTCACTCATTTCTGACTGTAATGATATCCCCCACTTAATGTAGAGAACTACAGGTGTGTCATCAAAGCTGACCAAACGGCGATAAGGTCATCATTATTGGTGAAAATAAACTGCAATATTAAGTGTAATGCAATCGATTCTGGCTAATTTTGAAAAAAAAGATCATTTTTACAGTTTTTTTTTTGTATCTGGTCTCAATCATTACACGTCAGAGTTTGCCTGTTCTTCCCATTCTGAGGACATTGCCTGAATGCAAAATTTGACATGGCGGTGCTTTGGGCTAAATGCTCACACTCTCATAGTGACAGTGCTAACATGCTAATGTTTAGAAGGTATAATGTTGCCCATGTTCACCATCTTAGTTTTGCATGCAAGATTTGCATATAAGCACAGCTGACATTAATTTTGCACATATTTGTTCATAAATGCTGCAGGGAATCACTTAAGTCAGAGAGATCTATCCCCTGGGGACCATGAATGTCGGTAAAATACTTCATGGCAGTCCATCCAATAATTGTAGAGATATTTCAGCCTGAAGCAAAGTAGTGGACCAACCGACAGGCCAGACTGTCATTATCAGAGACTAACATGGTTATAAACATAACATGTAAATGATAATTGTGAAAATGTAAATAATGAAGACCAGTCACCGTTAACTGACAAAGACACACTCCAGTGAACATGCAGAATCTCGTATTTTCCTGCCTCGATGTTCTGTCTGAAACATTTCAAACCCACACATTGATATGATTTCTAAAAAGCAGAACAGAATTAAAAGGCTCGCGTATTGTGTTGTACGTTAGGCTGTAAATATGGAAATGGAATAAACATGTCTGTGAAAGCTTTTCTTGCAGGAATGAGTTATTAAAAGCTTCCTAACTTCTCATCATCACACATGTTGACCGAGTTGATTAGTTGCTGGTTTGAGATGAGAAATCACAGTGTAATTTGATGGTCTACTTGCCACTGCTAACTCTTCATGCTTAGGAAGAAAAGACTGTTGAAGTAATTTTCTAATGAGCAAGCACGTTTTCCACACGCATCTACACATGTGTATAATAACGTGTGCAATCTCAGAACGGTGGAAGCAAGGGCGGCTGGACAGACACACTATTGTCTGTCAAAGATCCAAGGATAATTCATAAAGATTCCCCCTTCTGCTTGGCAGGTCCAAGCCTTTGTCAATGGGACACTCCAATGACCCCCAAAATGACAGAAATTATATGCATTGGCTGGTAGTCAACCGAGCTTCTAAGCACAAAAGCCTGGTGCCACCACAAGAGGTCAGTAAATCACAAGATGAATGCAAATTGACGTCTAGTTTTTCAAAGAAAAGAAAGTCTCTCAGTGAATGAATTACATTTGACTCTTTGACCAACCAATGCTCAGATCCCCCTAAAGGACTTAAGCTAATTTACTTGACCTTTGTTTTTTTTTTTTTTTTACTTTGTATCCAGCCTGTTATTTCCATGGACTGTGCATGCACTCTTCTACCAGTCTGATGAGCCAAGGCCAGAGTGATTTTTGAGCATCAGCATCGGTCTGAAGTGATATAACTGTCAAAGCTCATGTTAAAGAATTGTATCCATTCATTTTATTAGATGCAACTGTGTTTTCCATGCTTTGCTTTGTGAAAAGGCAGCATGATTCCCTTGAAAAACAAAAATAGGTGTGTATATATATATATATATATATATATATATATATATAATTTACAGTTTTTTCTGATTCTTCACTCTATAGTCTTTGTGACATCGTTACCACATTGCCTTAGAACTGTGTTGCAGGTCATTGACTCATCAGTGTCCCAATGTTCAATGACACAGGAACCTAATTAGTTCCAGGAATTCAATTCACCATAGACTTATTCATGACCTACTGAACCAGGGACCGATTTAAAACACACACTTACTTGGTGTGTTTTTTGTCTACCTTAGCAGTATGCCTTGAATGTAAGGCCAGACTCTTACTCACACTAAATTATCGCTCTGCTCAGACACCAGCAACTGGTATCGACCCAGCAGTGTATTTGATTTTTGGTCCTTTAAATGTAAACATGAGTTTACTGTGGGCCTGAGAAACTAAATAGAGTTGAAGGACTATTTCAAAGAGGTTGATACTGTTATAAATCAAAGGACTGAACTTTAGCTTCATACTGTGCACACACAGTCACTTGCACAAATTGTACAAACACAAAATGAAGTACTGCACTGGTGTTAAATGGAGAATTTTCTTAATCTGTGTCCGTCATAACCACATGTTGAGTTGCTGGTCACTGTGTTGCCCCCGGGATGCAAACGACAGAAATGATTTTTATTATCCACTGTTATTAAGCTCAGCTCTCCTGCATGAAATCCACCCATTACTTACTATTTTCCACTACATAAAGGTCACTTTACTTCTTGCATTAGCATAGTTGGACATAAATCATGAAGTGTGAAATTGTCAAATATGAACATAATTCTTAGGGAAACTGGGGTGAGCCATGCAAATGTTTGTTTGTTTGTCCAAGTTTTGTCTCAACTCCACATCGTGTAGATGAAATGAATTTTGTTCGTGGTGCTCACAGTTGTTAAAAAGAAAAATTACATTTGAAATATTCAGCAGAACCATCTCTTTCGAAATACTGTTCCCTTAAAACTGATAAACCACACTGAAAGCTATTTCTATGAGCACTATTTCTTCAGTAGGAAGTAGTGAAAATTACTCTGGGTATATCAAATAATTTGGGTTAACTGACTCTTAAATGGCTTCGTAGTTGTACAGGATGAGTAGTTTTTTAACATGGATGCACAGTTATTAAAACTCAAGGCAGTTTAGGAGCGGGCAGTTGACTTGTCTCTTCAGGTCGATAGCAGAGAGCTGGCAGGTAGAGCTATCCTGCAAAGCCCACGAGGGTTGCACTGTGTCCATGTTGCGTGTGTGTTGCTCTACCTCGGGGCATGGAGGAGCTGTGACAACTGTGCCGTGCAGTACATCGGTGGTGACTGCCAGGTTCTCTGGAGTCACAGTGAAAACAGCAATCAATAATCCAACTATCGTGTGTCACTGGTGAGATGCATGCGCACACATGTATGAATGCACATATTTTTTCCCACCATATATCATGCATGACCTGGTATCTTCCTCCTCCGTCTGTCTCTCTCCCCCTCCCTGTCTTTGTTTCCTCTTTCTCTCACACAACACGTTATTTCCCCTCACATGACCATCCTGCCCTGAGCCCTTATTACTAGCTTATTGATCGCCCCCATTGCTTTTCTTCCTCGTCCTCCCCTGCCTACTCTGTCACAGCAGTGTCTGTATACGATAGCGCCTGTCGATACCATCGCTTTTCATTTAGAGACAGAAATGATGTGCAGGTACTGCTATCTCCTTAGTGGTAAAAAAAAAAAAAAAGAATGCATAAAATAACTACAGCAAGAGAATGAGGGTAGGACAGGGTGTGTGTGTGTGTGTGTGTGTGTGTGTGTGTGTGTGTGTGTGTGTATGTTTTGGCCGCTTGGATGCATCGAGGAAACAGTTGGCGATGCCACAGACAAGCAGATGAAATACAAAGACAATATTCATCCATCAAAAAGCAGAGAAGAGATGCTATCAAGTCTCATCGCATCTTGCTCTGTTGTTTGCTTGTTTGCTCACTACCAACCTCAAATCCTCCTCCCTCCACCGCCATTTCCCCACATCACTAAAACTCAGGTGTGTATACAGCTGATTTACCTTTACCACAGGAATACATGGCATTACCGGGGGTGGGTGGGTTGTGGTGGTTTGGTTGGGGCGATAAAAAGAGAAAAGAGGATCAAAACCCCATCCCCCTATCTCCTCCCAGTTTATACAAACCACCCCGAGCTGAAGCAGAAGGCAGAAGTGTCGTCTCAAAATATGACAGGGATAGTGATCCACAAAGGACCTAAGCCTCTCATTCCATCCATGACAGAGAGCACTGGGGAGGTGGGCGGCCGAGAGGGGGTTTTGTGAATACCTGATGAGTTCATCCAAGGAGGTTCAATCAGGCCTGGGAGAGAAGGAGAGGATTGAGTGGCGGGGGGGAATGCTGTTTCATCCTGAAAGGTTTCCTCTCTCCTACCTCTTCTATTTCTCTCTCTGAATATCTCTTTTTCTCTATCCTCCCTTCCCTTTTGCTCATTTATTTTTCTTTCTCTGTCTTTACAACCTCGCGTTCCTCTCGCTCGGCTTCCCTCTCTGTCGCTCCATCACTCTCTGTCTCCTCATCCCCTGCTTGCCGCAGTCCCAAGAGAACCACTTTAGCTAAACATGGATTTGAAGATCAGAGGCCAATCTGCTAGGAGGGGTAAACACAGGAGACTTCTGCTGTCCTTAGAACAGACAAAGTCACTGAGGGTGAAGGTATCGACTGGGCATATTCAGTCAGGTGCATGTTAAAGGGATTACTGCTGATATGAGTCATTGACAGCTTGTAATTGAAAACCAGCATGAGGGAAAATGACTGGGCAGTGGCAGCATGTGACTTCATAGTTCTGTGCTCCCATTATTAGGTCAGGTACTAAATGTTCTTGTTTCTCCAAGACCCATAAATAAAGCAAATAGCCACTCACAGGGTCTGTCCTTCGTGGTCAGAGCAGCGGAAGTTCCAGTAAAATTACACTTGAATTAGCTGTCGTGACAGGAATAAGCAGATAAAGGTTAGTTTTGCTATTGCTACATAGCCAACATTAGCTTTAACAGCTGCTTGCTTACCAGCCTTGCTAAAAGCTTCAGCCATCGCTACATTTACAAGACAAGGGCTTATAATATGTCCTCTGAGCAGCGTTACTTGTTAATGGCAGAGACTCAGTATCTGAAAATGACAAGACAGGCCGACTTGGTTGGAGCTAGCTGCTTATGTTAACTTCAGAAGAAGAAAAGAAGTGATAGAAATAGAAGCAAAACACGAGGGTTGCTTGCCACCACTGGAGACAGCTCTTGGTGAGTAAAGGAAACAAGTTTAATGATGAATTCATAACATTTCTACTAGTCTGGTTAGTTAACAGCTGTTAATTCTAATTTTAGCTATGTAGCACTACAAAAACTTACAAATAGCTCTTTTTAAGTGTATCTAATCTCATCAGGATTTTATTCAAAAGACCCTTAAAATGACTAGTGTAAATGAGTGCTCAGAGTAAGGACTGTTTAAAAACTGTTAGGAGTTGAGATGATGTTGCAAACTCCAGAAAAAAGTTAGTAAACTGAACTTGTGTAAGATTGTTTGGTCAAACTGATCAATTAATCCCTAAGTTATTCATCAAGCAAAATGCCCGCTTCTCTCTATTTTATACCATTGTAATTTGAATTTCTTTGGGTTTTGTATGGTTGGTTTGATAAAACTAGAAATTTGAAGACATAACATTGTGGGAAATTGTTGGACTTTTTTTTTTTTGCTATTTCCTGACATTTGACAGGCTAAAAGATTTATTGAGCAATTGAAAAAATAATGGACAGATTAATCATTCATGTAAATAATCATTAGCTCCAGGCCTAGTTTTTATAGCAATATGACCTTGATGCTGGTCACATTCAATATTAAAAATAATAATCGTTATAACATTCATAAAATAATTCATACATTCATTCATCAAATTTGCTGTATACACAGATGTACGAGTCAGTTGTTTTCATATTTAAAATCAAAGACCAACAAAACCGCTTTTTCCGCCACTTCATTAAGGAGATCTGCCTTGACATTCTCAGTGATCCAAGATAACAAAAGTAGCACAAAGCACTTTTGTTGCAGTTACATAAGACTGCTCTACTGTAAAAGGTTCACCATTGGTAAGGGGAACTGCAACCGCCAATGTGCCGATGCTGCTGTGTTGTGGAGGCACACGAGAGGCAACGTGATGCAGATGTTGCCTGAAGTAGGTGTACAGCATGCATCACATACTGAAAGTTGACAGTTCACCTGAGGCTCATTCATAGAAGAAAATGCTGTCTGTGTATTTGATGTGAGACTTTTTTTGTCAAAGAAGAAAAGCTGTGGCTGCAATAAGTGAGTACAGCTTCTTTATAAAGCCGTATTGGTTTTCCTTTTTAATGGAGGAGGTTGATGCAAAGGGAAGCAGATGGTTTTGAGCAAGATGTTTAAAGATATTTTTCTTTGAGAAAATGTGGATTGATAAAAAAAAAAATTAAAAAAAGGCTGCAGCTAAGCATCAGGGATATACATTGAATGGACTGCATTTATATAGTGTTTTTCCACTCAAAGTGCTTTACACTGCGAGCCACAGTCTCACAGCACTTTTCTGCTAAACCGCACACGCAACGATTTGGACTTAAGTACCCACTGTAGCATGACACAGGAGGAGCCAGGAATTGAACCACAGACCTTCCGATTTGTGGATGACCCTCTCTACCTCCTGAACTACAACCACCCCATTTAGTTTGTCGCAGAAGAACTGCATCTTGTGAGCAATTTAAGTAAGTACTGTAGAGCCCCTTTTTCACTGTTCAAAAAACCCACTAAGACCCGCCAACATCAGCTCACACCCATGTAAAAAGACTCAGCAGTGGACGCAAGGATTTATCGGCTCTGGCTCCAATCGTCATTGACATAAAGGCATGGTTGAACACGCAGATTTTCGCCAATTTTCCTGCTACATCGTTCAGAGCACAGACACTGTAGACTGGAAAATGATGTAGGTAACACTATGATAGAAAAAAGAGGAACCGTAGAGAATAAACTTGTTAATCAAAGACAATCACTGAGAAAGCCAATGAGGAGTTGAGACCACCCTGCAAAGGCCTCAGTTCCCCTTTATTATTCATTCTTAGGCCCATGTGAACCCATGATGCACCGTGGCACATGTTCCTCCCAAGCGTATCCCAAATCCACTGAGATACCACAACTCTCCAGCTGCAGATAGCTAGAAATGAAGAAGTGTTGGCAAGTTGCAGATGAGTCATGGAAACGGATTCTGCACGCAGGAGATGTGAGAGCGAGACACTGATAAAGGCGGTGAACCATCAGAGTAGGTGTTAATTGGATACATCTGTGTACTGTTTTTCCACCCTCTTATTACTGCTGCAGGAGGAGCAGTGGCAATGTGATGGCTGTGGACCGCAACGGAGCATTGATTATGCATCGTCTGATCCTGGGGGAGACAGCGGCTGCAGCAAGAAGAGGCTGTGTTTAAAGAATCGCTCTAAATGCAGTCCCAGCCCTTTTCATGTGCGTGCACTGCTACGTGCGTGCATTCACACTTTTCCTCTAACCCTGAGGGATCAGCCTCAGGACTGAGCAGCAGTTTTGGAAAAGACTCATTATGACTTTGCTTGTGAAGTCCACTCTGCATCTCCACCAATGTCTGGGTCCCTCAGCCACTAATTTTTATCATTTACCTGTTCACATCTCTGTTCAGAGTGTAAACAGAGCAGCATCCCAAGATGACATACGGTAACAGTCGTAACACCTTTCCCATAGCAACCATTATTCCTGTTTAACAGCAGCGCTTTCTTCCTTGATAGCTACAGCATTGTTTGCTGTGCTGTAAGCAAATATAATGAAAGTCACGACGATGGCAAGGATGAAATCGATACTCCTCCCTCACTGGCATGCAGAGGATGGGGATTGGAGCATCCATTTTGCTCTGTTAATCACTGGGAGTTTGTGTGACAGACAAGGCAACAACCAAAACCCCATCAGAGGTCCCAGTTGCCACATGTCATCCTTCAGGCTGTAGGAAATGGATGTGCTTCATTTCACTGCCCATAATATCTGCGGGGGTAACCACTCTACTCCCCAGAGGACATGTGCTGCTGTATTAAAACTGTCCATCGTCTTGGCGGTCACGTCTCTTGGCTTTTTGGACGACCTACCAGGGGCACGAGAGCCGAGGGAGTTTAAGGTTCACGCAGAGGGGCCCCCTGTTTCCCAGCTCGAATATTGCTCTTCTGCACACCAACAGTGGCTGTTTGAGTCAGTGGACTGATGGATAAAGGAACACACAGGAACTGGCAATGATGAGGCACGGGATTGAAGTCAAAGTATGTCAGAGTGAGACGTGAGAATGAGTTGCTTTTCTTAAGAAAAACTGCTTTTTTTTTACCCCCACTTTCAGTGGCTTTTGGATTTTATTGAAGTTCATGTTTGAGCATTAATATTACACTGGTATTGCTATGCCGCATCTCTGTATCGGCGACAGCTGATTTGCTGCAAACAACTGAGAACATGAAGCTGTTCTGAGCAGCCAAGGTCTGCGGGATAGAAAATGTTAATCTGCGTTAAGTCACGTATGCCAACTTTTTGTCAAAAGTTTCCAGTGACATCCAGTGATTATGACAGCCATGAGCAGGTCACTCAGCATCACTAATACACTTAAAAGAGAAAATAGGTCTCATATCCCTGAGTCATAAAGTATTAACACGGGTGAGAGCACATTATCAGTTTACATGTTACACAGAGGCAAAAGCTGCAGAGGAGGTTATGCGCTGAGGAGTTTTGATGGTGAAAGAGCGTGCAGCACACAAACAAGACAGCCTGCCCGGCTCTGCATCCATCTTCAACTTTTAACAGCGGGGTGCTGCGAAAATGTTTGCTCGTTCACCTCTGTTGTTTATTCATGCAAAGACAGCATGGCTCACCAAAAGAGGGGGCCATAAAAACAACAGGATTAAAAGAGGAAAAGAAACATCTTACAGTGCTTCAACTTTCAGTGTCATGTGTATTTCAAAAATGGTCTCTAATTTAAGCAACAAAGCAGCACCCCAAGAGCAAGTTGTTTGTATTCAATATTTTGTTATGATCCTGGATTAAATCTCTCCTTTGATATTTTTTTTTACCTTTTATTTCTACATTGTCCTTTGTTGTTGTGTTTCTTGTTTTTTTATGTTTGTTTCATCTTTTTTTTTTTCCCAGGGAGTAATGGATAACATCTGATACTCATCTATAACTCTCACAGATGCCCTAAAAATGTCATCGCGGCACCACCACATCTCCCTGAGGGCCAGTATCCTTCCCCACGCTGCACCAGTGAGAGCTTCGTCTACGCTTTGCCTCCTTTCTCATCTCTTCCTTGCCTTCCCCACCCTTTCAACTGCTGGGAGCTGAGGCCCTCTAACGCTTTTTCTCCTTTTCTTTTTCCCAAGCACACATGATCAGACCGGCTTTTAAACAAAGGCTTCAAAATGATGTAACTTAGTTCTTTGACTCGATGTCATCTTTGTTCTTCATGCGGATGCCACAGCTCTGTATTTCTTGTTAGTGATGTATCATACTCCGAGAAAAGGAGGGTAGAAGTTGCGATCGGGATTTCAGCAGCAATGAAGCAACTTTTGGGGTGCGCCCATAAACACTTCCAATGACATCTGTGCGGATATACAAATGTTGTTACAGCCCCCTAGAAGCAGCAGTATTTTTTTTATGAAAGTCTGCACCGCCCCTGCCTTAAACAAATGACCCGATCGCATCAGTCAAGATCACTAACCTTTTGCTAACAATGTCTCCTACTTATTGTTTGCTTGCTGCCTCCCTGCGCCACCAGCTTCTGCTCTGATCACTGACAACTGCAGCACACCAGCCTCTGCAGTGGGAGAGGACACCTTGGAGTGAACCATGTAAATTCTTGCCATGGCATCGGGGTAAATTAACTGATGGGAGTTTACCCATCATCAGCTCCAATTCGGTGACACCAGTCGTACCATTTTTAATGCTTTGAAATAAAGGCACCACGTGCACGATTCCCTGAGGTGATAATGTGTATTTTTAACAGCAACTAAGCCTAAGTATTGTTCCCAGAATAGATCAGTGATGGACATACCCTAACGAGATACCAGCCTAGTTGTGAGGTTGTGTGTTTTTTTCCGAGCAGTGTGTGAGCTGGTCTCCAGCGTAGACCCAGTAGGATTCCAATTTATCCAGCACAGCTTGATGTCATTGTTCGATCAGCTCGGTGAGGGATGTGCCAGGGCTGACTGATTTTGCCCTTCATCAAGATATGCAGGAATAAAGTTGCAGCACACCCGGGGTTCTTGGTATGTCATGAATAGTGATTCTGTAAATAAACAAGTAGGTTCTGTTAATTCCAGTCAGAAACTGTGGCTGGAATAGAGCACATTAGATGTCCATGGCTGGAGGAGAGATGGTAGAGCAGGGGAGGGAGGAGAGGGAAGAAGTGCAGCTGCAAAATCACCTCTGTGGCCCTGATTTGTCTTCCAACCCATCGCTGAGGCTCCCTCAGGAGAAGCTTGTGCTGCAGTCTCTACCCTGGTGTTTGCTCTTGCTTTGTTCTCTTCCTTCTTTTCTCTGGTTCTTTCTTTACCTTCCTTAGCTGCTCTCCATTATTACTCCTCTCCCTCGTTCTGCTTTTCTTCCCTCACCTCTTATGAAACATATGTGTCTCACCGTCCCCTATATGATTCATACAGTGTTCAAAATTTTAAATTTTAGTGCATTCGTGCTTCTTAATCATGCATATACCATTGCCTGCAGCAGCCTATATTGCCTCTCTCTGATCATTCCCAGTGTCAGGCTCCCACGTCAGAGAAGACCGCATCGTGTAAAAACCAGCCATGAGAGAGTGAGAGCTGTTGTTTCAGGCAAACATACTTGTTCAATCACTCAAACAAAAGCTTTGCTAATTAAATTTCGAGAGTGAGGCAAGAGGAAATACTGATTTTCAATTACTTCCAATATGAATCATTAGTCATCTAATTTGCTAATATTGGATTAGGTGGTAGCATAATGCTCTAATGAAAAATGAATACCTCGAGAGGTTTCCCCTCGATGGGGGCGTTCACACCCAGCTATGTGCTTTTTCTTCTGTAGAGTATGGTGAATTTCAGGGGCGAATGGAAACTCGAAGAGAGCATCGACTGATCTGGAAGTGAAAAAGATAAACTTGATGTTCAGCGGGTCATTTTTTCTTTGGTTATTTGCTCATTTAAACAAGAGTGCCTATAGGCTGCAAGATTCAGTGGCCTGTTGTTGGCTGTATGCAACGCACATGACAAATTTCCACTTTCTTCTTGCTGAGATGGATAAAGAGCAGATTAAACTTATCAGTGTGACCCAGATAGATGGACAACAAGTGTTGCAGAGGTTGGTCTTGTATAATTTCCCTGAGTCATGGCCGCTAAAGAAAAATGCAGACATTATAAAGAGATAGATCAGGCTCACAAGACTTCCGGCTCCCCTGGGAATTCACAGATAGCTGAGGAGAATCCTGTTAAGATCCTGGCAAATTACAGTTTCAGCAAGCCTCGAGGAATGCGCTGCTCCGAAAATAAGAAACGCCTTTCCTAGCACTCATCAAGGATACATGATTCAGTGGTGATACAGCATAATGACTCTCACTCAAGGAGACTGAAAAATGCTTTGACTGTGATGCTAACCTGTCCTAATAGTTATAGTTGCAGGGAGCCTCCTGAAGCATGCAACTGAGATGAATGGAGTTCAGTGCAAACTTTGCTTAAAGGAAGTAACACTCCAGCAGTCGGGTATGTGTTGCTGTCGCCTTAGTTTACTGTTATGTGAAGTTAACAGGGCAGTCTTTTGGGGAAAGAGATCTTTATTCACAGGCACATAACCTCTGACACTAATGATGGATGATATTACTGAAACAAACTCCTACTATGTGGTAATAACCCTGACTCATATTACAGACCAGCTATTGAACTCTGACTGGTTTATAACTGTACTGGCCTGTAAACTATATAACACACCACCTGTGTCAGGCAAACGCTATGGAAGCAAATGTCTATTTTGAAATCGTTTGGAGTCTTTGTTTGTTGTTCACCTTTCAGTGCAGAAGAGTAACAGGTGTGATGCCTTCGTCACACAGTAAATGAAAATTGTACAGGTTTGAAACCTCTGAACTTTTAAAGGACCAGTGTGGCATCTAGCAGTGAGGTTGCAGATTGCAACAGACTGAACACCCCTCCACTCACTCTTCCCTTTCCAAGCATATAGGAAATGTAAAAATAAAAAAGGCTCTTTCTAGAGCCAATGTTTGGTTCATCCATTCTGGGCTACTGTAGAAACATGGCAGTCCAACAGACTCAATGGAAGAGGAACCACTCCCTATGTAGACTTGAAGGGCTCATTCCAAGCTAAAGAAAACACAGCAAATCTTAGTTTTAGTTGAATAGACTCTGATGAAAACACAAATATGAATATTTCTTCCAACAGATTCCCCTAAACCCCACACACTGGTACTTTCATTGGTTTGAAGACACTACTTTAAGAGGAGTGATTGTGATTGTTGTGATCATTCAATACGAGTTGAAGGTGGAGTTAAATTTTGTAGCCAAGTATATTTTTGAAGCATCTTCACAAAGGAATATCCATCTTCTCCTACTGAACTACATTTCATTGTGTTATGTTGTACTTTTTACTCCACTATGTTTGACAGCTACAGCTACTAGCTAGTAACTTCATTAAACCAGATCATTTTAAAGCCATTCCACATGATTTATATTTACATTTTTACACATACATATACATAAAATGCTATACTTCCTGTCTTTTGGTGTTGGGCACGTACTGTGAATTGGATTTATCAAAGCTTTTTCACTTAGAACAGCTGATTTTCTCTGCTGGAAATGAGGTTGATGAGAACAATTAGACCAAATGTACTGGGAGGGAAATTGGCTAAAACATAACCATTTAGCTCAAACCCACAATGCAGAACTTTTGTCTCCCCCTTCCAGTCATGAGCGTAATTACACAAACACTGTTGATGTGTGTCTGCCAAGTTTCTTTTTTATCCTACAATATCAAAAACTTCTCTTGGACACTTCTTAGGGTCCTACACCCAGGCTTTAAAGATGCTAAAGCAAGCTCTTCAAAAAGCTGAAAGGAAAGACTGCAAGTGATAATTTCCTGGGGTGACAAATTTCATGTAATACATTAATATAAAAAAAAAAGAGTGCAGCTTAAGTACATTTTTTACATTTTACTAAAATATAATTTTTATAATTTTAGCTTTCTAGTATAACAGTTAAAATATCTGAATACTTCTTTCACCACTGGTCATCACATCATCAAATTTTCAGGCTGATAAATCTAGCACATCCTAGATCCTAAGACCTGCAAACAGCAAGTGTGATCTATATACAAATGGACCCCCAAAGGAGAGACGACAGACAATGTGGCACAGTGCATTATACTCTCTGATTAGGTTAGACCGCAGACTACAGGAGGCAGTTCATTTTCAGCAGAGCCGCAGCATCATCTGCCTCAGCTGCACATTTATTCGAATAAGCCAACACCACTGAGCAGCACGTAATGCTCACTAGCAAACACCAGCGATATAGGTGCGATAATGAAAGTAAAACAGTGACGGATAATTCCTGTAAATTGTGCCTGATCCAACCAGTGCCCCCTCCTCTGAAGCTCCCTACTCCCTCGCTCATGAAAACTAATGTAATGTACCAAGCAGAGAGGAACACAACCTGTCTCAGGATTGTTTTCTGCAGAATGGGTAAAAATCTCATGGCAGTTCTCAGAGGAAACTGGATAGGTTTGAGCTCTGGTGACCGAATAGATGCGAACAACAGATGTTCCACCTCTGTGTCAGAAGCTGTTGGAGAGCAAAGTAGTTATTTGAAGCTCCATTAAGTCTCCACTCTGGCTGTGTGAAAGTGTTTTTGGATAATCAGTATTTTATTCAATACAGTGATTTCAACATTGTTTTAAATGTTCAGTGATCATACAATAAAAGTGAAAGGTGTCTACGTTACAATAGAATAGGACACTGAAAGCTAAAAAGCCACCTAATATGATTTTTAGCAAAACAGCTCGACATCAGCACATCAATGTTACATTTAGTGTAGCCTCTCGTAGCCAGCACTGTGTCTCGTTTCTGGTATTGGGGGGGGGAACACGGGCTTGTTTGCATTTTATTAAACCACAAATGTGGGCAACACTGAGCCCAGGATTTGCACAAACTTTTGCTCAAACATTTGAGTGAAAAAAAATGGAAAATTGGGGCTGGAAGCACATCTACATTTATCTCCTCACCCACAACATTTGCCCAAACATTTGAGCAAAAGTTGGGAAGGTGAGCACTGTCATTAATGACCCCCTCCGGTAAAAATGTTCTTAACCTTGTTAACATGTCCTTATGGAGCTTTTTATATATTACAAGACATATTATGAGCGAAATAAGCAGTAAACACCATGACTGTATATTTCCACCTTGGAACTGCAGTCCCATAAAACTGATTCAGGCTGCCAGGAATTCATACATCACATAACTAAGGAACCAATCCCGTGCACTTGCAGAGACCAGGGCGGGCAAATAAACCTGAAACCTTGTCAGTAGAGAGCAGGAGCTTGCATTAGCACAACCACTAACTAACCAACACTTACACAAGCTAACAACATAAACAAATAAAAGATGCTAACTGTGCTTACTGTTCTGATACGTTTGCTAGACGGTGACAAACTCCTCAACAAACTCCTGAGTCTGGCTCTGACGGTCGCTCGGATGTTTCCTCCTCTAACCATCTTGATACACGCTGGAGTTTTGCCTGTCAACCTAGTGCACACAGCCGTCGTGGGCGGGGCACAAGGCCTGATCCAGAATTTCTCAATGAGGAAGTAAGCGTAGATGTGCGTCCAACCCCAGTTTTCCTTTTTTTTTCACTTTTCATGTGGGAAAACCATGTTAAACAAAATATTAACAAGTATGTTTACATAGTCCCTGAAAAGAAAATACTGATCGATCCACATCTTCATCAAGATTTTCCATTCTCACGATGTAGGCCGCTAGCTTAGAGGTTGTTGTTTCCCGTAGAAAAGGGGGTTTTGACAATGGAGGAGAGTGCTGCCTGAAATAAGCGCCAAATGGCTTACACCACAGCCTGGGTCCTGGTGAGTCAGACTACATTAAGCATCACTAATGTCATGTTAAAATAAATTAGCAGATTGGTCATCAAAGGATTTCAATAATAACAGAAGCAACAATGCACAAAGATGAACAAAAAACTCTTTTTGTGTATCCTGAGTCTTTGGAACAGTATGATTCATTAATTAATGTGAAAATAACATTTCACAGTCTGCATAAATAAACTTGTCAACACATTTTTACTGACATACAACCTCGTAACATGTGACGTCTTGCTGGCAGCAAATTAACTGCACATGCCTTTTTTTAGACAGTCCTGCCCAGTGTGCGCTGATATGTGAAGGAACTGGCAACATTAAAAGACAGTGCCACTCATTTTCAGCTGTAAACACATCTTTCTCTTCTTCCTCTGCTTTTTCTACATTGTAATGTCAGTGCAAGTAGTGATCTAAGATGTGTAACTGGCAATTTGAAAGCATTTATTCAAGTGTCTCTCAACTCTATCTGTTTTTGTGATGTTAATCCACAAGGTATTTGATTTTCTTGATTTTGGTGACAACCACAGTGCAAAACAGTTATGTCTAATGTCTAACGTCAGTGGGTAATGTTCTTTCACCTCTCACTCTTGCTCTCCAACAGTGTGATATCTTACACATGTTAGCACATAGTAAACTCCTGTTGCTGCTGCGGGAAACGTTTCTGGTGCACTGGAGCATTTATGTGAGACATGATCTCCTCTTGCTGTGAACAAAGTGTCGTTATTGGACTATATTGTGTTAAAGCAACTGAAAAATCATGAATATTGTAAATAATTGCTGTAAATTGCTCAAATTGCAATAAATTCACCGAATGTTCAAACTAGCACACATGAAGCAGTGTCGGTGCCTAATTTGGGTTACATCTGTCGGCCTCTAGCTTACTAGAACAATAGTGGTTTTCTGCTACCTCAGAAAAGTGATGTTGCCTGTCTGACAGCAATTATCAGACACAGTGGTGTTGCACCTGAAAGTTGCACTGGCTCAGCACCCAGGGGTGTCCTAGTTGCAGAGTTAGATTCTCCACTTTTGAGGTTTTACACAGGTTCTGCCACACAAAAGCAGACACAGTAGCTGAGAACGTCAGGAAAGATCAAGAGAAACACTGGTTTATTCTTAATGTTTTGCTCATAATAAGCATTTCTTATTATTACAATTATGGACATTGGTCTTAATAATAGTCATGGAGAAGTTGTATGTTGCCAAAATGTCTCACCGTGTATCTGTGGACTACTGTGTGTTTGTGTGTTTGTGTGTGTGTGTGTGTGTGTGTGTGTGTACTTGTACTTGCTACATAGTAAGGACCAAAAAAAGTATTTTACTAACAGAGTGAGGACATTTTGGCCGGTCCTCACTTTTTGAGACACCTTCAAATCACATTTTGAGGGTTAAGACTTGGTTTTAGAGTTATGGTTAGAATTAGGTTTAGGTTAAGGTTAGGGTCAGGGTTAGGGTTAGGCACTCAGTTGTGATGGTTAAGGTTAGGGTAAGGGGCTAGGGAATGCATTATGTCAAAGAGTGTCCTCACAAAGATAGAAGTACAAGTATGTGTGTGTGTGTGTGTGTGTGTGTGTGGTAGAGAGAAATCACAGGTGTGGACGCAGGGAATGAAAAGGATCTGGTCTGATAATGGGTTGAGAATGACACCTCGACTCCCCGGAGAGCCTGTCACAATGGCCGTTTTATAGTCAGACACACAGACAGTCAGACCGCCACCCTCACTCCCTGCCAATACATTGGGCACTGGAAGGAAGTCATTAAAACGACAATCAGTGTTTCTTAATTACTCAACATTGCAGACAGATATTTGGTCTGGGTTTGGGGGGGGGGGTGCAAGGGACATTTCTTAAATGTTCAGCGCTTTTTCAGTCAATTATGTGGGTGGAGTGTTAAAGACTTGCTCCTCAATTTCCATTCTGCCCAAAAACAGACTTAATGAAAATGCCCCGCTATTCGAAAGCCCGGTGCTTGTTAGTCAAAATACAATCAACAATAGACCCCAACTTTAATTTGTGTCAGGCCTTGCTTTAATCGCCTCCCACAAAATTGCCATCAACAATAGCCCAGCTCTATAAACAAGTCTAAGTGCTACTCTGGGCCAGCGTGTAAATGAGCTAGCTATGAATGGAGGTACTTTTTAAGTAAAGATACTCCAACTTATTGCATGAAATAAACTCTGCATTCTTGATAAATAATAAATAATTCTTGACTTCACTTGCAATTCAACGATCCAGTTTGATTGAACATGGCCTGAGGGATAGCTGAATAATTAGCAGACATATTGGGGGTCCGCAGTGTGGCCTCCGTCTCTGTTTCACTCTCTCACAGCTACTGATGAACAGAAAGTTTCTCCTCAAAGGGCCACAAAGACGCATATATGTGATCAGCATGCACAGATAGTCAAGGACACGCTTGCAAAGACACTGTGTCCGTGTCTCTATATCGCATTCTCACATGCAGGCCGCATCCACAGGCACAGCAGGAAGCTTGGCCATCCACACAGTGCTTGTATCCTGATTAGCGGTGGCAGTTTCTGTGAGTGCCGGAGAAGACAGCTTGGAGGGCTTGTTTGGAATAAATACTCCTCTCCAGGACCAGAGGTTAAAAACCCATTCAGATAGTCACAAATATTCTCCGAGTGAGTGTGATCTTCACTGACAGAGTAGATTTAGAGCACCACTCCTCCAGCCTCAAGTACATGGCAGGCAAGGGTGACCTCACTGATGTCAGAGTCAACATTTTAAGAGCCAATCAGGCAAATCAAAAGCAGTCACTGGTGTATTTAGTTTATATAGTGTATTAGTGTATCTTTGGTAGCAACCCAGAAACCTCACAGCTGTGAATTAATGCCATGAGTTCATTTGAATTCACTTTTGAAATGGATGTTTTTTAACACTTTTAATTATACTATTACTTCTTTTTTCACTCTCTCTATTTCTCTCTCCCTCTCAATAAATGTAAATATATATCATATAAGTCAAATATAAATCTGTGCAACCAAAATATAAATCTATAGCAATAACAAGAAGCTGTCAGTTGTTTTGTCCACCTGTAACAGTGTATGCCATCATGTTATATTACTTACTTTAAGTTACGTTATGTTATGTCATATTATGGTACATTATGTTATGTATGTGTGTATGAAAGTGACAGGAAAGGGGCAGAGAGTCATCTGCCAAGAGCATCTGCACTCATGTTTCACACGCCTTAACCACTCAACTATCGGGTGACCCTGAAGGTACATATTCTTACAACAATCTTTTTATACAATTGAACTGTCAGATAGACAGATCGATAGACCTTTCAAAAAGTCCCAGTGGATTGGTTAGGGGGATAAACTGCAACAGCTGATAAGTTTTTCCGTTTCTTCATTCATTTATTGAGCGGATACATTTTGT
The DNA here is from genome assembly GCF_046630095.1 of Trachinotus anak. Classification (NCBI taxonomy): domain Eukaryota; kingdom Metazoa; phylum Chordata; class Actinopteri; order Carangiformes; family Carangidae; genus Trachinotus; species Trachinotus anak. The sequence goes on along the minus strand of NW_027273859.1, from coordinate 23,849,309 downwards.
ACAAAGTGCTTTTGCAGTTTAGTTGTATGGAAATATAATTTCTAGGGGACAGGGTTGCTCTAACACACAATGATACACAATCAAAGCTACATGTCAACACACATGAGCATTAGATCACAAGACAACAGTATGAAAGTATCCATCACATAATGAGGATTTTGGGGGGCCTGTTTCTTACACGTGACTGGATATTTTTTTATTATCACTTTTATTAAGATGTTTATCATTTTGGCATTTTTACCTTTATTTGATAGTCATCAGTCTAGAGAGAGATAGAAAACAAGGGTAGAGGGAGGCTAGGGTAAAACATGCACTGTGCGTGGACGTTAATGTGTGCCTTAACCATCCAGCCACCAGCCAGTCACCGAGTGGCCGAACAAGCCAATGATATGAGCATGAATCAGAAAGTTGACACCAAACAACTGGAATTATAGACATAGATATTTTGGAGGCAATAATAGGTAATCATAGATTTTTAAAAAAAGTTGGGACACTGTGTAAAATGTAAAAAAAAAAAAGAATGCAAGGATTTGCAAATCATGTAAACCCATATTTAACTGAAAATATAACAAAGACAACATATCTATAAAAAATATATGCTCAGTTTGAATTTGATGCCAGCAATAAGTTTCAAAATAGTTGGGACAGGGGCAACGAAAGACTGGAAAAGTTGTGTAACGCTAACAAAAAACACCTGGTTGAATCTCACAGCTAATTAGGTTAATTGGAAACAGGTCAGTAAGATGATTGGGTATAAAAAGAGCCTCACAGAGTGGTAGAGTCTCTGTGCAGTGAAGATGGCAGAGGTCCACCACTCTGTGAAAGATTGTGTGGGCGAATGGTGCAACAGTTGAAAAATAATGTTCCTTAATGTAAAATTGCAAAGAATTTGGGAATTTCTGTATCTACAGTTCCATAATATCATTAAAAGTTTCAGAGAATCCAGAGAAATCTCTGTAGGCAAAGGGACAAGGGAAAAAATAACAATATTGGCTGATCTTCGGGTCCTCAGGCAGCACTGCATTAAAAACAGACACGATTCTATAGTGGAAATCACTGCATGGGCTCAGGAACGCTTCTGAGAAACCACTGTCTATCCACAAATGCAGGTGGAAACCCCACCGTGCAAAGAAGAAACCATATCTAAACATTATCCAGAAATATCACAGACTTCACTGGGCCCGAGCTCATTTAAAACTGTCCTGTGGTCTGACAAATCAGAATAGCTTGTGCATCTGGGAAGGCACCATTAACGCTGCACAATATATACAGGTTTTGGAGCAACATATGCCGCCGTCCAGACAATATCCTTTTCAGATAAGGCCTTGGAAATTTCAGCAAGACAATGCCAAACCACATTCTGCGCATATTACAACAGCTTGGCTCCGTAGTAGAAGAGTCCCGACCTGTCACCTATTGAAAACATTTGATGCATCATGAAACGAAAAAGGACAAAGGAGATCCTGACCTGTTGAGCAGTTGAAATCCTGTATTAGGCAAGAATGGGACAATATTTCACTTTCAAAACTCCAGCAGCTAATCTCCTCAGTTCCCAAACATTTACAGAGTGTCGTTAAAAGAAGAGTTGATGCAACACAGTAGTAAACATGCTCCTGTCCCAACTATTTTGAAACGTGTTGCTGGCATCAAATTTAAATTGAACATGTTTTTCATAAAACTAAGAATTTCTCAGGTTCAACATTTTTGATATGTTGTCGTCTTTCAATAATACAATTTCAATTAAATATGGGTTTATATGATTTGCACATCATTGGCTTTGGACAGTTTTTTTTTGTTTTAAAATTTACATTTTACAGTGTTAGATTGATCACAGCTTTGACCCTCTCAGTTCAGCTTCTTGGTTTATGCTTTGCTGCCTATTGGGCTTTCAGTGGTGCTAGTGTCTTGTCTCATTGGTCTGTTTCTGTCAGTTTACCCTCTTTTTAGTTACAATGAGCACCAGCCAGCCCCTGTCTGTTCGCGGCATGAAGTCGTTTTCACAAAAATCCCAGCATCTCAGCATCTTAACTCCTCTGGAGATGAATACATGAATGTCCAAACACCCAGCTTCAAAAAAAAAACAGGCTGGGAGTCAGCTCCGTTTTCTTGCACATTAGGCAAGGTCAAGGTGTAGTCTCATCGGGGAGGGGGTGTGAATGAATCCCAAAACTTCATGAAACGCAACAATAACGCTAATAAGGCTGGCATGCGCCCAATCAGACTGGGGGGGGGGTTCTTGATAAATGTCCATCAAGAAGTTATTTAGAATTATTCATCACCTCTGCTCTGCTGTCAATTTGTTCCTGCCATTTGGTTTTTGCTGTAAATGAAATCAGTTTGGGCCGCAGACAGAATTCAGACGAATGGGCCACAATATAAGAGAAGGGGGGGATTATGCTTTTCTTTTGCTTGATTGGGACTTTTGTGCAACATTACCGAAGCCCCTCGGCAAATGGAATCATCTCCCGATGAGCAATTGGCAAACAGCATAGGCTTTACAAGATTTAATTATGCCTAATTGTGTCTGTTTCAGTGTGGTCCCATCAATCAGTCTCAGCTGTTTTCAGTCTCTTATGCATATTTAAATAAATGGAATCCTGATGCTTTGATAATGATGAGAGGATGGGAGGCGAAAGAGAATTTACACTCATATAAAAGATGTTGCGGCTTCTATGCTACATATCAAGGCAGTCCTAGCTTTGGGTGAATACGCCATTGATGTTGTTGTGTTTGATCACCCGCTGCCGTCACTAGGATTGTGTATGATGCAAGCAGCGAGAAAGCACATGGCGCTCCAGCCCGGGGCTTAAAGAGTGGCATACCACCAACAACAAATGTCACAGCATCTGACCTCCACACTTTTATCTGCAAACCTGTCTCACAGCCTCTGCTCTCCGCACACCTCTGTGCCATCTGTGTCTGCCAGTGAATGATGTCCCCTTGGGCTAAGCGCCCCCCCCCCCCCCCCCCCCCCCCCCCTCCAGGATTGGTTCCACCTCCTCTCACCCCTTCAAGTGTTCCTCTAAAGGGCTTGAGCTGCTTTAATTCAATTCAGGAGCTTTATTGGCATGAATGTCAGGTGAACAATATTGCCAAAGCCCCTAGGATAATGCAATTCAATCTCCCCTGTGTTTACAATATACCACTGTATACATTGGGTAGCTTGGGGTGTGCCGGCCCTTTCGGTGCTTGTCACTGAATCCTGCAGGCGTTCATTTCAAGAATCTCCAGCATGTTGTCATCCCTGACAATGGATCAACAACAAATGGCTGCTAAAGTGGCACTAATAAATGTAAGATCTGCGACAAAACACTTTTTGTTCTACGTGATTTTGGTCTCTCGCAGGCTGGACATGCTGCTTTTTAACTGAGACTAATACTTTTTTTACTTGGCTCAAGCCTGTAGAGAACAGTCTGCTGGCTGAACTGCAGGGGAAAAAACCTGGGCTTGGGAGCTAAGATGTAAGTCTTGGTGCCATTTTTAGTGATTCCTTTAGGTGGTCAGGACTGCGACCAGTGATTTGTTAGATAAAATGTTACAAAAACATAAATGGAACATCATTATTGTACACATAGTTGGTCATAACCCATATTATTGGACAAAAAGGGGGAAAGGGAAAAAAAAATGGACCTGCCCTGATGGTGCAGGATGAAGAGCTAAGTGAGATGGCAGATCACCAGAGGCTGTACAGTTTATCCTGAGGGGCACATGAAAGATTGTATCAGATTTCATGGCAATCCATCCAATACCTGACACATTTGCCTCAAAACCACAAATGACACGACCGAAAATATCAGGAGGTCTCTTAAGGATACATCATCTGGTAACCATGAATATCTGTAGCATATTTTATTGCAATAAGTCTTACAGATGCTGAAATATTTACCACAACATATTTGGTATTTTGGTTGAATTACCTACAGATGTCACAGTACTTTTTTTTTTTTTTTTTTTTTTTTTTTTTTTTTTTTTTTTTTAAAACATGAAGTTTTTTACAAGCAGCTAAAGCCATTTTTGCATTTTTAACCACATTCCACTTCCAGTTGCATTTACTGTATATGCTACTGATGACATTTTTCAGAGCGAGGTGTTTGCTCCCTCATTAATTTTACCACAGTTAAAAGTATTTGAATTTTGTTTAATCGGTTTTAAATATTAAAAAAATTTCTTTAACTTTTGTTGTGTGAAATCTTTACTCACTCCTGTTTGTCTGTCTGTTGGTGGAAGCTAATGTTAAGATGTTTTCTCACGGTTGGTTTCGCTCCATGTGAGCTCATCTCACTTTATCACACCCTCTGTAAACCAACAAACAATTACAGACATGCATGCAGCTCAGCTCCCCATCAACCCCATGTAACTGCACTCAACAGAGTGGTGTGTGTGTGTGTGTGTGAAAATGAAATGAATTGCCGTTTCTTTTTATTTCAGGGGCCTCCAAATGAAATTTGCTTTCCCACAGCATTGTTTCAGCTTCAATCTCCTGCATATTAAATGATCTGCCATCACATGTCAGCCAGTGTCATGTAGTGTTGGTATTTGAAATGTACTACTTCTATTGCTACAGCTGCAGAGCCTGTCATTGGACTTCTGAGCAGCTCCCTCATTCTAATGATACCAGCATAGTGTCCTGTCATGTTTCAAGTTAGTGGCATTACAAAAGGAGACGGCTGAGTATTTTCTAAGACGACTTATGCGGCCATTACTTTCATGTTTCATGTGTAGGGGGGAGGGGGAATGATCTGCTGCAGAAACTGATGGCCATCGTGATATTTCAAAAGGTTACGCTGCATCTTGCTCAGCGATTGTTTTCCACAGATTTATATTTGTTTAAAGGGGAGGGGGGTTGTGGTTGTCAGCGATAACAAATGCACTGACAAATCACTGGGCAGTGTGCCATTTGGAATTCATTTAGCACGACAAGGTAGAGATAAAGGCGCTACCCCGACTGTCTGCGAGCGACACTTCGTAAATCAGAACAGCATGGATGAATTACACTGGTGAGAAAGTCTCTTCTGAAGGACAACAGCAGTGTGTCTATTTACAAGCGGCTGGCCTACAGCATAGGTCAGTGCTCACTCCTCCTCGCTCTGTCCTTTTGAAAATGTTACATGAGGCCAAGCTGCAGAGAGCGATGAAAGACAGAATACCAATTCGGAGTGTCACTTCAGCCGCTGTAAGACCATTCTAAAGGCAGTATATTTGTGGTCTGTCTATCTTATCATTCATTACTGTCCTGTGGTCAGATCTCTTAAATCAGACAGGTTTGCCTAACAGTATATCTCTTAGTGATGGATACCTACTGGAAATCAAATCAAGATTTATTAGGTACAGGTTTAGATTAAATTATAATAAAACATTGTGGTATTGTTTTACAACAGTGACTCTCTATGGATCTATCCTAAATCCATTCAAGGAATCCTAGTAAGGGATGAAACATATTCAAATTGTTTTATCTGTAATTGTGAGAATATGGAAGGATAAAAGACAAAAGGCAATATATATATTTTTTTTTTTTTTTTCCTACCATTTATATAAGAGCTCTCTTTGACACTAAGGTGTTTTTTTTTTTTTTTTTTTTTTTTTTTCCAAAAATCACACCGCGGCTTTGATTTTGTGGTGAATACAAAACGTGTTCAAAAAGCCTTTTCATAACATAATTTCCCATGAATGATACAAACCACTGCATGCAAATTGAAATATATCAGGGGCCATGCAAAAGCTCATCAAATCGAGCACATTGCACACAGATACAACCCAGACTCATTAGCCCACTGAACAATTTTGATTGTGATTGGAGAAAGCCTTGCGGACATGTGGCAGACTTCCTCTTTGTGTGTGCGGGGGCCAACTTTGTCTGAGCCAAATGAACTGTAATGAATGAAGTGATTTCGATCAATTCTGTTGATCCAGGAGTCAAAATTGTCTTTGACTTTGCTGGCTGAAATTGACCGGACAAGATTTGATTAAAGTTATCTTGACCTGCAGTAGTCAGGGGTAATCTGTCAAAATGTTTAAAGGCCAAAAAGTGACTTCTGCTTTATGGCCATTATCTCAACCTCAGTGACTCATATACTGAGTGTCCTGTACAGCTTCCAGCTTTAGTTCAGTACAATGATACTGCTTTGCAGTTTGGATTTTTTTTAATGTTATGTAATTATAATAAATTAAAGCCACTATGTGAAGAATTTTTATGTGATTTATGTTTTTCAAATTATTCTGATGAAAAATGAGACAATTCCATGTCTGAGTTGCTTTCAGTACATTCATGTCAGTGTCAGTGTCAGTGTCACTGGATCAGATGCATCGGGGAATTTTGTATCGGGGTGCCCAGTGTCTTTTTTAATGTTACCACAAGGGGGCACCCAAGTAGAAATCCTATACTCAGCCTGATGATCAGACTGAGCTGCAGTTTGGTTTAACTTCATTCATCCTGCATGATATCATTTTCAGCTTGGCCAGCATACAGTGTATCGGGGGGGGGGGGGGGTATATTTTGTATAGCTGTGGTGGCAGTTGATAGACACAGTTAACTGAGCATATTTCATGACGATGACATCCCCACTCTTCATCCTGCCTGCTGATCTCTAATTGGTCAAGTGTTTCTCCAGTCACTGAGGCACAACATCAATCCAAATTTAAGGTGCAGGCGGTGATTCAGAGCTGTGAAGAGGAAGGGGTGGTAGAGAAAAAATAAATAAATAAAAATAAATAAATAAATAAATAAAAAAAAAAATTTATAGATTCTTCAAATTGCCAATTTGTTGAGCTCCCGCAGGGCAATATGTGTACTAAGTTTTCCCAAAAAATATGATGAAAAATGCAGAGTAAAGATCAGTCTACCTCTGTTTATGTCTATTTGTTGTACAAGGCAGATGATGTGTCCAACTGCACCAGATAAGAGACAGTGAACACACATTATTGCAGATTAGTGCAGTTTTTGACTCTAATGAATACACCAATCAGTACCTGGATGAATAAACACAGTAAATGGATAAAACCTGTAAGCGATTACAGGCTTGTCATATGAACATCCAGTTTTCAACATCACTGTAGCCACATAACATACTCTGTTGTGAAAATAAAATGCTCATATTACGATAAACATGTCAGGACAATGTTTGTCTTGCACTTTTCATTCCTGATGCAAGTGAAAGGTAGTCAGATGTATTTACTACTGTATTGCTGATCGCTGTCCTGACATTGATTTGGGCTGCCTGTTTGAAGAGGAGAACTTCAGATGATTGCTCGCTAGGATAAAATACATACATTATCATTCTCAGCGGTATTCAGTTCCATAGGCAGACAATCTGTCAGCCCAAAAGCAATGAAACACTGAATACAGACATGACTGATCCATATTTCTCTCCACTGTGTGTCTATTATGCATGCAGAGTCCAATATTTAACCATGGCAGAAAAGGCTGAAAATGTGCTGAGATATGCAAAAACTGCAGTGCGGCTTGTAATATTTGTGGTATGATTTATTTCAATAGATATCTTTAGAGGAGAGACATTAGGGGGAAGGAACTGCAGTTTTTATGCAGCGTGGAGGAGATCTTCTTGTCTTTCATCAGTTTGCCACCACTTCTTACCCATCTGTTGTGCTGTTAGTGGCCCGAGTGCTTTGTACTGTATTATTCAAAGTCACCTTACCTTTCACTGTTTATAGAAGCTGATTCAGTTTGACACAGTTGTGCTATCGGTAACATATCTTTGTCAATACATCAATGTAAAGTTGGCGGCAAATGATTTAGTCCCGAGAGACGTTTCCTGGTACTTTTTGTACTGTTGATAATTGCTGGCAAGTTCCCAGACGTGGAGTGTTCAATTTGCTCAGGAGAACCTTTTGTAATTTATGTTAGAACAGAGAAAATCTTTAATTTTATCCAATAAAAGGATCGATCGAGGTCAGCAAGTACTTGGCAGAGACTGCAAACTGAAAAAACATTAAACAGTAAGCTCTCGAAGGATAATTCTGGCATTATTGCCAGTATGTATCTTCCATTCACGTCTCACAAATAGCTTGAGAAGACCAAAACCAATAATGTTTTAGCTGTCTCTCAATACCTTTTGACTTCTCTACCATGTCTGTGGCCCAAGTCCAATAAGTTCTGCTCTCAAGGGGCCTCAAATATATAGTTTAATCTGTGAAAAAGGAAAAGTAATTTCCTAAAATAGCTGGGCACTGTAGTTTTTTAGCAAATGTTACTTTCCCACCTGTGGGTTCATATATATTTTGCTACATGAGTGAGTTTTTATGAGAAGAAGCAAAACAGCGGGGACCCTGTTCATCACAATGGAGCAACATGTCAGTCATTGCAGCAGTGTGTCTCCCTGATGTGGTGTTAACAGTTCATGGACACAGATGGAGAGGAACAAGCTTTATCAGACTTTGCCTTCACTGTCAGTACTTTTCAGTTTTCATTTTTGGTTTTGTTCTTTTCATTGGATTTGTTGCATCATTTTATCAGAATATACAATGTGGAATATCACCAGCTTTATCCTTTAAGACATATACTGCTGGTGAAGAAGACATGAGCAGTCACTGAGTTCTCAACACAATAAAAACAAAGCCATAAAGCAGGAAATATTTAAAAAAAAAAAAAAAAAAATGATTTTAGCATGTACAAGATACAAAGGAAATTAGGCCAAATAAGGAAAAAATCACTGCCCTCCATTCATGGCAAGAATACAGTACATGAAAATATCAAGATCTTTAGAATGAGGTCAGTCAAGAAGTCCGTTTATATCAGCAGACTCTTTGAAGGTTACTCTGAGTATTTCATGTAGGGCAGGGAAAGTGCCCGGCTTTATTTCCCGAGCTGAGTGGCAGATACAGTACAATGCTTCATTGCGCTCAAAGCACTTTGCTCTGGGCCCAAGCATGTGGCCTTGATTTAGGTGAATGATCACATCCCATTTATATTCAAGTAATCAGCCTTCGCTCACAGAGACACATGCACTCACACAATTGCCCCGACTCTCTCCCTCACACTTACTCTCTCCTCTGCTCGCTCAGCCAGCAATGCTCATTACGCAGCTGAGACGAGTGAGGAAAGAGGAAAGCGGAGACACAGAGACCCCAGACACAAGGGAGATCTACTCCCACGCCAGGCTGTTCACTCCACGCCAGCAGTCGGAGAGTCAGTGATCCTGGCAGCAGCTGCGTGGTGCTGGCTCGCCCTGCTCCCTCTCCACTCTGCCAGGGAGGTCTGGAGTGAGAGGCCCCCAGACTCCAGACCTCAAGGCCCCCCTCCCGCACCAGCCCCATGCTCATGCGGTGCAGAGCAGGTGCAGAGTGTTCCTGCAGGGTACTTCAAAGGAGCAGAATGGAGGCAGTAACAAGAAAGGTGGGGTTCACTGGCAGGTAACATTCAAACTGTCAACTGGAAGAGCGTCACTCTAATTATAGCAAACTGATGGGAACACCTCCTGTATTACATACATGAGGATGTAAGGCAACTCTATAACAGCCCCGCTGCAAATCATGTGGAGCTGTAGCTATAAATAAATGTTTTTGTGTTAACGATGAGTCACACTGACTTCTCTCAAGGGAGAGGGGTCACTTGTACTCAGCAGGCGCAGGTCGTCAGTGGCGTGACAAAATAAGTTGGACTCTAACGACTCTTTACACCTTTGGTTGGAAATGATTTTGTGTTGATGGGGAAAAACCCAACGTTGGCTAAATGACACTGTGACCTTGAGCAGATGTCACAATGGTGTTGGCATGAGATGTTTGGAAGACCTTGGATTTTTGATTACCTAACAACACAACTTAAAACCAACAAAATATCAGTTGTCGTCAGTATTTTTACAATTAATTTGCCATTAGACATCTTGACATTGAATTTTGGTCTCCTGATGTCACAACCTAAATTCAGTGGTGGTTCTAGCTTGTGTGGCGCACTGGGTGAGCCCCCCCCCCCAACTACAACTAAATACCAAATAAATACGGATATAAACTCACATGAGTAGAGAGGAAATAGTGTAGATACGTGTATATACAAATAAAACAGAATCAAACTACTAAATTGCACAATCCTTCATCCCACAAAACACACTTAAGAGAACCTGATTATTAAACTACTGCACACTTCAAACAAGACACACACATTTTAAATTGCACAACTGTAATCTAAAGTCTCACTTTCCTTCATGCAAAATCATCAATTACATTATCATATGAAATGTGCCCAGTGATTTGCATGGTTATTACTGATAATGTACAGAGAGTGCACTATTTGATAAATTCCCCTGCTCCAGTAGAGTGACATGTGGTCAAACATGTCACTCTACTCTACAAATCCCCCACCACCTCTGAGAGTGAGAGAGGAGAGCTTTTCAGCAAGCAGAAGCCTCTATAACCTAGAGAGAGCGCCCGTTCCAACACACAGTGACATATTATTGACGTGATGTGCGAATGAGCAATCCAAAACCGATCGACCCCTTTGCCTACACTCAACCAAATAGCCTATCAGCATCTAACGATGCTGGTGGCCAGCTGCGTGCTTGCTGGGACTGTGATGAAGCCACAGAGAATGATCACTTACATCTGTTCTTCCCCTCAGCTCCACAGAGAATACAGCACATATCGTGCAACAGGTACACGACCTGGCTAAGATGTTTCCCCCAGGAACTGGTGAAAACCAAAACAACTGAAAGGAGAGTGAATTATGTGGACACAAACATGACCAAATAAATGCTAATGTTGATCCTTGTACAACTCTTTGCTACCATCGTTCTTCCATCCATGACGCAGCATTAGTTTTGTGTATTAAAATTCAGGGAAACAGTATATTCTCAGTAAACCTTGACCTAATTTTCTTTTTTTTTTTTTTTTTTTTCTTTTTGTTTGACAAGAATATAAACATTAATTCAAAATTATGTTTCTGGCCACCGTCTGACTACAAAGTCCAATATTGCCCCTCAGTCATGAACCCAAAACAATGAGCTAAAAGAGGCTAAAAAACTTTAGAGCTGGGGCTGCATTCTCATTTGATTCAGCACTGTGTGACTCCTTTCACATTTCACATGACATTAGTCTTTTGATAAATTATACATAAAATAATAATTAGTGGAGCTAATTATTATATTATATTACCTGTGCACACATGCATCTGGAGACACAGGTAAGAGCATGAAATCCATCAGAACACTCACTTGTACTCCTGCTGTATTGAATTGTATTGTACTGTGCAGATGTTCACAAGCAAGATGGTAGGTAGGTAGGTAGGTAGGTAGGTACAGATGTTAGGGTCACATGGTTTACATTACAGATGTTGCAAAACATGGCGGCGATGCAGCTTTGGGACAGGTATAGGTGACAAGCTGGTGGCATTTTAACAAGAGTAAGGAGGCACAATGTCAGCAGCTCTATCGGAAAACCACAGGAATTAAAAGCTTCTGTGCTTCTGCAGAGTCAGTGGTGTGTGTGTGTGTGTGTGTGTGTGTGTGTGTGTGTGTGTGTGTGTGTGTGTGTGTGTGTGTGTGTGTGTGTTTTGGTTTTTTTTTTTTTGGGGGGGGGGGGGGGGGGGGGGTAAAATTTGATAGCAGCAGGATCAAAACTCTTTTTCTTTGTTTCTCCTTTGACAAAACTTGCTCCAGTTCCTCCAGCTGTCTCTCAAGATAGGCAATTCACTCAAATACACAGGATTATTATAGGGAGCTGTCAGCGTGGAGGATTACGTGAACAGCTTAATTAGACTATTGCCTTGCTTGCCGTGTTGTTAATAGCCATTATTATATGAATGTAATTGAAGCCAGTGATCAATTAAATAATGTATTACACAACATACAATTACACACAACGTTCTGCAAATTATGAGATAGGTGTGTTACACTGATATCATTTGTGCCACATCAGATAGGATAACGGCTGCAATACAAGATGCTCAGTGTTTCTGACAATTACACAAATTAAAGCCATGCGGATGACGGAGGGGGCATAGACAGGTTGGGATGGGCTGAGCTGAGATAACAAGACTAGCAAGGGATGCTCCATATTGCCTCAGGGCCTTAACTCCCCATCAATCTGAGCTTGTCCACACTGACATACAAACACAACAGCCCATACCTGAAAACAGAAACAGTTCTGTTAATAATAAGTTACATACTAAATAAACAATGACTCCACGGAACACATTCCTATAGAAATTGTAATTCTACATTTTCCAATAATACCAATATAATGTGCTCCATTCATGTCATGTGAGACGAGGAAGTAGAGGAGCATCTTGTTGATACAGCTACTGAGGGTTTTAGCCATTTAACACTCAACAACACTAAGGTCATTTGTTGTTGACAAACTGGATTAAAATCTGCTGCAAGAGATAACAGTCAGTTTCAATGAGCGGACGTGATAGCATTAACTGATTATTTTGTTGTTTATTGCCCTGGGTGGCTCTCATCAGGGAGACACTGAATGACCCCCCCCCCCACATCTGCAAAATTGTATGTGCAAGAACACAAATGAAGGATAAAGACAGATAAGCGTGGATTGATCGAGCTGCAGAGGACAGATATTGCACCAAAGCACACTGAGCTTTTGTGTTCATCCGTGAAAACACTCCATTTCACCTGGGCAATGTTGAATCCATCATGCTGGGTGAAAAAGCACCAGACATATATAGAAAACATATATCTTCCACACATTTTGGCTCCTGCAGAGTTCCCGCTGTGGCTCATACAGGCATGCCAGAGATGCCAGGACCCCCACGGAGGAGAGGTGGGAGCAAATGACTCCTCCTGTCAACACTGTAACTCACGTCACAGTGTCAGTAAAGGATGTCAGGAGCGATACTGCAGTCTGAGGGCACACTGATGAGTGTAACAGAAATTGCAAATTATTAAGCGTCAAGTGTTTTCTCACTCTCTGCAAGCCCTAAGCGCTGTTACTTTGGGCACCCAGATAACAAAGCGGTAAAGAGTCATTTTTTTTCACTCCTATGCGGGAACCTTCTTATATGGAAACAAGACTCATTCTGAGAATTCATGTGTGTTATTCTTTTGACCCTGGAAAGTTCATGTGGGGTTTTGGAAAAACTTTCCTCCCAAAGCTTCAAAATCAGAGTGCTGAAATTCTAATCTGCATTGTCACATCGATGTACAGCCTGGAGCTGCTCCATTAACTATGATAACAGGGAGGAAAGAGCTCTTTTTTTCTTGTTTCTGTCTATGGCAGACAGCACTCACTGTTCACTAATACAGGCTGAACTCTCCCAGGGCAACGAGATGACATATTCCAAACCTCAATCCAATGGTTCTTCTCTTTGTATTTGCACCACCTCCAAGGCTTTCACACTTGCAATGAATTTTTTTTTCTTTTTTTTTATTTTAAGCGCAAGGCTGAGATTTCCTGGGGAAGGGAATTAAAAAAAAATAAAAAATTCTAGCTCGTGCTTGAATTTTTTGAGCGTGATTTTTTTTTTTTTTTTTTTTTTTTAATGCGCACGATCCAAAGTAAACTCTCCTACCCAGTGAGCCTCGCTGGGAGCTTCCACAAGAAAATCTCGTGTCTAATCTTCATTGAAATTTTCTGTCCTAATGACTCCTTGGAGAGATGACTCAGCCGTGCAACCTCTTCCTCAACTCTCTCCTAATTTCTTTTGGCTACCATCAGTCAATAGGCATGAGGCATTAGTCAAAACTGACTATTAATTTACCAGGGAGCATTTCTGTTTTAATATAAATTGCAAGGGAAACCAAAATCCTGTCTTCAAACAGAGCAGCCAGTTTAAACAGGCTCAGTGTGTCTGGCTTTTTTCCTTTTCCTCTTTCTTACTCTGCCTTCTTCTCCATCCCTCTGCTTTATCTCCTCTTCCCCCTAAATCTATTTCTCCTGGCTTATTTTGCTGTTTCCTTCTGCTCTCTCTCTCTCTCTCTCTCTCTCTCTCTCTCTCTCTCTCTCTCTCTCTCTCTCTCTCTCTCTCTCTCTCTCTCTCTCTCTCTCTCTCTCTCTCTCTCTCTTTCTCTCTCTCTCTCTCTCTGTCCCTCCTCCTGTCTCTCTTTCTTCCCTTATCTCCCTCTGTCTCTCCCCCCTCTTCCTTTACCTCTGCCTCTCCAGTCTATCTCTCCCTCGATCCCTCTCTCTCTTTTAGTCTTAAGCTAAAATCCTTGCTCCCCATCTTATCTCAAGCCTCCATGTAGCGACGCCAACCATGACCAAAAAACAGTGAGGACTTACACGTCCTTGGCTGGTTGCCATCTCCTCTGCCTCTCTCCTTCCCCACAGCTTCGACAGGGTCATGTATCTGCCTGCCAGCGAACGGAGAGGGAGGGGAAGAAAACAGGCAAAGGGTCCACTTTACTTTGCCTTGAGTTGGCAGATTAGCACCTTCAACACCTTATCTCTCCAGGTGTTTGAGCAGTTAGTAGACTCCGCTATCACTATGTCTGTGTCTGTATACAGCGTGTGAAGATTTGTACAGAAAGAGACAACTCAAATTTCTAAGTGACCTGAGGACAGATTCCAAAAAAGTATTTTCAGTTAAGAATTCTTTAATATGACATTAAAACTTTATAAGACAGATGCTGAGAGCAACTTCACCCCAGAATAGGTTTAAATCCAAAGCTAAGAGAAAAGGCAGTGCTTTGAGATAAATACTAATGGGAGCATGTAAGCATACTAATATTTAGTCAGCCAAGTACGGCTGAGGCTGATAGGAATGTCAGTAGTTATGAGTGTTTGGTTATAAACTGATGTATTTGACACTAATTTCTGACCTGACAATCCAGCCAAAAGATGTTGAGATATTTCACTCGAAACCACAAATTTCAACCTCAAAGTGGTGCAAGAGAAAAAGTCAAGGGGATCACCGAAGCCTGTAGGGTTCATCCTCTGAGGACCATGACTGTCTGCACAAAATGTCTGAGCAAGTCAATGAAATTTCCATCCATAGGACACCACTCAAAGCAAAAAGCAAAAGTACATTGAATGAACTAAACAGCCAACAACCAAACAGCCCATATTTTACACTTTATTGGTTTAGATTTCCATTATTTTAGAAGATATATATTTGTGGTTTCAGAGCACCAAAGACATCTCAATATCCATCATGCTTCTCTGACTGACTGACTGTTTTCTGAGTGACACACCACCAGGCCAAAGATAGGTAACTGTTACCTACTGCAGTAGCTTGGTTTTTAAAAAAAAAAAAAAAAAAAATTACCAGTAAATCCGAGTGGTTAGTCAGCACTGAGATGAGCCGAACATACAGCAAAAGTCAGATTTAAATGCTCTGGTATTTCAGAAAAAAATGTACTTTAGCCACTGGTCTCTAATGTTATAATTGGGAAGGCTGCACAATGATTGGCCTCCTGACATCCAACAAGTGTGCAGCGTTTCCTTGACATTTTTCTGTCCTGTAGCTAATTCAGTGACAGAATGGCCGCTGGGTCTTTTGTGGTTAAAGTTTAAAACAAAAAAAAAGGTTGGACAGTGTGCTGGGGACAAGACTGAGGGTTGTGACTGTATAGTTGTGACATCACAAAATGACCAAAATCCCTATGGCTCATTTTAAGGCAGTTTCACACAGTGTTTTGATACTTTCACAACACTTATATAGTATCCAGACTTACACCTAGACCCAAATCTTCTGGGACCTTTAAAAATCTTTCTGACTGCCTGCACTTTTCACAGATTAAGGAACTAGATGTGGTGAACTTGAATTAGTCTCAGACCAAAAACTTGAGTATCATTGGAATTGACATACTTCTTATTTTAGGATTTCCAGTTAGAAGCTACTGTAGGCTTTAAAGAATTTCACCTTAAAAATAAGAGTAAATTCTAGCAGGACTAAAAGCTAACGCAAAGCCTCTTAGCTCTGATGATGGCTCCTAAGGTAGAAAACTTGTTAATAGTAAGTTGGAGGATTCTTGTGGAGCTTTAGAGTTCTTTAAGCAAATGCCTTCGGGAAAGAAGAGACGGCTGGAAAGTACTCCAAACTCTTAACAACAGGGAGTCAGAAATGTCATTTGTGATGTGTTTGGGTTACTTAGCCACTGTTGTATTCCTATCTTGTCATGAATGTTGTTATTTCAGCCTCAGTATCACCTGATGTGTGCAAATTGCAAGCCAAAAATCCGTATTAATGGATACATGGTGCAGCCCAGCTGTTGTGTTGTGCAGATCATTGATGGGACACATTTGCATCATTGCTACTCTGCCTCTGTCTGTGTAGTCTTTTCACTATGTATGCGAGCCATGTTCACTACATTTCATACTCCATTCTAAATATTTGATAGAGAAGGATTTTCATTTGAGAGTCACAAAACCACAATTCAATATAGGCTTAATCGTGTTGTAATGGATTCCTGTGAGCTTTTGTGAATGACTGAAGGATGCATGCTGAGATTTCTTGATCAACCAACAAAGGAGACTGAAAAAGAATAAAATACTTCCTCACTTAGACACAGGTTTGTCACTACCTTGCTCAGAGTCCCTGTTAGATCTTTCCTAAATCACTCCTATGATGAGTCACCTTGCTTGGCAATGTCTCAAACCCACTGCAAGTATACTCACACTGTTCATGGGAATCGCCCCAAAAATCCTAAATATATTCATAATAGTGAGAAACATTCCTCATGTTGTGTGTGCAAAGCATCATAAATCACTGCATGTGCCCTGAAGATCCATGGTGAGCCATGATGATCGATAAATGTATTTACCATGGCTGCTCAGTGACTCATGAATTTAACATAGATATAAAGTCTCTTTCCAAAGTCAATATGTCATCATGAATAATTCTTTGCATGTGAAATCTCCCTCACTGGAAAAAAAAAAAAAATATGAATGGAGAGAGAAAACTGAATCATTATCACGTCGGACTCTGGGAACATACGGGATTATATATTGACAGATATCCATTCCAGTCCAGAGGCAGATATAGAGAATCGTGTCTGTCGGTTACTGGTGAAATAATGCAGTCTGCAGACGCTGCCTATCAGTGCTGAGACGCAAGACAAACAAATGTGTCTGACTCGGCAGCACTGGGTACTGCAACACACGGCCAATACCTTTTTCCTGTGTGTTTGTATCAGAACATAATTATGACACCCACGCGGTGACATTATTGCAACCCAGCTTTCTACTCTACCCAAACATTGTGCGCCTCAGCATAATAAATAATAAACAAAACTGGTAGGAAGAGAGAGGAGGGGGAAAAAAAAAAGAAAAAGAAGAGACGTAGAAAAGCCAAACCATATTTGCACTGGAAATGATGAATAATTGAATCTGGGAGGCATACACACAGATGCAGACACAGACGTGCTTGCATCTGCACACATTCACATGCACACATGCTCCACAGACACACACATGCACACACAAAGGGGGGGGGGGGGGGGTATTCCACTGGGTCTCCAGTGCCATCTAGAGCTGGTTTGCAGAAATGTGCATTAAAAATGCTAATACTATATTAGGACTGTGATTTTCGAAGTTATGGTAGTCATGGTGGCTCAAAGCTAGGAAGGAGTTTGGGAGTTTGCATGCTTTCACTACGTCCATATGTTTTTCCTGACACTGTTCAAAGTCATGCTATTGCCATCAAGCGACAAGCTGTCAAACGATGAATATGAGTGACTGTCAGTTGCCTCTGTGCCTTCCAATCAACGACCCTGAAAAGAAAAAGGCAGCTGCTGAAAAGTAAACAGTTGAATATCTCTCTTGCATTTTAATGTGATTAGAGTCCGTGCTCAAGCTTTTCTGATCAACCCTCAGCTGTGGCCCTGCAAGCAGCAGAAGGTGAGCTGAGGGCCATCATGTTCCGGCCCCTGTGTCTGGCAGCTGGGTGGGCTCCCATATGTTCTGCACAATAATGAGTAGATGTGTCATTCTTCCGGGCGGCTGCTCCTCACAAAGCAAGAAGCCATGCATGAAGTTTTATCAGCTTGTCAACACCAGCAGTGTGATTATCCCTCAGTGCACTAGTGTTGCTACATGGATTGACTTTTTCTGCATTTTGAGGATTTTAATAGCTTCCACTATAGCATCAGTTGACTATACTGGGGTTCTCTGGACTGTCTCTCTCACTCTACTTGTCAGCACAGAAGCATTTCTCTTCCTCCTGAATCTGTGCGTCTAATCAAAAGGGTTTCGCCTGGCAGTTACATGCCCAGTTTTCCATCATGATGCAATGTTTTTTCAATATAATTTTCAGATCGCATTGTTTTTCTTCCTATAAACTATTTAATTGTTTATAATTGCAAAATATAAAACTGTAATCGGGTTGAAGTGACAACATTTAAACATTTATTAGCTGAAGTACTAAATTTGAGGTACTCCTACCACCACTCCAATACATTTATGTAACAGTTTCTGGTTGCTTAAGATTTTAAATACAAAACATATAATCAGCTGATAAAATATGGTGCTTTTTAGGAGCTTAGACTACTGAACAACATAGAAATGAGCAAACATTGTACCTTAACATTAAATTGCTGCCTACATTTTAAATTCTATTGCAGTGACAGGACAATTATATAGCCTGATTTGAAGCTAATTGTAAGTTTTGCAATTACTACATATCCAACGTTAGCATCAACAGCTGTTTACTTACCAGATGAGGAGAAACATTGCAAGTTCAGCATCAAATTTTATTCCTTCACCGGCCATGAGCTGTCTCCAGCAGTGTAGAGCAACACCAATTTTAACTGTTGTTTCTATCATGTCATTTCTTCAATTGAAGTTAGCATGCTAACCAGCTAGCCCCGGCCCATCTTGTTACTTTCTGTTAGCGACTCACTGCAGCCTCCAATCTGCCATTAAAAAGTAGCGCTGCTTAGATGGCGTATTATAACTTGTCAAGTGAAATCACCACTAACCACACCACAAACTTCTCCGTAACCTTTACAAGTACAGTTCTGCATACTGACCACTTGACTATGTAAAAAACGTATTTTTGAAAGCAGTTCTTTTACATGTTGTGGAGAAATTTACATTGTGGTACCTACAGCATCGACTACTGCAGTTGGGACTGCTTCGCTCTGCCGCCAGTAGTCAATAGGTGTGTGTATGGAGCGCATAAATTCCAGAAACTTTCAAAAACACACATTATATCTGACAACCGTTTTCCCTACGGGCACTGGCACAGGAACACACAACATAAGCAGCTGTTGTTCTTTCCACCGCTATAGACGTTAATGTCATGTTTTCCATTGGCAGCACTTCAGATGCCACTGGCGCAACCTGTGCTCTCAACATGGCACCACTCCAGAAGCTCTCCAACCCTTTGCTATATAGTGTCAAAGCCTGCACTCCCAGGTCAGGATCATTTTTCCCGCACAGGAGATCGACTACACCAGGTAAAAGCAGAAAAGGGTGCAGCAAGGTAATTTAAGTTAGTTAAAAAAAACAAAAAAAAACATGCTGGGGTCTGGATGTCCTCTATCTTTTGATGGTTTTTCTGGCACAGTAGAGTTGAAACTGAAAAGGAACAACCAATACTGAGAGGTAAGGAGGTGGAAGGGAAACTTTTAATTGGCTACACAGAGCACAGCTATGTTTTGTTGCTGCCCCCCCCCCCCCCCCCAAACTCCATTTGTCAGAAGTGCAGAGCACTGTAATAGGGAGGCAGCACCTGAAACTAATACTTACCGTAAATACTGGCGGCAGAATTTACAGAAGAGCAGTCACCTTCCAGAGTCATCCGTCCGATTTCCCGTGTCAGCCACAAACCAACGCCATACTGGAGCAGTTATTCAAATTGTGAGCTATCGTATTTGTGAAAATGACAGCAACTACTGAATGTTTTAAGGAGGCTGCGTCTGACCCAAAATATCTGCTCAGGCAGTGAGCCGGTGTAACACTTACTTTGATATGTTTAATTCATTTTCCTTGGCTCCAGAGAGGGGAGGAGTGGAGGCAGTGTTGGGAGCCAGACCGTGTTTCCAATCAGCGACAGCGCCGACTCATTTCACCAGTCATTATTCAAATGAGATTGATTTGCTTCCCCACCCCTGTGCTTAGTTTAAGTGTAAACCAGTTCACAACGGAGCTGACAGTCTCCAAGAGGGATTTGTATCATACACCCCCCCCCCCGCAGAATTGAAGCTGAATGGTCCCCAAGTTCCCCAACAATAAGCTCATGAATACTGAAGTAGTATTTTTTTTTTTTTTTTTTTTTTTTTTCTGCCTGGCTTGATTCTATTCACTGTCATAAAAGAAATTAAATCCACTTGAAAAGGGGGTCCTTTAGATCATTTGCATGCAAGCTCGGCCCAGTAATGGAATGAAATATGACACATCAATTTAATTACTGCTTCAGAATTGTCTCGCCTCATAGTATAAATATTGATTCAGGCTTTTCCCTCCTCAGATTCCTCTCCACTATCCCCTTTTTACTTCTTCCTCTGCTGCTTCCATCTTTTGTCATCTAGTATTCCAATCTCTTCTCTTTCCAAAACACTCCATCTCTTTCTTCATTCATTGTTGTTGCATCCTCCTCATTTTTTTTTCCCCCCTCTCACTCCATCCACCCCTCATCTCCCTTCACAAGCTGCCTAGTCTGTCTATTCCTTATTCTGCAAGCATCAGGTGATGCATGTCATGTCGTTGGGGCAAAGCCTGGCAAAGGAGCAGCGAATATGAGACTCTGCCCTGGGTGCTCCTCTGCTCCAGTGTGATGATAGTAATGCTCTATATGCATGCCTGCACTCACACCGTTAACGGCCCCTGAAATTACACACAATTTCCATAGCAATAGGCTTTATAGAAGGCAAATGGGTCCCTGAGGGGACACCAGCCACACCTTTTTACAGTGCAGGACAGCGCGGGGAGAGGGAAGATAGGCAGCGCGTACCAAAGCACAGAGGAGGAGCAGGAGGGGTAATTTCCCTGCAGGCATCTCCCATGTGGACTTCTGTAAACTCTTTGGCCTCGCTGCTTCTCAAGTGTGTGAGGGGTCAGCCTCACGGTAAACCTCAGCCCTCAGCGGGAGGGATACCAGCCCAGAGATGTGGCCCTGACTGTGAATTCGTCGGCTGCGTTGTGGCTGTCTGCCTGGCCAGCCTCTGCCACGAGGCAGTAGGAAAAGGAAGAGGAAATAGCTGGTAAAGTCAAACATAAAGGGGGCGGGGGCTATAATGAATAAAACACATTGAGCTATAGATGTCCTTTTAAGCATTTAAATGGAGAAGATCAGAGAGCAGTGCTCTTAGCTCCTTGGACCTTTTTTCCCCAAAGCTTTTCTGAGTCAAAGGGAAAAAAACATGAGCATCCTTAAAAGCCCAGGCGTTTTGTAAACAACAGATCCTTCCTCACAAGGACTAAGTGTTTCTCATGTTTTCAGAGAGCTCTTAACAGGCTGAATGCCTAACAGGGGTGTCTAAACAAGACATGGAGAATTGAATCCTCGTCAGAGGGTTCATCCATGAAAAGTGAAGCATCAACACCCTCCTAACAGCTCTCATTGTCTTATTCCTATTGAATAGATTCAGTTTTTACATGTCACGCTAAAGACATTAACTTTTTAATGAGTCAGGCTCAAATACAAGCCTAAATACAATTAAGAAGATGGACAAGTCAGTGTTAGTGCACCATATCTGCCTCGCACACATAAAGAGGGTATATGGGCTATTAGGGCGCCTGCCTTTTAGAAAGCGTGCACTTTCAACCCACTCGGTCTCCTCCTCACAGGGTCAGGAAAACATCCATTTCCTAATGGCTCACTCATGTGAATCATCGCAATATAGCCTAAAGAAATGGTGACAAAGCTTCCTGGGCTGACGCATCGTTAGCACTGTGTAGCTGGAGCAAAAGGGAAGGCAGAGGCTTGACCTGCCGGCAGATTTAATCCACCATGCAATGAAGTTAAGGTCAGCACTGCAGCCGTGGACACCAGCAGGATACAGCTGTAATCACCAAAGCTAAAAGGCAGGCAAACACGTATGAGTAAACCTTTTGGGTATGTGAAAGTGTGAGGAATGCAAGAAGTGTTAAAAAAAAAAAAAAAAAAAAAAAAACAGAGAAAATTGAGGAGGGAAAGCAGATGTTCTGTGGCTGTGATTAATCATCTCAATCTGCAGAGCTCTGCAATGATTATGCGGCGACTGCAGTCTCTGGTTTTTGTCTTCGTGACAGCTTACAAGGTCTGGAGTTGAAATACTGCACTTGATCTTCGAATTAGCTTTTGCAGAACCGTTTTTGTAATTTACTTAACTGGAATTGAAGATCAGAATTTGAAGAGGCAAATCTTCAAAAACACATTTATTAGTTTGTGTGTTTCACTCGTAGACTCAAGGTCTCACTGTGCAAACATGTGGCCCATTGTTTCCCAAATAGCCCCTAGAAAATTCACTTATCTCAGCCATGTGATGCTGAGATTTGCAGATGGACAGAAAAGATTTCTAGCTCACAACAAAACAGTCCGACTCATTAGAGACCCCAACTATCCCTTTAAGGGGACAATAAGTATGGTTTTTACTGCCCCATAGCACAAAACGACCATAATATATCTCAGAGGGTTGATAGGGTTATGCTTTAAAAACTCATTTTCTACCTCACACTCTATTTTAGAGCAAAAACTTTAAACTCCCAAATGTCTACTAGGCTAGCATTTTAAGACACAAGCATCCCAAGGTTTATTCTTCTCAAGGCAAAACTGTCAATGACAGAGCACTATTTATATTAGTCGTTGATGCAGTCTTTGTTGGGATATATTAAATCTTCATGTGATGTTTCTGTGGGCTTTCTGTTTTAACTACCTATCTTATGTATCTAATGGGAAAATGTGACTTAACTGGCACATTAATTTCCAGGCGACTGTCCCTGAAGGCAGATATCTGTCAGGCATGTAGTTCCTACTTCTCGTCTCCAGAGGTGCATTTAAGACAGCAAGCACGAGCTGCATCTTTAAGTTCTAAAGTAGCTTTTTGGGTCCTATGAAATTCATGTTTAGAACATAGAAGCGGGGGCAAATTAAGTCTCTGTCAACCTTCAATTGTGTTACACCCCTTTTCCACCAAAATTAGTGGGTATAAATACGTTTTTTTAAATGCAGGTAAACCTGCTAAGGCCAATTGCCCCCTGTTCTACTGCCTGTCGAGTGCAAAAAATCTTTTGTGACTCCACTATAAGAGTCTTAGGAATCCGCTGGCCAGTCATTAGGCAGGCCATTAGAAAAGTGTATGTATCTGTGCATTTACTGTTAGCTGCCACAGAATATAAAACCTGAATAAGGGCAATATTTGTGGTTGAAATCAACATAATGCAACAAAAGACTTTCTCCCCAGCCTTTAAAAAACAAATTCGCATTTTTGTGCTTTCCATACATCAAGTGAAAATCCAGTGGGATGAAATTAATAAGGATGCATTTGATCATTTAAATTTTAATAGAGCGTAGGTGGGAGTTTGCATCACTTTGCTGACACTCCCAGAAGAACTGAAGGAGCAGAGTGCAAACATTTTGAGTCCATAAACTGGAACAAATTCGATTCTCTAGCATTCTCACATTGAGACATTGGGCCCCCTTAACCTTGATGAATATTTAATTTTTCTATTCAGATATATTGTTGAACTTGTTGCCCAATAGTTTAACACACAAAATATAGAATATAAGTGGATGTGGTACGGGTTGGGATGATTTCCGTTTTTCAACATGCACACTGATTATTATGCTGCAAAATTGGACAACTTGCAGATGGAATAAGTTACTTGGGCATTTGTGGTAATTCCATACACATTGGAAATACATCCTGCAGTATGTGGAGTATCAGGTCATATTTTTCCTTATCGTAAGACCTGCTCAGAATATCGTGCAGAGCAGGATCTCTTGCTGCTGGAATAAATAAAGACAGAATGGTCACTTGAACAGCTCATCCTGATAGACAGTATATGTCAGTCATACTCCCAACATAAAACATAGCCCTGAGACCTGACAGCAAGTATTAAATAGTTGATGAAATGTCACCGTGTTGACTTTGTGGCTTATTTCTCAGTTGGGTAACATATTACATGTATCATTCATCTTCAAATTTGGACAAGCATCCCAACATGCCTTGCTTGACATTTGAGGGAAAGTTTTCTTCACAGTCCAAGTTACCAAAGCTTCCATTTATTTGCATCCCTGTTAGATGCCGCAAAGTTGACAGCTGGTTTTCCTGAGGTCAACCCAGGTAGTTAAATTTTGCAGGTCTAGCAGGCTTTCACACCTGGCCAAATAAACCCTCTATCTCCATCCCTTAAAATACGCGTGGGCAGTAGGCAGAAAATATACTTTGGCTAGCAAGTCGGAAAGCTTGTCTGGAACATAATGAAGCAGGCAACATCCTTAAGCCTCCAAGTTACCAGTGCAGAGCATTTCTCTCTATCTGAGCAGCATGTTGTCCCACGCAGGCTAATGTCAACTCAGCTGTTACATCTGCCCAGGCTCTCCAAATCTCCTCCTTAATTCCTCCAGCAGGCAGCTGGAATCAGCTGAGGGGACATGCCAGAGATGGAGAAGCAGGTGACAGCCCTACAGCCATTCAGAACCCCTTTTTTATATTTTCCACGGTTACCAGAGTGAAAGTAAAAGCTTTTTCTGTAATTCCATTTTTTTTGTAACGTTGTTCTCTGTTCAGAGCAGCGATGCATCACAGGTCGCTATCAGTGATTTTAATGCTTATTGCATACTAATGCAAAAATATGTGAAGGTTATGCTTGCTTTGGCCCTGCCAGGGGACTAGACAGTGTTAGAAAGCACATCAGTGAGTGGAGCATTTATGACATTTCAGAGAGAGCTGTGAAGATAGGGCAATGGCTGTAATAGTATACTAATCCAATTAGCAGCTATTCCATTAAATTAAATTACAAAATTTCACTTTAATATGGTATTACCATGGGAGGGGTTCCAGTGTTTCCATGGCTACAGTCAGAAGCTCATAGTTAAATGTAATATATAGAGTGGAGTACAACTCCCATGCATACGACACAGCTACAAGACAAAATATTTCCCCCATCAACAGGCAAGTATTTGTCAGGCAGAGAAAAAAGATGGAGTCACACTAGTCAAAGCCACAGCATGAGTTCATATCATTGATGGATAGGTCGAAGATGGTATTTGTCGAAACAGGCAGGCAGTAAATGAACAGGTAAGATAAAAGAAATGAGCACACATTTCATTGAGATGTTCTGGTGGAGCGAGGACTGCAAGACGTGAGAGAGAAAGATGGGGAAAGATCCAGACTGAGGGGGAAAGGGGGGGGTTCTGATAAGCCAGACGAAACCATCTGCTGAGAAAATGTATATATCCCATGACCTACACTGTCAAAAATGCTGCTAAGATCTCACTTAGGACCCAGTGGAGACACAATGGAAAAAAAAAAGTCAGACATAACTGGCTTCATTATTTGTTAACCTGAGTCCAGCTTTATCTTCCTCATTCTTTGCAGCACGAATGACTTGCATTCAACAGCACGTGTCCAGTTTCAAAACAACCACACCATCACCACATTGCTCTTTGAGACCAATTAAATTAGACAGTTAGCAAACATCAAGTTTAATACATTATTAATTTTGACAAGTGGCCTAAAGAGTTTTTCTTTTAAATTGTATTTTTTATTTATATGTATCTTTATGTTTATTTTTGGAGGGAACTATGAACAAGGTAGAGTTGTGACCATTCATAATACCAATTAAATACAGTCATGATGGCAATTTTTCATCTTGACATATGGCAGAATGAAAAGACAGTATCCAGGAGAGCAGTTGCATCCTAGGCTGTCAAATGGAAAAGAATAAGACACCCTATGAGTGTTGTTTACCTCTCAGGCAAACCCCTCGAGAGGCCTTGAAGTAAACATCAAGTTGGTCCAAAGAACAAATCAAGGGGGGGGGGGGCAATATGTTGGGCGACACCTGCTGAATGAGCTTTTTCTGCTGCAGGTTTGTCAAAACATTCTGATGTCTTTCTGGCTCAACTTTTTGGAATAAACTTTGTCAGCTCAAGATGCATCAACAGCTTTGCTTAAGCACTATGACTGAAGCTGATCTGAGGACACAGTGAGCCAGCAGCGGCAAACAATCGTCAGCGCGCTGCTCCGTAACTAGTCCGAAATCAGCTGCAGCTTCCTGACAACACAGTGGATGCAGCAAACATCCATGCCCATGCTGACAACGCACCGAAGAAGACGGGCCCACACTCAAACTCTGATTCATACATATCATCAAATTTAGGAGTATGCTATTTATCTGTGTTTGGTTTTTTGTTTTTTTTTGTTACACAAGCATAATCACCGTAAAGTTTGAGGGCCACGGAATTACAGGATACAAGCATCATCAATCTGTCACTGTCTCTGAACTCCTGCTCTCCTGGCAGAGATTCAGGCAGTGAATTAATCAAAGCAACCGTTATTGCCAAATTACTGACATTGGTTCAAAGATAAATGTCTCCTGGCTGACGCCAACTGACAGCCCTGAGAGTGATTAATTTCACTCCACTCCGGTGATTGGCAAGGGACTCAAACTGAGGATGGTGTATCACCATCATCACCATCATCATCTTGCCACGCATCATCACATGTTGCTTAAATTTTTTCAAAGCCTCGAGTTAAAAAGCACCAGTCCTTATTGCTCCACAGCCTGAGGCAGTGGTGAGGTATTCCTAGATGTTTTTAGCTGAAAAGGCGCTGAGCAAAGCCCAACGCTCAGCAGCACAGCACTTTCTCAAAGGCCTCAATTTGAGCTGGTGACAGGATTGAGTTATGTGGTCACTGTCCTGTCAAATGCAATAAGGAAGGCAAGGCAGAGAAAAGCCCAGGTTTTCTTCTTTGCGGCCAGAGCTTCAATAACACACAGATCCAATAATATAGCTGTTTTCATAACATGAAAAGACAGGTCTGCCCCTTTTCCCCAGAAATAGATTCACCTGGATATTAGCATGTGGTCGACAACATACACGACCTCCCTGCAAAAAGTCCATGTTGTTACGCGCATCCAATACAATATAACAGTTAAAGAAATCCTAACACAACTGCTGCAAAAAAATGCGTAAGTGGAGCGAAAAACATTATCACCTTTTGATCTTTGCCTGTTAACCTAAACTCCCCCATCAATCTTGGTATCAGTCCCGTGGAGAGAAGCGAGATCAATCAAATCCATTATCTGGCTTTTGTGTTTATCACGCTTTAAAGTTGCAGCAGGGGCTTGCGTTGTCATAGAAACAGCTGCAGTAGAAAAAGGTTAGTTTGTTGTTGAACTTGGTAGGATGCATGGAGTAACGAGAGTCATCATGTGAGATATCAGCAGCACAAACAGAGAGGGGGACTGTTCCTTCTTTTGTTTGCTTGAAAAGCAAGACCTTACAAATTAATGTTCATGCTTGACTGCAAACCCCCCCCCCCGAATGAAAATGCAGGAGGATATGGTGAGACTCACGGACAATATCGAGTCAAGGCAATATACTGCCACATGTGCAGGGATTTGGCTGAATTCCTGCATAGTAATGAAACTCAATGATAGAATTTTGTTTTCAGAGCTCTGAATTGGTTGGTACCTGCGCCACAAGGCAATCATCCTGCCTTGCCCTCCTTCAGAAATGAATCTTGTCTGGCCCACCTGCAGTAAAGCTGAGGCATGGTGTGATGTCTCTTCACTTTAGGATTGAACATTAGCATTCACACCGACCGGTGAGCTGCTTACAGTCTCTGAGATGTTTAGGCTGCTTGCTGCAAGTGTTCGCACCTCAATTCAATTCTACAAAGATGTAACACCGAGAGATGTGCGACGTGCCGAGTGATTCTCACAGACGGAAACCACATGATTGCCTGGTGTGTTTATCCAGGTAACGGAGGACATTTTCTATTTGATGCAAAATAATCTCCAAGTCCTGTTTTCACACGAGTTCCATGTGGTAAAACAGTTTTTCTTCCCTCTCACCACTCTACACACTCAACCCAGGCAGCCAGAGTTAGCAGCTAGCAGAGGGTAGGCTACATTTCTCTCAGGAGTTACTGGAGGGCTAAAGCAGGGCAAACATTTGACTTACATTTGTCAGGTGGCAAGAGGCACGACTCCAAATAAATGCTAATGTTGCTCTGTATCTGCTGGATGTGTAAACAGGTACAGTATGCTAACCAGCTCACGGTGTCAACTTTATGAGATGATGATATGTCATTGGTGTATTTACAGATTTTTTTTTCCATTTCATGCCGGTTTGAGGTGCACGCAGGAAAGTGATTCAATTGAGCCAATACGTTAATCCATTTCAATCAATCAGTGTGGCCCTGTCCATATAGCAGCTTTCATGCAGGTTACTACAGGTCAAAGTGCTTTACAGGTGACTAACAAACTAATAAAACTATCAAGACAGCAAACTGAATTAATATGTGAATAAAAATGCTGACAGAGAAATGAAGACACAATAAAAATAGTGAAAAACACTTGAGCACTTCACAGACATTAAACATATCTACACAACTATAAAACATTAAAATATTACACGCTGAAGGGGCAGCATGATGAAAACCTCCTCTCCCTTTCTTCTGTCTGAGTCACAGTGTGCACTTGGTGTTGATGGCTTTGTTACTGCCCTTACAGAGACAAGACGATGCACTAAGAAGAGCAGAAGGGTGTACTTGAGTTCGTTTTTGGAGATTCATGAAAGTTTTCGCCCTAAGCCGTCTGACAGCCACGATGTCAGAGTGGAATCCAGAGCTCGATTAGGCACCGAAACCCAACGCTGTGCAAGGTATTCAGATGAGATGAGACACAAAGCAGGACAGATCTGAACCGTGGACAATGTGATTGGTGTGAGATAGGCAGCGGGGAGGATCTGCAGCATAGCAGAGGAGATAAGGTGAAGGGAGCGATCTCACCAGAGGCGAGTGGTTTGCATTCAACTCAGCTGAAAGTGAATGGCTGATCTGTGTTTCCACTCGCGTACACCTTGTTTAAAGCCCCTGGTTCTTCGCCTTCAAAGGCTTTCCAAACTCAAGGACCAAAAAGGAGCCTTTTGAGGCAATATCTCCTGGTGTTTCAATGGGACAGCCAAGCCAAAAAAAAAACAAAACAAAAAAAAAAAAAATCCCCCTTAATGTGCACATCCACCTGCAGCCTGCCGCTTTACAGATGTTTAATTAAGACTGTAGCCTGCTTCTTCCTTTGGGATTATACTCTTCAGAACTGAGGGAATGTTGTAAACATTTCAGATATTTGATATGTTTTTATGGGATTATACCTCTTTGTAGATGCAAACAACGTATCAATTTGCCTTCGCTGGGTCTCCTGTTTTTGCATAGCCCCACCTCCAGCTGCAAGAAATTGAAAAAAAATGGGTGTCAAGACCTTTCTCGGTTTGAAATAAGTTTCTTGTGCAAGCTCTGAAATAGAAAGTTTGGTTTGTTTGAACACATTTCCTTTATTAACTTCATGGAACTTCAGTTGAGAAAGTTTGATGTGAGTAAGAGTACTGACCCAATTATTAGGAAAGTGTGCCTCAGAATATGTTTATATCTATAAGCAGTTTAGGCTATTGCATAGCAACAACCTGTAGCTAGATCCTAACTGTGTTTTGAAAGAAAATCTCATATGCACCAGTGACACAATATCTGAATTATAAAGACAGCCA
This sequence comes from Trachinotus anak, assembly GCF_046630095.1. Lineage (NCBI taxonomy): Eukaryota > Metazoa > Chordata > Actinopteri > Carangiformes > Carangidae > Trachinotus > Trachinotus anak. Next base: position 23,819,770 of record NW_027273859.1, on the reverse strand, counting down.
ATTACCTTCTAAAAACCCTCAAATATATAGTCATACTCTTGCTGTTGTGTGTTGTAGTCAACATCAAAGTATTTGATTGGTGCGGTGTACCAGATCAAATCCAATGTCATTTGGAGGAATACATGCGACAAGAGGTTCTAGGGAAGGCATTGGATAAGGGGATTACCTCACAACTGCTATTTGGCGGGTCGAAAGAAGTCAGAGGGATTTGAAGATAAGGCATGGCTCTTGATTCTGGTCTTCACAAACACATGCAGCCACGTGTGCACAAACACACAAACACGTTATGTCTAAATGCACAAGCGTTTGCTTCATATTGCTGAGGAGAGCAGAGATTCCCCTAGAAATCTCTCAGCAGGGCCTCTATCAAAAGCTTAGAGGAGCGGCTCGTCCGCCTCGTCTCACACCTCTGGGAATTCTTCCCACAAACGTGTGGCGGAGAAAAAAGGGGTTTATTGTCAAGTGTGTTTCGATTAGACCTATAATTAAATCCAAGGGGGGGGGGGGGGGGGGGTGTATGAGATGTCACATCCATAACTATTAATCTATTCCCCATTAAAGTTAAAAATAAGATGTCAATGATGAGCAGAAAATGGATGAATGTTCGGCCTGTTTAAAAAGGATAGAGGTATAACAATAGTACTGCCAGCTTCTATTTCCCAGTATGTTCATTGTATCATATCACATTAGTAGCCATAATGGACATGCCTGGTGTTGTGTTGTTGTCACCATCAGTGTAAAGTAACACACCACTCGTGTTTTTTGTCTTTTTATGCAGATTGTCCCGTTCATGTGTAGAAGATTGTCTACAGGGAATACACTGCGTAACCAAGTTGTTTGCAACTCATAATGAAGAGTATGAGTGGAGTCGGGGTGAACAACCATATTGAAATACATAGAAGAGAAACAGAGCAAAGAAAAGGCAGGAGTCAAAAATTCAGAGAGCCTATTTAGAGTAACAGGTTTCAAAGTAGGCTCTAGTTTGGGAGCTTTGTAGGGAGGCAAAGACACGGCTTGGTAAAGAGATGAGGCAAACAACATAAAAACACGGATTAAGGGTGGGAAGAAAGCCTAATAGTGGTAGATTATAATGGCATTACTACCTGGTGAGACACAAGTACGCACAGCAGGCTGGAGGTGTCTGTGGGATGATGGGACTGACACTCAACGGCTGAGTCACACAGAGGCTGAGCAGAGGGCCGGGATCATAACGACTGCTGCTCGGCTGTGAGGAGGAAAGAGCTCAGCTCCAGTGACTCATCTTCTGGTTTTAACCTCTGTCAATCAGACCTTTCACCGGCTACTGACTGTATCTATAGCTGAAGGTCTCTATGGGATTCTGCGGTTGTTTGTACTTCCTCATTGTAACCATGGAGCCTATAATGAGACATTTTCTATTAGGTCTCTGTCATGAACGCTGCAATTGTGTTTCAGTGGTCCAACCAACATTTCAGGCTTAATGTGATTATGAGAACATTATGATTAAGACGCAGGTCATAAGAACACATTAATCTTCTTATTATATTTATTTTAAGGCCATATGGAGATGATTAATACTGCAATTATGACATGCATTATTAGTCACGTTGTGCAAGGCTTATTTAGACACCTTAATCCAGGTAAAATAGTTCTCCAGTCATTTTTCAAGTTACTACACTTACTTAAAATGAGTCATTTGGGTTGCAAGAAAACATCTATAATACAAAGGGAATCTGCTTCTGCTTTCTTGAGGAGAGTTAGACAAGAAGATTGATACCATTCTCATGTGTCCTCTAAATGTGAAGCTCCAGCCAGCAGATGGTTTTAGTTCGTTTACCGTCTCCATCCAAGGCTAAGCTAACCAGCTGCTGGCTGTAGCTTCATATTTAGTGGACAGATATGAGAGTGTTTATTGATCTTCTCATCTAACTCGCTTTTTTTCCCCTATAATGCCAAGCTACTGCAGAAACTAACATAACCAAGAGGAATTGTATTTACTGGATCATGAAGACCTGTACAGAATATTTGAATTAAACCAGGGCACCATGGCTGGCAGATCCTAGTAAACACCCAAACAGCAGCATTAAATTGTGTAGTGTGTCCGATGCTGACCCAACTCATTCCAGAAGCTGCATGGTGGTCGCATGTACCTAGTTCATTTTGCCAAGCTTTCCCATCCAAGTCAATTTCACAGCCCGACTGTAGTGAGTTTTTTCCCTTTTTGTGTCTTTCAAACTCAATTTCAAAGAGTTCTGGGAGACAGCGGCGGCTTCAGTGTTGGTCGATCACATTTTCTCATTAATTTAAAGGCGCTGTAGATGCCTTTCGATTACAACATGAATAATAAATAGGCCTGTTAGTCTCCTTGTGGTGGGAGTGGTCTTGTTTAATTTGATGTCAATCCATGTGTATTAAGGAAACTGCTTCTCCACAAAAGGAAAAAAAAACAAAAACGAAACAGCCTCAGACACATGACGTTGTTGTTGTTGTTCCAGACTTAATAAACAACCCGTCAGGATGTGTTACAGAGGGATGTGCCAGTGGACCATGCAGCACAGAGAAACAGTGTCGGTGTAAAACCACTACTACACGCAAAACAGTTTAGGTTGGGATGCTGGTGTGTTTCAAATAACATTTTTCGTATGATATGTGATCTGACGGTTCACTTTCTGCTATGAGATTAAGTGACACTCCCTCATATTTCAGTGTGATTACAACTGTATCACTTTCTCGGATCAAAAGCTTTGATGCGACTTGAGCTCCAATTTGCAAACTAATTACAGATTATAACACTTTTTCCTCTACTACAAAAAAAAAAAAAAAAAACGCTTAAGATTAAATGATGGGGAAGGTGGTTGAATTTATATTCTGATACAGTCAGTGTGCTGCAGGGATAGGTGTACAGGGTCAATGTGCCTCAATTTGTGAGCAAGACATTAAATAGACCACAGATCTTTGGCTCATCAAGTCATCGTCATTCACTGGGGTCTTCCTCATTATCATAGCATTAATGCTACATATGAAACCACCATTATCAATTCAATAGCTTGTCCAGCTCAAAAAAAATAAAAAACAAAACACTTCCTCCTGCTCTCACATCCAGTTTGTACAGCATGTACTTTTCCTCTGCATGATGATTGTCGAGGTGTAATGTCTCCACCTAAAGGTAACCTGGGGAACTGACTGGGAGTCCTGTGTTTGTGTGTGAGCCCCACATGACAAAATGCTGAACTGATAGGCAGGATAATCATATAAACACTCCAAGCAGCATTTTAATCATAACCAATTATAGATCTCTGTCATCTTTAATGATACATTAGGTACAAGCAGATATGATTAGGCTTGTGAAAATTAGTGAAATTCAAGGGAGACACTGTTTGCATGCAATTACATCCTCACAGCTGTACAGTTTTTAAAGTACAAATCACCATTAATTCAGTTGTGTATAATGCATTACAAGTTTTATTATTCAACTTGTACAGTAATTTTAAATAATTCTAGACAAATGTACATTGATGTGTCCGTGCCTGTACAAAAGTGGCCAAATATATAAAATAATGTGGCAGAAAATAAGGGAAGAAAAATTACATGAATTGAGCAAGTTTTTCCTTCACTTTCTCCTCGATGTTTGCATGGTATTTCATTTGGGCAAGCAGCGCTTTGGCAGTTTGAAGCTCCCCTGATTAAAAAAACAAAACAAAAAAAAAAAGTAAGTTCAATCAATGACTCACTCGGCGATTTAAAGGTAAGCTTCAGCATAGATTAGAAAACAAACAAAGGGCTGAGTGGGAGGAAGAGAAAATATTTCAGCGCAACATCTGAATATAGTACCTTTACGGAGGGCAGCATCTGTTTGCTCTGTCAAGTCTGCCAGTTTTCCTGCAAGTGAAAGAGGAGACAAGTTCCAGCTCTGCACATGTTAACAAGATGTAGCACATATGGCGCTTTTCATTCCTAGAAATGTAAAAGCACGCTCGCCTCTAAGAGCTACTGCTTGATTTGAGATGAAAACAGCATTAGGAAAATCTGAGAAATATTGTGTTAACACAGTTTGACATGTGCATCCTCCTGCACTTGAGCTCAATAAAATATACTGAACAGACTGTATAGACAAGCATGCTGTAGATCTATCATGTATGCATCACTGATTATTTTCTAGATTTTGAAACTAGCACTTGGTTAAAGTATATCAATAATGGCATTTATTTACAGCATTTATTTTCTGCATTAGCTATTAAATGTATTCAATTCCGTAATTACCTTTCTATATGTGTTAGTTGTCATTGTTAGTGTTGTTAGCTGTGTTTCAAATTGCCCACATATGCACACCTACAATATGGGTTTGTTTGGCTGCACTGTGAACAGATCCACCGCTTGCTCTTCTGTTGTATTTCTGACAAAGTAGCTGCTACTGTTGCCTGTGCTATGAAACTCAACTTGCTGTTGCCATGGTAACCACAGGTATCTCTGAATCAAGCAGAACTGGGATCTTTACAACTTTCACTTCTAAACTGAAGCATGTCTCAGCATGCTCAAGGTGCAGTTCATCCCTATGCTGCTTGTATTGCTATTAATGTTTCATTTTAATACAGAATTTTAACAGTCTAATCGGAAATAGCTGATGTGTAGCCACCAATTAACCAGGGACTTGTTCTCCCACCTGTGCAAAATTATTCTCAATAATTAGCTCAAATCATTCAACCAGACTCTCACTAAATAGATTGAAAAGACATATTAGTTTACCTCTTGTCTCCTGGGCGATCTTATTGGCTTCTTCTGGAGTCTGTGCTTCATCAAGAGCTTCATTGATCTCCATCAGCTCCATTAGAAACTCCGCATCAGCCCCGGCGTCGGTGCCCTCTTCTATACGCATCCCCTCCAGCTCCAGCTGAAACATAGGGCAGTAGTTCATCAAACTGCACTGCTCCTTTAGAAAGCATGTCACCATTCATGAAGGTCAGATGGTAAAGTTGTCTCTCTTGAACAGGGGATCAGACAGACTGAGCTTGAAGTTATGAAAATAAACTGTTCATTAGAAGCAGAGGCAGAGATTTCACACTCACCATGTAAAGACCGCGACTCAAAGGCTTACGCAGAGTCTTGTATGCTTTGTTCACAAGAGCCGACTGGTTTTCTGAATACTCCTGCTCTTTCTGCAAAAGAGGGCTCTGTTGAGTTTTGCTTCTAATTATGACAAGTTCAGTCTGTATTCATTCCTTAAAAAATGGAAAGAGAATCTGTATTATTATGATTTTTGAATGGCACACTTTGCATTTTAAAAACAAATCACATTATCCACAATTAGACATCAAAAGGGAAGACAGTCTGAGGTTTCTGTATACGTTGCCATCCCACTCTATACCACTGTCTGTTTTCTAAACACCAAGTCCTTGGTGCAACTGTCAATTAGGTGTATGACATACAGCTAGTCTTTTGTAGTCGAGCAGTCTGGGACCCTTCAAGGGGTGCAGGTGGAAGTTTGACACGATAGATGCGTAGAAACAAGACGGGAAGGAAAATATCTTGGAAATGGTTGGCAGATCTGAGTACATTTTGCAGCTATCAGGTCTGTCAGCTCTCGAGAAAATCAATAGTCTCAAGCTCTGGCCCATGGGCCCATCGTGTGGAGCTGTTTCTGTAATAACCAGTGCAGTAGGTGGCTGCCTTGTAGCCTTGTATAAGTAATGAGTTTTCCATATATGATGAAGACCCCTGAGGCTAGAGGATGTCTAATTAAGAAGAAATGGCCAGAGGTGCTGATAAATAAAACGGAGTCAGTACAATATTGAACAGGTTGTGTGTGAAGAAACCATTTAAGCAAATGGTCGTCTCTCACACACTGCTGAATATGAGTTTAGCTTTCATATCATATCTTGACAACATTCTGCATTGTGCTTTTCCACCCGAGTGTACAGAATAAATTACATATGAAGCATCAGACCTCTGCTCCTCCTTGTATCCATAATGCTTTTTTTTTTTTAATAATTGGATGATGAAACTTTTTCTCCTGTTTATTACTTTCAACTTTTAACTGCTCAGACGCATCGGTCTCATTTCTAAGTCTCAATTCTTTCTATGACATTTTTAAAGCTGATGAAGTCACAATTTTTCTGTAAAATATAGTCCAACTCTTCTCATCAGCTTCCCTGTGCTTTGGGCAGAGTGTAATTTACCAAGTACCTCAAATCTATTTCCCACACAAAATTCAGGTTTTAGAGAGGTGCACTTGTCTGCTTATAAAAAATAGACAAACTAAAAGTGAAGAGGGAGAAAAGAGCAAATTTATTTCCACACTCACCATGACGAGTTTGCTGTGTGCATTTTATTAATGTGTTCTATATCATTTCTTAAAGCAGCAGAGGCAGACATATCCACTTTTAGGCAGTAGTATGGCTCAAGCTCCAAAAAACACTGCATCCTGCATTTCCCATAATGCAACTTGATAGCACCCATCATTAGACACTACCTGGTAGGAAGCCGTGTCCCCATTCTGTAACAGAGGCTTTCCGTAGCCTCATAGTCCAAGCTGAAATAACCCTGATGACATCACTATTACATAATCATGGCTTGACAAAGCTCCTCCATAGCCACATTATAGAACGGTTTTTACTGCACTCTGCACAACTTCAAACTGACCTTTATGCCTAAAATTTGTGGAAAGCCCTTTTAAAAATTACAGTTCAGTCAACATTTGCCTTTTTCTGTAAGCTAGAGTCAACAACAAGCAAAGTTGCTCCGTGCAGCTTTATTTTCATCGGCTGTATGTTTACATGAAGGGGAAGTTCACAGATATCCAGCATATATTTGATGAGAGATGAAACGATTAGTCAATTAATCAATTAGATGAGCAACAGAATATGAATCGTTAACTATTTTATGTCATTTCAGTTGTTTTAAGTCCATATAGCCAAACATTTGTGGTTTCAGCTTCTAAGATGTGATGAGAATTTGAAATTCTTCTTTGTTGTGGTAGTAAATTGACTAGCTTTGGGTTTTGGGCTGTTGGCCATATAAAACCAGCAATTTCAATAGGTCACCTTGGGGTCTGGGAAATTATAATGGGCATTTTTTCCCCCCATTTTCTGACATTTTATAAACCGAATGATTAATAATTGATTTATTAATCATGAAAACACTTGGTAGATGAAAAGTGGTCATTAGTCGCTGCTCTATATTTAACTTTGCTGGTTTGTTTGGGGTGGAATTTCTGCTGCTTCCTTTTCCTCCTCTGCCCAAACATGTTTTAGGTCAAAAATTGGATTTCAGTTTTAACTGCAGTTTCTCTGAGACATACGAGCCATAATTTCTCCCTGCACCACAGATCGATTGTAGCAAAAGTTATGAAATATATGGATAGATGGAGTTTGGAAAGGTCGCCATAAGTCAAACTTTGATTTTCTCTCGGTTAACCTTTACTTTTATGATTTTAAAGTTAAAATATAAAGTATTTTATTATAGACCTTTTTCACAGTAGACATGACAAGATGTCAGGTGTAATTAATAGCATTAAGAAATACTTAGGAAAACCAGTTCCAGGGTCCTGGGATTGGTGTGTGTTTGCTTACTGGAACAGCCTGCTGGGATAGCGAACCAACATTAATGTCATTAAATAATCCTGTCAAATTATGATTGATCATACTGTAAAATTTGTCGTTATAAGGTTGTTTGCAGTCAACTGATTCACTCCTTTCTCCTTTCTTTATAAAAGCAATGTCCTGGCATCTTTTCAGGATTTTAGCTTTCGATTCCTTGCCTTGTTTGCTTGATAGCTGAATGTAGGGAAAGTTGCTTTGCGGATGCAACGTACTTTAACCAAGTCATCCTTAAATTTTACACCAAATTATTTTGGTTTGGCCAAGTCACAATGAATCACACTAACAAAACAAAAATGCACAGTCCAGGGGTCAGACCCAGTTTCCTGTGTCACACTGTCACTAATAGATAGGAAAGCTTCTGCTGACTCAGACCATCTCACTCAGCTGATCTCTGTTTTCGGATTCCCTTTACACCCCGCTGCCTACCACAGATTTCTGGCTGAAGTTGTCAGGATGTAGAGACCTCTGGAGCTGCAAGTATCTTCTCTGTAGCTTTTGTGTGTCCAGTGTGAATGTGTAGTCACTGAAAAGAGGCAACACATGGTAACATGAAAAGTTTTGCTCACAGACTAACTTAACTTATAAAATGTTTATGGAGATAAGAGAGTGGGTAATAATTAGGGAGACAAGATGCTCACCAATCCATGATCTGGAAGTAAGATGCCCCTTCTTCAGGGGGCTGGACTACTTTGCAGGACATGCAGAAGAATGCAGGCGTTTTGTCAAGAGGCTGTTCACAGTTCCAGCAGTTCTGTTTGACTTGGCTTGTACAGTAACTCCTCGGTGAGTTGGCTCGATTGGTGGAGTAAGTTAAGCCTCCGTCCTTCACCGGTGCTCTGGTGTTCACGGTGCACTGCCATGCGTCCTTGCTGGGGAGGCTGACAGACGTCCAGTGTGCTGAACATGTAACAGCTTTACATACGGACAGTCGGTTCGTCAACAGCAGTGCAGCCCGGGATGAGCACACAATCCGCAAAGAGTTCAAAGACAACATTTCGGCAATTAAAATACACTGTCTGGTGCTGTTAAACAGTCAATCAAAACATGACATCCTCCTATCAAAACATCAACATCCCTCTCTCTGAAAGACAGAGAAAGAAGAAGAAGAAGAAGAAGAAGAAGAAGGGCGCTCTTCTTCGTTTGTTAAAAGCGCCATCCTGCCACCCCTCGGCTGGGCGGTGTAAGCGGAGGACTGGAGCCGTCTCGGAGGTGCTGGAAAGAAAAACAGCTAGCAAGCTGAGCTGCTAGCAAGCAGTTTGTTAGCAACTACTGCTGTTAAAGTAGACTTGGATCTGATCGCAGCACACCAAACGTTGTAAGTTGAACCCCTTAGCAGTTTTGAAAGCACGGTAGCTGTGTACCACCGACATATAAACTTCAGCGTTCGCCAGGACGTCAACTTTCGATGACAGAAAGAGCCGGTGGTCAGTGTATAGCTAGGCTAGCTCACTAGCTAGCAGCAGCCTAGCTTAGTTTGCTAACGTGTTTTTAACAGCAAAATTTGCTCTTGTTTGTGGTCATTTCTGGTAGGTAGCTTGCTGTCAGACACCAGCGCACTTCCTCAACAGCAGTCTGTAACATTGTTTAACAGTGTACAGAGGAAAACACTCAGCTTTAACTTACAGCTGAGAAGCTTGCCAAGCTACCTAGCCAGATGACAAAGACACTCTATGCTAGTGTTATGAGCGGTGACTGATGGATAAAGGGTATACCACTTTAAATGGAGATTAACATAAGTATCTGACCACGATATATCATACACTCCTTAATAAGGCACACGTCGTCTGTCGTGGGCTATTGTTGTTTAAACATAACTTGTTTCAGTTTATACGCGGCAGGTAACTCAAAACTTAGAGAACAGATAGAGCCACATTTCCATCTCCTAATGTCTTTTTCAGATCTTCTATTAACCCCCATGACGATGAGTCGGGAAATGGTCCATGAAGAGTTTTGGATACACAGAGAGTGGCTGGTCCACCAGGGACATCATCGGGCACTGGAGCACAGATAACACCTCCAAATTGGTGAGAGTTTTGTGTATTGAGCGATCTATATAATCTACCCAATCCAGGCTACTGCATTGGAATCTATATACAGTCTATGATTGAAATAGCAGTGATGTGAACAAAAGTTTCTTTGAACCGGGGCCAGTCTAAGGTTTGCTTATTTGGCCAAGGATCAGACTAGGCGTCTTGACTCCTCGCTTTTACAGTTTCCTAACAAAGTACAAGCAGTGATGAATGCCAGCTCTTGATTCTTGTTGTGTATGTGTAGGTGTGTGTTTTGGGGGTGCAAAAGGTGACGGTAGATTATTCCAGAGAGACACTGGTTGGAGACAGCAGCTCCTATAAGATAAACAGGATCTCCTCCTGAAGGTCGAGGGAGGTGCTTCTCAAGGCCCCCACAGACAATACTCTGGGTATTATTAACGGAAATGGCTAAGAATAGAGAGCAGGGGAGCAAGGTGGCTCCTCTGGCAGTCGTGTTGTTTGGGTTAAATGAGCCAAAACGGAACATCATCTGTAGAAGAGTGACTTTCTTAAGCTCACATGCTGGGTGTGTCGCACTCGCACAAGGCTAGAGGTTGATTTGGAGGGCTTTATCAGGCTCTGATGTACAGCAGCAGCAACGGAGTAGTTCTGGATCACTCTTGCCTGGTTATGTATGGAGTTATTGCATTTTACTGTTTGGATTTGTAAGTACATAAAACGTTGTTCCTGTGTGGGCTTTTTGTAGTTTTGTGTATTTTTTTTTTTTTTTTTTTACCAATAGTGGAGTAAGAACGTTTTTGTACCATGTGTAGATTTTAGATTGCACAGATACATAAGATTTACTCCTAATTAAAGTTGGATGACATGGATAAAAGTCCTCTATGAAGTTTTATTTCAGAATATCATGATGTAATACATTTTCTGGAGCACAAATTAAAATTTTAATGATTTTTTTTTTTTTTTTTTTTTTTTAAATACACAGGAATGTCTGGTTTGGGTCAATTCAGTTAATACATGACAAATCAAGGCACCTTAATACATTGATACAGAAATTATACAAAAATTCAATTTGCCATGAAGCAGTCCCAGTCATTGATTTGCAGCATTATTCACTATGGCTGTCCAGTGATGTTAAAGGGACAGATGTCTCTGTGTCTGACATATTTTTGTAGGCCAACCGGAAAGTTAGCTTCACTCTGGTTCCCTCCACAAAAAGGGAATGGGAATTTTCTGTTGGCTTTTGGAATATTACAGAAAATAAGCTTGGTCATAATAAAGATTGATGACATTTACACATTTTGTTCAGCAGGATAACTTTCATGAATGAACACCACTTTTATGATACAATCAAAAGAATCAAAAAGCTAATGTTAGGCTCTAAATGATCTACACCACAGTCACATGACTTCATCTTAGAAAGTTAGTAAGTGTGCAAGTATAAACATAATGATAAGATGATGATGATTATTCCCTGACAACCCTCAACAACCTCTGTATTCTCATTTAGTCTCCTGTTAGCAACTGCCTTTTTAGGACACATAAGCACTTAAAAATTCAAGATTGTAGTATTTACTGACATAGTTTATGTCATTTTTATATCTTGAGCTTTTGTTAACCACAGACCTTATTTCAGGCATCTAACAAAACATCAATTCAAAATACCCATCATCTTTGGGCCACGGGCACCAGAAGTGCAAAAATGCTAACTTATCGCCAGGTTGTAGGACTCATTCCTGCAGTACTCCATTGTCTCATAGTATATATCATTGCAAAAAGTCCAAGTTAGTGCATCTGCATCTGTACAATACCCCGAATCAGTATCAGCACCATTACTGAACCATTGGTTATTGTTCAGATATTTAAGACTGATTTAAGTTACTGTGTCTTTATCACTGTTTGTGTAACAGTTTCATTTTTTCAATAGTTTTATAAATAATCAAGTATCAGAATACATTTATAAAATTTGAAGTACTTAGTATTGGTGTCATAATCATAATTTGAACAGAATTTAGCCACAACATTTGACATGCTATGTCCAGTATGGCACCCCTTTGAAAGCAAGATTAATTGTGCCTGTTGAGCTGTGGGTAAATCAGTAACAGTGAAGTCAATTGAGCTGTTTTTTGTCACAACAATTGGGAATCTCTACTTCATTACTCCTGGCAGCCTTCAAACAAACTGTCTGGAATTATCTGACACATGACCCTGTTAGTTAGCATTTCAGTATTGATTTGTCAGCTTGGTATTGAGTTGTGGTTCAGGTAAAGACTGTTCAGGCATTAATGGGAAAGAGCTTTTTGATTTGTACAACACTGTACAGTATTTCACTCCACTCTGTTATGATTTTCTCAAATCCTCTTTTTACCCCTCACAGATAAACCATGATCCCCATCACTGAGCTGCGATACTTTGTGGATACACAGCCAGCATACCGTATCCTGAAACCATGGTGGGATGTGTTCACCGACTACATCTCCATTGTTATGCTGATGATTTCTGTGTTTGGAGGGACACTGCAGGTCACCCAGGACAAGATGATTTGCCTGCCCTGTAAATGGGTGGTCAATGAGACCTGCAAGAAGAACTTTAATTCCACCCTCTCCACATCATTGTTCTTGGAGCCCAAAGGGATCCAGTATGATCTGGATCGCCACCAGTACAACTATGTGGATGCTGTGTGTTATGAGAATAGATTACACTGGTTTGCCAAGTATTTCCCCTATCTAGTGTTACTCCACACCCTTATTTTCCTAGCTTGCAGCAACTTTTGGTTTAAGTTTCCACGGACTAGTTCCAAACTAGAGCACTTTGTGTCCATCTTGCTGAAATGCTTTGACTCCCCATGGACAACTAGGGCACTGTCAGAGACGGTTGTCGAAGAGAGTGACCCAAAACCAATGAAAATGAACGGCTCAATGGACCACAAAGAGTCCGTTATTAGTGAGGATGTTGAAGCAAGCGTTCCTATGCTCCAAAGGACAAAGACACGTTTTGAGCAAGGCATTGTGGATAGAACAGAGACAGGGGTTTTGGACAAAAAAGAGGGTGAACAGGCAAAAGCCCTGTTTGAAAAGGTGAAGAAGTTCCGTATACACGTTGAAGAAGGAGACATTGTGTACAGACTGTACATCCGACAGACTATTATCAAAGTCATCAAGTTTATTTTGATAATCTGCTACACGGGGTATTACGTGCACGATATTAAATTCAGTGTCGATTGTTCAGTAAATATAGAGAGTCTGACGGGCTACAGCGTGTACCGTTGCGCTCATCCGTTGGCTACACTTTTTAAAATCTTGGCCTGTTTTTACATTAGCTTAGTGGTGGTGTATGGTTTGATCTGCATGTACACTCTTTGCTGGATGCTTCGGCGCTCTTTAAAGAGATACTCCTTTGAGTCAATACGCGAGGAGAGCAGCTACAGTGACATACCCGATGTGAAGAACGACTTTGCATTCATGTTGCACATGATCGATCAGTATGACCCTCTGTACTCCAAGCGCTTCGCAGTGTTCCTCTCAGAAGTAAGCGAAAACAAGCTGAGGCAGCTGAACCTCAACAATGAGTGGACACTAGACAAGCTCAGGCAGCGGATAACTAAGAACTCTCAGGAGAAGTTGGAGTTGCACCTTTTCATGCTAAGTGGCATCCCAGACACAGTGTTTGACCTGATGGAGCTGGAGGTCCTTAAACTGGAGCTCATCTCAGATGTCACCATCCCCCCGATCATCGCCCAGCTGGTCAACCTGCGAGAGATGTGGCTGTATCACACGCCAGCTAAAATCGAGGCTCCGGCATTGGCTTTTTTGCGTGAGAACTTGAAGTCTCTGCACATCAAGTTCACCGACATCAAAGAGATTCCCTTATGGATCTACAGTTTGAAGAATCTGAGCGAGCTCCATCTGACAGGGAATCTCAGCGCTGAGAACAACCGTTACATTGTCATCGATGGGCTCCGAGAGCTCAAGAGGCTCAAAGTTCTTCGTCTGAAGAGCAATCTCACCAAGCTACCTCAAGTGGTGACTGACGTGGGCATGCACCTCCAGAAGCTTTCCATCAACAATGAAGGCACCAAGCTGATGGTGCTCAACAGCCTGAAGAAGATGGTCAACTTGACGGAACTGGAGCTCATTCGCTGTGATCTAGAGCGAATACCGCACTCAATCTTCAGCTTGCACAATTTGCAGGAGATTGACCTGAAGGACAACAACCTGAAGACCATTGAGGAGATCATCAGCTTCCAGCACCTTCATCGGCTGGTCTGCCTTAAGCTCTGGTACAACCAGATTGCCTACATTCCCATCCAGATTGGCACGCTCACCAACCTGGAAAAGCTGTACCTGAACAGAAACAAGATTGAGAAGATCCCCAGCCAATTGTTTTATTGCCGCAAGCTGCGCTTCCTGGACCTGAGCCATAACAACCTGACCTATATCCCAACAGACATTGGCTTCCTCCAGAATCTGCAGTACCTGGCAGTGACAGCCAACAGGGTGAGTGCTGTAATATCACTCTTCACCATTTTGATTTTTATTGATTGTATATTGGATTGTTTTTATCTGTTGTGGTTCATTAGCAACAATTTGTCTGCTGATGAAAAATGTTAAAGTTAGAAATTATAATCTCTCTCCTTTTCTCTCCCTTCACAATACCCTCCCTCCCTACCTTCAAATAAAGATTGAAAGTCTGCCCAATGAGTTGTTCCAGTGCAAGAAGCTTCGCACCTTAAACTTGGGGAACAATTGCCTGCAGTCTCTGCCGTCGCGGTTTGGAGAGCTGACTGGATTGACGCAGCTCGAGCTGAGAGGAAACCGTCTGGAATGTCTGCCCGTGGAGCTGAGCGAGTGCAGACAGCTAAAGAGAACCGGTCTCGTGGTAGAAGAGGACCTCTTTAACACGCTGCCCTCAGAAGTTAAGGAACAGTTGTGGAAGGTTGACAAAGAACAAGCTTAGACGGGTCTGTTACTGTGAGTGAAAACAGATACTCACCAACTGGGCCCTGACACAGGAGGAATGCCCAGACTGTCCCAGTGGGTTTGCTGAAGCAGGCACTCGACCTGCTGGAGTGTACTGCCAGTAAGGTTGGGTATCGAGAACCAGTGCCAGTTTGGCAGAACCTTAATACTAATTCTGGAAGCTTGTGGTTGTTTTTCTTAGCTCCTAACTTTCCAGTAGATTTTTTTTTTTTTTTAATTCACCGACAAACACTTCTTTAGGTCTTTCCGCTATGACCCAGTAACGATGCTTTTTAGCAATAATGAAGCAGTGCCATTGTGATTGGCAGCTTGTGTTTACACATGAGGTAGTAAGGTGATCTCCAAGACCTCTCCCTCCTAATTGCTGTGTATAGATAACAGTCAAACTGCAACCAGCACTTGCATCAGTTGTTTTGAGCTATACTGAGCTCCCAATTGCATCATAACATGCACAGGAAGAATCATGAAATCCAAGAGGTCAAGAGGATGAAACTCTGTCATATATTTTGGTTGGAAAAAATTTAGGCTGATGCTCATTTAAAATATTTGACAAGCCATCTGATTAATACACAGTCACGGAGTCAGAATAGTGGTTATTTTAACTCTCCACCTATTGTCCAGAACTGACCTAACAAATTTTACCTCTGGTGGTCAGCATGTGTCTGCTTCAGAAGGGATGACAATGGCCTCCAGATACCTTAATATGTGCTTTGTTTGAAAATGTTAAGAAAATCACAAGAGTATGACATGAAATCTCAAATCAGGGAGAACTAATGATGAGTCATGTCAAGACAGTTGTAGATTCTGAGATCCTTGTGTCTGAGAAGGTGTTGGTAACAAGTCGATGCCCAAAATCTGAAAGTGTGACGGTGCCGTAGATCTCACAGGCCAGTGTGATGATGTGATTCTTCCAGGGCCTACGAGGGCATTGTAATGACCCTGCGAGAGTTCTAGTCTGATATCAAACTGGAAAAGAGGCAGCAGGCTCAGTAAACAATAAGAACAGCACATTAAATGGAAGCAAGTGCGGGTGCAATTTATCACCAAAAGTCAGTATACAAACAGAGTCACAGAGCATTTCAACACAGAATTCAGGGTGAGTGTGTTTCAGTTGTTAACTTTGTATTAAAAACATTTCAAAACATCCTGAAAGGTTTCCATTATTGTTTGGGAATTCTGATAGGTGGCGTTTATATGCTCATAATGTGAGCTGGGTGCTCACGACATTGGTAAGATACTGTAATCATTGTTCAGTCTGTCAAAATCTGACACTAACCTTTAGTCAAAAATGCTGCTTGCACGCTGACTTTGTGTAGGTGTGTACACATGCATGTGTGTCAGGACACTATGTTATTTTCTGTTTTTGGCTGTGGTATCGACTTCAGTATTGAGAATCATGGAATTTCACTGGTATCGGCACTGACTACCAAATATCTGTTCTCGTGACATCCCTGTGTCAGGGTGAAGGGGTTGATGGTTTTTTTTTCTGGAGGAAGATGTGTGATTGTGGAGGGCAGGCATAGTAAACGATAACAACACATTAAATGGCAGCAAGTGCGGGCGCAGCGACAAGCCCACTGCAAGTTGTATCTGTGTTTGCATTTATTTGTATTATTGTGATATCCCTGTGGCAGGGTGATGGGGTTGAAGGTTTTCTTTCTGGAGACAGATTTGTGGTGTGTTTGAGGAAGGGCAGTCACTGTACTGAATGCTACCCAGTGGACTAGCAAAACAAATATCCACCCTCCCACCCCCACAGTCACATTATTGGAGCATCTTATCAGGAAGCGGATACCCAGCCCTTACTGTCAGTATACTAAGCAGTGGGAATTGAGCAAATCCAATGCATTGTCATGCTGCATTCACAGTTTTTATTTTCAATGAATTGCACAAAACAAAATGAACAAATATGGGGAAAATACTGACAAGGCTTTGAATTAAATTGTGTCATGTCTGCATCAAAGGAATTCAAATGAAGCTTGAGAATAACAGAGATATTGAAATGTGTTTCAAATGTTGACAATATGTCTGAAACTAGCATAGATGCTTGCCTGAAACTCTAGATTGGTTAATTACCTTTGATATGGTGAATGCAACCACTGGTCTACATGTAAGCCCTGATAGTTAAGTGTTAACTGTCTGCAAACAAGTTAAAGACCAGACAGGTTCTAAATTCTGTTTTCCAGGCACCTGGCCTTGTGTTCTTTTCAGTTTATTATAACATTGTAATATGATGTTTCTACTTAATAAGGAGGTTTTTCTGTTATTTTAATATAACTGAACAGCAGTACTCAAATATTGTGCAATGTTCAGTGTAGATGTTTTCACCCATGTGTGAATTTACAGCCACCTTTGATGTAAACAATCTCAATTGCGACATAATTCATACATATTTCATTAAGGTGAGTTGAATAATGATTTAATGATTTAATCTGAGTTTTCTTTTTAACTACATATGAAAGAACAATGCAATAATGTCCAAAATGGCCATTTCTGAAACATCATGAAATTCTGATTTTTAATTTTTACTTTAAAAAAAGCTTAAAGCTTATAACAAACAAGCCACATTCCACTTAATGAAAAGAAGAAATGTATTTCAGTGGCAAGAAAGAATCGGAGGCATTACTGAAAAGAGCCATGGATGTCAGGTCAGCTGCCTTAACTTTAATTTACTCCGTTTCTGGGGTTTTTTTTTTTTGTAGCATCCGTTGACTATGTTTTGATGCAGATAATTGTCTTCAAAGCTGCACTAGACTACCCAGGCCAAAATGGTAATGGACAGTTTTTGCTGTTTGTGTTATATTTTGCTCAAATGGTTTGGTTTCATCACTTCCTGTGGACTTTCAATAAGAGACCATGCTCAGTAATATAAATATAATATACATGTGGTGTCTCAAATGTGACTAATGAGACATTCTTCTCTGTTATAGCCTCACCTTGTGACATTGGCTGTGCTCTGTGCTAACTTTATTTTTTTTTATAAAGGGTCTGCCCTAGTGCAGCTTTTAACTCTCTTAACCAGTGTTGCTGCTGACAGTTACATTCTGATTTATATTATCCAGTAAAACTTCTACCAGTCTTATTTGTAAAAGTGACCTGGAAATTTAGCAGTTGGGTTTAAGTATTAATTGCTGAAGTGACAAACGCTCATTTTGGGAATCATAGTGGACTTTTTTTGTGTGTGTGAGTGTGTGAGTGTGAGTGATGGATTTTATTTGTGTGTTTGTTTTTTGTGCCAGACACACTCATCTCATATTTTCACCCATTCCTGCCAGGGAGATGAAAGAAAAGGACAAAATGCTAGAAATTATTTAAAAAGATTCTCAAAGATTACATAAGATTACAAAGAAATATAATTTTGACTTACTGAATTAGATCTATGAGATGGTTGACTTGCTGTCATATTTTGTCACCGTTTGTATGCTTTTCTCATATTTGTAGGATATATTTTGAGAACTTTTATTAATTTTTTTTTTTGGTCTTGTCATGGGTCAATGGGCTTCTATACTTTATCGGGTCAGGTCACCAATTTGTCATCATTTATTTCTCGGTTTTCAAAGTGTGATCTCTTGTAGAGAAAAGTTGAATACTTTTTGCCTTAGAGAGACTTTTCTGCACTTGCATTTTGCCACAGTTAACAACATGATGCTAAAAACGGGGAATTCAAGATCAATGCACAGCTCTGACACAGCACAACACACACAACAGGGTTTCTTGTGTTTACTCTGAGAATAAAATATCAGTTTATGTTTTAATAAACCTAACTGCAAGAAAACTTGGACCGTAGCAATATACAGTAAAAAAAAAACTGGGTTAAAAAAGCATAGGAATTATTGTGTACATTTATTTCAAGAACATGTTTAACTATCCTATATTGTGCAATATTGCCTTTATTTAAACTATGTAAAAGTTAGTAGTGATGTAGTTTTCTAATGTGCATGGGCATTCTTTTTGTCACATTTTACCAACGTGATGTTGAGAATATCAAGTTAAGTAGATTAGAGGAGATTTTTGATCCTAGAGAATGCTTTTGCACTACAGCACCTCTCCCACAAGTAACATTTAGGTAAATGCAAATAATGGTATACAGCTTAATGTATACAACGCATGTGTTTGTATGTTTTTCTGGTGTGGGAAAGTTTCAAGTGAATGACTGCCAGCCACGAGATTAAAATGGTGTGTGATTATTCAAGTATTTTACAAATAGAAAACTACACATATTAAAAAACAATTCTCCTTGTCCTTACCTATAAGTCCAAACTGGAGCATTTTAAAGGATACCCAGAATGCCTCAGCAATACACCACAGATTAAGACAATCAACTATAATAATTAAAAGTGACATCACAAATGTCAAATGTAAAGTCTTGTAGTGAGCACTGCAAGTAAATGGTCAGTACATTAAAAAATACATAATTTAGATTGCTGATAAAGTATCAGTTAATAGATTAGATTTTTGTCTCAAAGTCATTGTTAATCTTTTTCTGTGTTCCCTTTTTTTTTTTTTTTTGATCATTTGACTTGTTTTATTTTCATTTTGACAGCTATTAGTATTATAATAGTATAACTAAATTTCTCAGGAAACCAGCTAGTACTCACTTCTTTTTTGAGTTGATTGCCTATTTTTTATTACACTTGGTATTTTTATTTATTTAAACAGTTGTGATAACATTTTTATATGCATTTCTATAAATTCTTTTCTAGTTGGGTGTATTTAATATTGACTGCTGGTTTAAAACAAAATGTGTTTGTGATTTTAAAGAAACCACTTGGTTTAACCTTGATTCTTTGTTTTCGTCAATTACCACGTATTAATTGAGCTGTGTCATGTCAGAATTGTTGTCGTGATTAGTACAGATGAACTGTGTGTGAGTGAGTTTTCGTAGGTTTGCAGAATTGGACTTTGTCCCCCCTTGATGTCCATGTTCTTTGTCCTCTTAAAATTATCATTTTGGGTACAAAATTATTTTCAATGTCCCCCACCTCAATTCCAGTCATCAAAGGTGATGTACAAATTTGGTTTAGTGTGGTATTTTTTCTTTTTTTTTTTTCCTTTGCCAAACGTTTTTAATTAAAAAAGGAAATCATAAATGCAACAGTATTGAAATGAATGATGAGATAATGAGTGACTATTCTTTTTGAACATGTCTCATCCTCTCTTGTACACCATTCACTGGGGTAAAATAAAATAAAGTTGGTTGACCAAATTTGTATTGATCTCTGCTCGGATGTTTATTCAGAAGGTGCAGACATTTTGCTGGGGAGGACATGTCATTCGATTAACACTTCATAAACACAAAGTTGTGGTATCTCCTGACAGTGTAATTGGGGATACACACCACTAAGGACACAGTTTCAGCTGATGTGATAAGGGCCTTGTGGTGCATCATCCTTTACTCATCCTTCCTTTTCTCTTGAAGTTGGCCCCTAAATCCAGTTTTTTGAGACCTACGTTATGTCAGTTTTGTGCATATAATAACCAAATGAAAGCAAATCTGGTAATATTCCATCAGAGGAGGTTCTGAAGAACTAATTTGTGAATGAAATGTTCAAATGTACTTATGTTCGCTTCTTCGATTGTGAGGCTCACCATACAGTGGGGTTACCCACAGTCTGCCTGTTTCCACCGAGCTGTAACTACCAGCTCCGAGATCTACGCAGCATAAAATCGACAAATGTAAAAATCAGTTTCATTTTGCCGCGTTTGTGCCCATGACTGAAAATTCCCTGCGGAACCATTCAGCGTCGAGTAACTGCCCATAGCCGGACCCGTTTCTTCGACACACTCGCTCGGGGACGCAGGGTTTGAAATGGTAAACACATAGTAGAAAATTTCATGAGCTTGGTATCAAATTACAATTAACGGAACAGTTTATTGAGTTATCACCCTAACATTGCGGATGTAATGCAGTTAACACAGCTAGGAGCCGGTTAGCTTACTTCATAATTTGTCGTAATTTGTCTATGTTTGCTATCTGGGCAACGGGCTAAGCTAGACAGCCTCCACTACTGAATGGCTATTAGTGACCATGCCAGTTAAAAGTTATGTTGTAAGGATTTCATGGTGGGGTCTTTTTTCTGTTGTCATTTTTTTCAGGCTGTTACCCTTCACACAGATGTCGGGGAAATTAAAATTGAATTGTTCTGTGAGCGCACACCGAGAACATGTGAGGTGAGTTCCATGTTTCACTGTCGACTCTTCCGACACAGAAGCGCATTCAGTTCTTAACAAAAATTGAGATGTATTTTTCCTTGATGAAGTCATGGTACATCATGGCATATCCCTTTTAATTATTTTCACAGAACTTCCTTGCTTTGTGTGCCAGTGGGTTCTACAGTGGGTGCAACTTCCACAGAAATATAAAAGGCTTCATGGTTCAAACTGGGGATCCTACAGGTACAGGACCGGTTTTGTGCGCAATCAGTACCTAAAATGTCAGAATTCACATTTTGGATTTACTAGATTACATTTCAATTGTGCAGGCACAGGCAAAGGAGGAACAAGCATATGGGGTCGCAAATTTGAAGATGAATTCAGTGAGCACTTAAAAGTGAGTACCTCTTCTGGCGGGTTTTTACCTGAGCATTTTTCATTCAAAAGGTCAAGAGTTTAGTATTGTAACTTGTGTGTTTGTCTGATTTTTCATATTCAGCACAATGTGAGAGGAGTGGTCTCAATGGCTAACAATGGCCCCAACACGAATGGCTCCCAGTTTTTCTTCACATATGCCAAACAGCCTCATCTGGACATGAAGTACACAGTGTTTGGAAAGTACGTAAGCTGTGTGTATGGATATGTGAGATCAAAACAGTGGTAGGGATGTTAAACAGAGTGATGCAGTGAAACTACTTTGGACTGTAGACAGCTAGTGAGATCATGATTGACAGTTAATGTTAGATAAAAAAGATTTATCTATGTAATACATCATGTATAACTGAAGGGAATCCACAGACCTTTCTGTACATTTCTTGGCATAACTGCATCTAATTTTGGATTGTCAGCTGACGTCTCACTCTCTTCAACATGTAGGATTATTGATGGCTTGGAGACACTGGATGAACTGGAGAAACTGCCCGTCAATGAAAAGACGTTTCGACCACTGACTGAAACCCGGATAAAGGATGTGACCATCCATGCTAACCCTTTTGCTGGATAGCTGACTTGGACTTCAGGGCCTTTAACACAGCCATGAACTCAGATTTATTTTTTCAAATAAGCAAAGTGATACAGTGTCTGGTACCTTGCCAAAGTGACAGTGCTTAACTTGGAGAGAAAGTCCCCAGATATCTACTGTTGACAGGACACTGACTGAGCCTGTGAAATGCTAAGTTGTATGAACAAAATTAGGTTTTTAAAACCAGAATTTTCCAATAGGTATGACCTAGAATTAAAATATCATTTTGGGTGAGAAATATCTTACTGTTTTAAAGGAGCTATTTGTAAGTTTTGCTGTTGCTACATAGCCAGTGTTTGCATTAACCGCTGTTAACTTACCAGTCTAGAAGAAACTTTGCAAGTTGAGCATCAAATTTCATTCCTTTACTGAACAAGAGCTGTCTCCAGCCGTGGAAGGCAATGCCAGTGTCAACTCTTGTCTCTACCATGTCTTTTTCTTCTACTGAAGTTAGCATGATGACCAGCGAGCCCGTCTCCCCACTTTACAATAGCGACTCACTGTAGCCTCCAATCTTGGCGCTGCTCTGAGGGCGTATTATAACCTCTCGTCTTGTAAACACAACGATGGCTGAAGCTCTTGTCAAGAGACAATTACCACCACCTGCTCCCAGCAAGAAACCACATTTGGCAGCAGAGAAAACTTACAAATAGCCCCTTTAATAATTAAACACCTTAGTCTCTGTGCAGTACTGCCAGATTTGTCAACGTGATGCAGAGTCCAGCGGTCTGATTTCAACAGTTTGTTGCTGCATCTGTCACTAAATTTTAAGAAATGGTTGTTCTCCTTTAAATTCATATGTCATCGATATGTCACAGCCTTCGTGATGAACAAGTGCAACTTCCTCTTAACCTCTTCATCTTCAGGCACTCACAGATGGCACCATAAAAAGAAAACATGTCTGGCTTAACATTGCTGATGGTTTTTTATGAATAGACGATGTCAATAAATTGCCAATGTTTTGTAGTAAATAAAGTTTTTGTAATGAACAGTGTGTCTAGCGTGATTCAAAACATTTTATATTTAAAAAAAAAAAATGTAATAGAGAAAACGCTGAAGTCACGGGGGGGTGGGGGGGGGGGGGGGGGTCTAGTAGAGGAGCTGTAGTCATATATGAAGTACAAAGTGAGTGCATGGCTTGTCAAATTACGTCATCACTAGTGGACGAGGCAAAGAGGCACTGGCACAAGCAAGTTCATACAAACTGCATGAAAGCCCCGCGGAAATGGCGTCAGACGAGGCGTTTAAAGTGAGTCTACAGTCCCGCTCGTCAGCATGTCTTGTTTGTGATGAACTGCTTTAAAACTTGTGTGCGAGCGGAGTCACAGCTCATTTATTCCTGCCCAGGTGCCGTGTGCACTCCTGACAGGCGACTTGCCGTTTGCTTTGTACGTTGTATTCCAGGTGTGCTCTCTGAAGGGGAAAGTGGCCCTGATAACGGGGGCCAGCTCAGGCATTGGTGCAGGGACCAGCGTCCTGTTCGCCAAGCTCGGGGCCCTGCTGGCCCTCAACGGCCGCGACGTGGAAAACCTCAACAAAATAGCCGAACAGTGCGCAGACTGTGGAGCCGCCGAGGTAGCCCACTGACCCTAACGCTGAACTCTAAACACACAGACAACAAAGTGAACAAGTTCTGTAACCACAGGGCTAAACTGAAGTACATTTGTGTAATGTCAAATTGGCATATGCAGCATGGATGTAAAATAATATATGTTAAAAACATAACATGGTATTTGAAGACGTGCATACACGCAGTGATTTGTTCAGTATTGCAGGAATACGTTTTTGACACTTGTGCGAAGAATGTCTTCAATGCCACAGTCTGATGAAAAAGTGTTTGTCCATTAACTGTGCAGCCTTTGCTTGTTCCCGGAGACCTGACTGATGAGGAGACGGTGAAGAAGACAGTGGAGCGGACCATTGCTCACTTCGGCCGGCTGGACGTCCTGGTCAACAGCGCAGGTATCCTGGCCATGGGCAGCATCGAGACGACAGACCTGGCCCAGTATGACAAGATCATGAACATCAATGTGAGGTAGGATTTCAAAGACCTGACATCATAACATCCTGGAGACATGGAAGCGCTGAGTGGCACAGGAGCAGGGATATGTCAGATGACGATTAAGCAATTGTTTGCTGTTTTTTTTTTTTTTTATTCACAGTGTGTGTGTACAAGCTTGATTGAATCTAGATAGGACTATTTTTACACTGTATGGAAGCACTGTATGTGTATGCATAAACGTGTAGGGGCATGACTGGAAGTTACTCTAATACATATACTTTTTTAAGGCAACATTGTGGAAGTGGAACTGGAAGATTGTAGTTGATCCAGCCACTGCATTAAATTTAATTGTGCTGTAAAAAAGGTGAACATGCTGTGCTCTCCCACAGATTTTTCCATAGAGACCATCAGGCCACGCTGTCATAAATCCTCAGGAATATTTGACTGATGGCACCATTCACCAGCCACCGCATCTTAATGTACCAGTAACAATATGTGGGTGTAGGTGTCATATTGCTGTTATCACACTGGTGAAATCCCATCACAGGTCTCAGGATGTAATTTTCCTCTTTAATCTCAAGAGGACACAAAGCTGATGGTAGTGCTAGCATGGCAGTCCCCAACTCCATGTTTTATTTTAAGGTATATACTCAGTTAGAATGTCTTCTAACTTTTGTTTCATATTCCAGATCTGTTTACCATCTGACTCAACTCTGTGTGCCTCACTTGATCAAGACCAAAGGCTGCATCGTCAATGTATCCAGTGTCAATGGACAGAGATCAGTGAGTATTATGCAGCTGCAAAACAGTTTCCAACAGCACCCTCCACATTCTCTATCTTTATTTATCATGAAGCTTCTTTGAGATCTGTGATTTTTCTGTCTGTAGTTCCCTGGTGTGCTGGCCTACTGCATGTCCAAGTCTGCCATTGACCAGTTTACACGCTGTATAGCACTTGGTGAGTGGAGCCATTTTAGCCTTGTGTGTTCATTGTAAAGGTTGACAATGGAACATGAGCACAGGAAATCACATGACTGCTTTTTATTTCAGAGCTGGCAGCAAAGCAAGTCAGGGTGAACTCTGTCTGGTACGTGCAGGGAGCATTTTATTTTTGCAGAACATCACTTTTAGATAATTCCCCGTTCTCATTTTAGTTCACGCGCCATTTGCTATGCAGATTGTCTGAGATTGTCTTTGAAAAGTCACTGAGATCAGTTTTCTTTGGTGAAATTTAGCATGTCTGTTGTATGATATTATACCTCTTCAGCCCGGGTGTGATCATCACAGATGTCCACAAGAGAGCAGGACTGGATGAGGAGCAGTACGCTCAGGTAACGCATCACGATAAGATGCTACTGCATCTTGTCCATACAACCTAATGGTACGGTGAGGTTATCCCAAACTTAACCCCAGTATGTTGTTTCTTCAGTTGTCTGCAAGCAAATAAATCTAAACATACCAAAGGATTAAATTTTTCTCTGCTGGAAAATGAAAAAAATACTAATTATATGTATCCCCCATCCTTGTTCTGTCTTTGTCACCACCAGTTCCTTGCTAAGTGTAAGACGACCCACGCCCTCGGTCGACCAGGTGAGGTGGAGGAAGTGGCCCAGAGCATCGCCTTCCTGGCATCTGACGCTGCCAGCTTCATCACTGGAGTCAACCTACCTATTGATGGAGGTCGCCATGCCATGTGTCCAAGATAAGACCACGTATTTTAACATGCAGCCATCTGCTAAAATAGTGCTTTCAAACTCTAAGTCTGTCTCTGGTTTTGTATCCAATAAGCCAGTATCACCCTATTTCCACAAAAATGAAACTGAGGAGAAAAGTTAGAGAAAAAAGAAAACGTTACTTCAAGGACACAGTTTTTCTCCAAGTTTACAATGGCAGTAGCTGTCAGGACTCGACAGTTTCCAGGTGTTAAATGAAGAGAAGGAAGCTGAAATGCACTGTCGCAAGTAGGCAGTTTAAATGCATTTTATTATCTGGCTTTGCTATGAAGTTTCCTTTGATGAATAAACAAAAAAATTGAAAGCTGCTTATCAACAAAGGTTTCAGACATTTATTGAATTACCTGTTTAGTCATTAGACTTCATTCACACAGCATAAAACGTCTGTACAGACCAAACACTGCAAGCTCATGTATTGTGGTAGTTGAACGTTCTGTATTGTAAGAAATCCTCTGAGTTTATAGATTGGTGGGACCAACCATCATTGCTGCACATTTTAGTGACAAATGCATCAACAGTAAATTAAAAGGATGGTAATGTCCTGAAATACAGCTGATTGTCCAGGACAGTTTCATTATGGGAAAAAAACCTCATACAGACTGTTAAATCTTTAAAGCTCCAAATGACCAAAAATGTGCGAAAAACAGACTTTGATGCCTGGTTTTGAACTGGAAAGCTAATCAGAATTTAAATATTTAAATAGAATCCACCGTAGATAATAAAAGTTGCATAATTGTACATGTTAACAAATAAAAAAACTTAACTTATAGTGTCAGACTCGTACAAAGAATATTGAAAATGTTAAAATACTACCTTGAAAATATAATTTAATGAATTTGGCCTGCGTGTTTACAATCTTCCCTTTTTTCGTAAAGCACAGACGTCGCTTTACTGAGAGCTGACGAGAGAGTTTTATCACACGAGTGTCAACTGTTGCAGCACCAGGTGTCACCTCTGTGTCATCCCAGATTAGGTCAGGTAACGATGTGTTTGCTGTGAGATGAGAGGTGCAGTACGAGGTAGCATCTGGACACACTTTTCTCGGTTCACACTATGGAAACCTTGGCTCCATCTTAACATGGAAAGCACCACACAGCAGTTGTTTGTGTGAAGATATTTGTAGAAATGTGGGGTCCCTCTGCACTGGATAGTTAGAGGCTCAAAAAGACTTACCTGGCGGCAGCGTGCCTGTGTGTCTGAGGCACACTGTATACCTGAATGAGTGATATGATGTTGATACTGTATATGCCTAAAGGCTGTGGAACAATAACTATTGCACTTTATATTACAATATACAGTACATATACATGTATATAAATAATACTTTAACATTAAAATAGGAATTATTGCATTTGCAGGTGTAACCGTTCCATATTTCTGTACAGATCTCTTGAAAACCTTAGGTTCTTGCGAAATCGGGTATCAGACCGTGAAGAAAATATGATACAACATGGTCCGAGAGATGACAGAAATGAGACGTTGATATTACTTCCAAAAAGGGCGTTCAGATCTTGTATCAAGTCTCTGAAAAAGGAGCTTATTATTTTTTCCATAGGCTGATTAATGCCAGAAGTCTTATCTCTGCATTTCCAATGGGCCTTTTTTTCTCTGGTGCCCCCTCCGGTTTCTGCAGTCCAAGCATATTTTGTAGAGAGAAAATAGGGGTCTGAAGAACCAGTCTCCCCATTCACCTTCCCCCATGCAGTCACTCCTTTAAGGAGTATTCCTGGCCCCTCCACAGGGCCCTATAAGAAGCACACGGGTCCAACCTCGAGGTGATAGCGTGCGCCAGGTTCTGTTGTCGGTAGGTTGTACACATCCACTATGGGAAGTAGGTTTGGGTCCAGGGTCTGGAAGATGAACTGGGTCTGATGCCATCGGCCATCTTTGATCTGAAAGTGAAGGATGCATGATGTCATATGATGTGATGATGTGGATAACAAAATAACATCAAAGGGTATGTTCTCTCACTTAGTTCTGGTTATATCCAGCTATGCGGGTAGCTTTGTTCTTTGGGGCTGTTTTTGAGATGTCTGCTGCTGAGATTTCTGCCACCACCAGAGTACAATAGAGGTTAATGGAATTTTATCTGTGCTGCACAAAGCATTGAAAATGTATGCTTAAGAAAAAATAAACAGCAACTTGCTATTCCACAAACAGTGCCCCAGTTATTCTGGATAATCCACAGACTTCAGTGGAAACTGTTTTCATTGGAAATACTTTCTACCAAAGAAATAGTCCTTCCTAAAACTATCAGCAACAAAGTCTGTGAATTATGCAAAGTAACAGGGACACTGTTCATCGAAAGAACTCTAATTCACCTCCATTGTATTGGGTTGGGGGCTGAATCTGTACAAATAAAACCAGAGCTATCTGCATGGCTAGACAAAACATGTTTTGTTTTGGGCTATATGGCGCTAGGTCTAGGAGGCAATAAGGTAAGGAGGCACCTGAATAAGGTGGCACTCCAGGTTTAAATATCAGTCTACCAGCAACTCTTATTCAATCAATGTGCAAACAAAAATATGAAATGTTTGCACTTGACCAAGAAATAATTAATTCCCTGTAAAAATAGAACAGAGCCAGGCTAGCTATTTCCCTCTGATTTTCTTATCTTACCATTTCTTTATGCTAAGCTAAGCTAACTGCCTTGCTTCAGCTCCATGCTAACACACAGACATAAGAGTTGTATCAATCTTCTCATCTAACAGTAAGAAAGCAAGTATGTGTATTTTCCAAAATGTTGAACTATTCCTTTAAGGATGTATACGTTTTGGACCAAAGGACTGAATATTTGATGTCATAATGGTAACAGTGCATACCCAGCAGTCATCCCTGGGTATGAGCGGCTCCAGGAGGTCTCCTGCTTGAATCCTCTCACCGTTCCAGGCCTTGAAGCTCACAGCCGTGGTTGAAGGCTGTAGGGAGGGTCCTGCTGCCCACACAGGTGTGTTGAGACAGTGAATGGTGATGTGCTGCACGGCCTCAGTGCTCAAAAGGTGGATGAAGTTCATCTGGATACGACCCACTCCTGTCTCCAACTGTAAGGAAAGTGGATTTTTGCAAAGTTACTTACATTTGTACATATTTGTAGCATGAATGTGGGGTTCATTATTCAAGCTAAAATTTTGATGTTGCAACACTGACCAAGATGTGTAGATCTACATGGTTCCCATTGCACCAGTTTGTTACAAAATGTGTCCCACAATATGACTCCATGTAGGGCTTACATTAAGTGCCTCTTAAGGTGCAGTATGTGATTGGTTTGACCTCAGATTTCAGGTATATTCACAAAAATAATTGATAAATTTGGGTAGATAGAAACTAGAATTAGTGCCTTATGATTGTATGCCTCCGCCACTCAGACTAGTTTCAGATTACATACCTTTTTATTCAGCATCATAAATTATTAACCATTTGTATGGAAAACTTGTCAACATTGCTGTGTGAAGTCTTGAGTGATGGCTAAAAAGTGTTTTATGAGGTCACACTGACCTTGACCTTTGGCCACCAAAAGCTAATCAGCTTGAGTCCGCTTGAGTCCACGTGAACATTCTTACCAAATTTGTTCCCTGGCGGCTTTGTGGAGATGTCACGTTCACAAGGCCAAAACCACGTTTTGTGAGGTCACCATGACCTTGACCTTTGACTACTAAAATCTAATCAGTTCATCCTTTAGTCCAAGTGAATGTTTGTGCCAAATTTGAAGAAGTTCCATGAAGGCATTACTGAGATACGGTTTCCACGAGAATGGGACGGATGGAACGACAACACAAAAAAATGCCTCTGGCTCTGGCTGTTGCCGTCACGGAGGCATAAACAGAGAAACAATGTTTCTCAAATAATGTTGAAATGTTAAAAATAATCTCATTTTAATACCACAGTTTGTTTCAAACATATCCTGATATACTGGACAAGTCTCTGTCATAAGGGACTTCAGCACAATCAATCTGGGGATTGATAACAGGCTCCACTTCTTTTTTTCTTTTTTTTTTAAAGATATTTTTTTGGGCATTTTTTGCCTTTGTTGACAGGACAGTAGAGAGTGACAGGAAAGGGGCAGAGGGAGAGGGGGAATGACACGCAGGAAGGAGTCGGGCCGGTCGGGAGTCAAACCAGCGCTCGCCTGCTGAGAGCATCCGCTCATGTGCTACGCGCCCTAACCACTCCACCATCGGGCCGCCCCACAGGCTCCACTTCTGATATAAATTAGACGGAGTTACATCTGGATCCCAGATTGTGCCTTTAAGTATGATCGTCTATTTTGTTTCCAGTTAATCCAGGAATTGGGTCTGGCCATGATGAATTGCTGCATTGTAGAGTTGAAATATTAACTCCAAAATAAAAAGAAAGAAAGGATGAAGGACAGTTTAAGATTCTAGAGGTTTACTTGCCAACTGAGCGTGCCTTTGATGGTGTCAAGTCTTAAGTGGGGCGCCTTAAGATTCACTGCATGAATTACCCATCCAAATAGTGAGGTGTTTATTGTATAGAGCCAGAAGATGAACAGCTGTGCTCCTTTATTTATCGCATGAATGGCACACACACATACACAGCCCATCTTAAACATTAAGCCTTTCTACTTCTTGAGAAATTCTTTCTAAGCCAACATGAAGAAAACATTCCCCACAAGGACACAAGCCACTCAACGATTTGATATTCATCCACAGTCTGCACAGCGTTCTCCAGAATTGATCTCGTCTCTATCTAAGCGATGTGTGTTTAAATTCTATAGGGTTTTTTGTCTAGCTGAGGCAAATGACTGAATATAGAAGCGGTCCTCACCTTGGATACTGTGATAGGTTTCAGGCACGTTTGTCCTCTAGCAGTGAAGTTACATGTCACCTCAATCGTGTCAGCAGCGCAGCCGAGGTTTGGGTCGATCCAGTAAGTGCCTGTCAAAGAGCAGCAGCAGAGGAGCAAACTTATCAATCAAAACACAGTGAACTGGAGCAGAGAAACGAGGCAGTGGTTTAAACGTCTCCTCACCATCATACATCCTGTCTTCACAGTTGTAAAGGTCTCGGCAGATTCTGGCAGGATTGTCGCGGTTTCCCAGAGGGTTCTTTAAACTCTGGATCAGAGTGCTGAGATGCTGCAGGGTCTTGAAGATCTCCGTGCCCTGGTCTAACATGGGCAGGTCCATGCTCTGATAATTCTGCTTTGGACATAAATATTATGACTTTTATTATCATACAGCACTAATTTATTATTTACCAACTCTCATATTTTATGCTTCTGCAATGGCTCAAAAATTCTGACACAAAACGGACACAACAATCACCAGTGACTCATTGCAAAGAGCATCATTTCCCTCCAAACTGACCTCTTGCCTCAGTGCAGCATGGGAGTCAATGATGACTTGAAAGGCAGCACCAAGAGCCTCATTTCTCTACCAAAGGAGACAGTGAGGGAATGAAGTAACCACAACCATGAGCATTTTTACTTCTCTGTTTGTACTACAACATGTCGTCACTCCCCAAAAAGCCCTGATTGACAAAGAGAAACATACTCACAAGTGAAAGGGCAGAACTGGGACGACCCTAGAGACAAAAGGGAGAAACCAATATTATAGGCAGCTGTTTTGCCACGCATTTGTTATTTTTTGATAGCATTTCTGTCGCAACAGCTACTCAATGTATTTGTGTTCATGAAGCAGGTCTATAAATCCGTAGTCGGTGGTAGATTATTCATGTATGCACCTAAACTATTATGAACGCACAGGAAACCAGGCATGAATGAAGAGGAAATAGAGCATTTCAGATGCAGTAAAGAGGAGCCGCTGGCTAACAGCTATTTGAATTAGATCACAGCAGACAATAAGCAGGTCTATAACAAGTTAGATTTTCCTCTAAATAGCACACTTGACATGCTCACAGTCTTACCAGGGTGTAGCTGTATGGCTGAGTTTTTCATCTTCAAATAATTTTCACAGCCACAGTTGATTAAGCATGGTTTATTTTAAATTGAACTGTGGGATATGAATTATGAAAAATACTTGATGTAACCATTACAGGTGTCTTCAGGTCAAAAAAAGGAGACTAGGCTTTGCTTGAGTTCAATGAAGACCCACTTGTTCCAAGATATTTCTTTCTTGGTTTAGTGACAGTATCTAGGGAAGTGCTCTGACTTCTGTCTAAATAAGTTTAATCTATGGTATGTCTTGAATTGTAATAAACTAAATTGGAAAGAAGTTTCTTCAGGGAGAAAAAGACTCAGATAGAAACAGATTTGCAGTAGTGCAAACAGACAAAAATTTCAGCAATGTGTGTGGATTCTCTGCTGCATTTCTACATTTTGACTCCTACAAAGATGCAGAGTCTAAAGACTAGTCTGTTTGCACCATTAAAGACAGAAAATCAATTACTGTGCTCGAGTCTTTCTCCCTCTGAAATACGCTGTCCTTGATCTGGAAAGCAGCTAATTCAGCTTCAGATGCTCAAAGAATGACTTCTCACAAAGGAAAATTCTCATTTAAAGTTTTACTTTAAACAAGCCAAAGAATTTTATGTATCTAAATTCATCTTTTTTACTAATGTGAAAAAATTTGCTACTTACTTGTGGTCCTGGTGGTCCACGGGGACCAGGAGATCCCTGAAAGAAAAATACCAAACACCCCCATTATGCTTCACATCATTTATAACTTGGACTTCACAGAAGACGATCAAGAAGTTCATTTGCTTCTTCTCATGCTGAGTAGACCAAAGGCGTGAGCAGAGAACAATGATTAAGCTATAAGTGGTGAATCATCACTCACCCTTGGTCCTTGCAATCCCTGATTGAAATCAAAGAAAAGAAAAGAAATCAATATTCCAGCAATATTAGAATGAGTATGAGAGCAGACCAGATATTATGTCATGTACAGTATAATACCATCTTTTTGCTACCAGTTCAATACAGTCTTTATATACCGTCTGTTGTATTGCTGTTGAATTGCCCTCTTGCTTCTGTGCAAGCCTACACTCCGAAATCTTATTTCCGCACAGCAAATCCTATTTTTCACACCGCAAACCTATACATGAGTGTCGGCGCTTTCAGAGTGAGCTTGTGAATTATGCCTGTGTGTGAGCACTCAACAAACCTCTTCAAAAAGCTTGAGATAAGCATGCAGCCAACATTTATCACCCTGACAGGAATTCCACAGCAGCTAAGTGTTACTGTGAGTGTAACAACAAACAGTGGAGTACAATAGGAAATGAAAAGTGCTGAGGGCGAAGCAGGCCGAGTGGTGTGCTGTCTCCATACTAAGTATCCTATTCTGTGCTCACAGTACAGACAGAAAAGATTCATCAAAACAGCGCCACGCACCGTCTCCCCCCGACTTCCTTTGTCACCCTGGGGTCCCTGATGGAGAGAAAGGAGACAGAGGATCACTCCATCACTGCCAGAAAGCAGAGAGAAGTCACATAAAGCTTGGCAGATAGGATGAGATATGAGCTACATACAGGATGACCACCGGGGCCGATGATGCCAACGGGGCCCGAAGCTCCCTCCGTACCCTGGGAAGCAGAGGCATGTTAGTGACTGAGGACACATATGATGGAGCGTCCGATGAAGCAGTGCTTATTTTTCATGGCAAGTGTGCAGTTTGTGAGAGCTGAGGGCCCTGGCATTGGCTGAAATACTGAGTTACCAAACTGCTATTAATCCTCATCTTACCATCAAACCACGCGGTCCTTTCGGTCCCTGTATCCCTGCCGGGCCAATGTCTCCAGGTGGTCCCTACAGACACACAAACAATTGTTTTTTTATGGGTTGGTAAGGTGAGTCAGAGGTTGAACCAGTAATCAATGACCTTTGTTGACCTCTGTTGGCAACAAGTAGGATTTAATACACTGATGAATTTCTCTGCAGGTACTAATTGGTAAACACGTAAAAGGCTTAAGTAGCTTAATCTACAGTTCCACTAATGGCCAATAGATGGTTGAATTAAAAAAAAAAAAATGAATATCAGTGTCCCAATCCCATCCAATTTGTTCTTCTGGTGTTTTGTAGAATTATCACACTGGACACAAGACTAAGGCTGCAACAAAACTATCCATTGTTGTTATTAATCAATAAAGCATCTAATGAGTGAAACATCAAAACATATCAGTTTTGTTGTCTTTCATTTTTAGACAGCACAGTCTGAAACCCAAAGGTATTCAATTTACAGTCAGACCACACTGAGCAATGCAGACAATCATCATGTAAATTTTTCATATATTATGTTTTATATAAGTAATATTACTTGAAAAATTGATCAGTTATCAAATTTATTTGTTGGCTGGAGCCAGTCCCTGCTGACATTAGGCGAGGGCGGGGTACACCCTGGAGAGGTCGTCAGTCTATCACAGGGCTGATTTATAGAGACAAACAACCATCCAAACACCTACTGGCAATATAGAGTTGCTAGTTAACCTAACCTGCATGTTTTGGGACTGTGGGAGAAGCTGGCCTTGGGGAAACCCACGCGGGCACGAGGAGAACATGCAAACTCCACACAGAAAGGCCCCGGGCAGCAGGTTCAAACTCAGAACCTTTTGCTGTGACACAGCACTAACCACTGCACAGCCCATCACTCGTTTGACTTGACTCATTAAAAATGTATTAAGGCTGAAAAAGAGGCATGTTTGCTTTCCCGCCACCCACGATCCCCTGTGCTGTGAGAGCAGTAAACCCAAGCACAAGCTTCAAAATGCGCATTTGGGAACTTGTGGGTGGTGTCACACATGTTTTTATATGATCTGTGTCTCCTTTATTCGTCTTTGGGCAGCAACAAACAAAACACTGTAGACACAAATGTGCTAGCCTATGGGCCAAGATCTAATATTTTCATACAACGCTTAAAATGCTTATCCAACTGCTTAACAGCACATGTGCTACCAGTTTTAATCATAACCAAATATAGCCATAAAAAGAAAGGGTTTGCAGCTGTGTTTTTGCTACATTTTTGCCATAATAGTACCAGAAAAAAAACAGCTTATGTTTGATTAATGTAGTAATTCTGAGGAAGTGGAAAAGTTTTGTAATAAACAAGTGTAAACAGCTTTATCTCTCCTCTTACTTAGAATACGGTCAATACGGTCGCCATTACAGCCATTAAAAATCACTCCATGACTTTAGATGTTAGTTTGTTAGCTGTTTACTACAGAGCCTTTATTTCTGCAATTTTATCTGATTTTACTGACTTCACTCTAATTATCCTTACTCATTGCTTCTGTTTTAGAACAACTATTATAAACACTAAACACTAACACAAACTCATCTGCTTCAAGCTCCTGTTCATTTCCCACCTTGGGAAAATACCCAACGGCCTCTCAGGGTTTCAAATTAAAGAGTCAGACTCTAGTGAAGTCTGTTCTGTTTCTTCACCTGGCAATAATCTATTGTGCAGTAAGTAAAGCAGACTTATGGAGTAGCAGATGTTATCCTGGGGCATGTTACAGTAACACCTAACAGCTTTCAGACCAGTTATTCCTGAAGATAAGACAATGTAATGTACCTCAAGACAATTTTAGGCATTTAAACTTCACAAAACTGACTGTTCTGTCTTAGAGCCATGTCATTACTCTGACCTAAAGGTTAAGAACTTAGTTCAGACTTGAAAACTACAACTTAACTTATAGAATTTATGGGTCTGACTGTCCTGAGGCCATCGTGAGTGGAGTTTGGTGGGACATACCTTTGGCCCAAACAGACCGAACACCCCTGGATATCCTTGTCCACCAGTGTCCCCCTGATACACAAAGAGAAGGGAAAGTATGGTAAAATGTCATATATAGGAAGTGCAGTAAGTTATTTTGGTAAGTCAGTGCTCACTGGTTGCCCTTTAGGTCCCTGGTCTCCTTGTTTTCCTGGCAATCCCATCCCACCAATAGAGCCTCTTTTTCCTGATGCACCAGTTTGACCCGGGAGACCCCTCTCACCCTGGAGAACACACACACAAACACACATAAATGCTTGCACATCTAGCCTCACATCACACCCAACAACCTCTGCACCAGACGCAGCAGGAGGAGCCATGAATGCAGCAACAAGCTCATGATCATTCACTGGTTACCCACCAGTGGACACTGCTAACTGCATTTAGTGGGGCCCCTGACCATTTAGGAAGCTCTGCCAAGAATTGAACCTGGATCTGAGCAGTGCTGGAATTTTAGTTTCATTATGATTCAATAAATGGGTGCATGTAAATCACCAGTACAGGACCAAATCAGAACTTTATGCCCAAACCACAGGCAGTGAAGTAAAATTGCCTAATACCACAGGTCCAATAAATAAAGCCTCTCTGTTTGTCACAGTCATGCATATGTAAATTTTATGTAATATTGGCAAGGCCATGCAAATCAATACTGGGCCAACTCATTAATAGTTTGCAGCAGTAATTTCCTGAAATGAATGCAGTGAATATGAGGTCTTTTGAGAGAAGTCTTTGTGCAGGCTTTGGCCTTTTCAGATCAGAAAATGCTCCAAATATAAAGGCAGCATTATGGTGCCGAGGGAGGCAGCCTCACGTATTAGAGCTGAGCTGGCAGTTTCCATTCGATACAGGCTATAAATTTGCCTGCATTGTAATCTATAAAAATGCTTATGCCATAAATTCTTTGTGAATAAGATCAAACATTTCAGCACAAGAAACTAAAGTGGTGCAAATTGTCCAGCCATCGTTCTCACCTTTGGTCCAAAAGAGCCTTGACTTCCAGGAAGTCCTGTCACACCAGTCTTACCCTGCTGCCCAGGTTTTCCCGGAAAGCCCACTTTTCCATCTTCTCCTTGCTCCCCCTGAAGACAAAAAAGTAATAATCTGAGCTGATATTAATTTAATTTAACAACAAATGCACTGCACTGTCCTCACCTTGATGCCTTTGCTTCCATCTTTACCAGGCAGTCCATCCATTCCAGGCAGCCCCTCGAGTCCCTCCCTGCCCACAACCCCCCGTGGGCCAGGGGGACCCTCTGGACCCTTATGAAAGACAGTCAGAGATGTTAATATCAAAGCTGGAATTGATTTTAAATAGTAACATGTAGTTTGACTGAGAGTTCAAGTCAAATTGTATTAATATAGTCAGAGTCATGTCTGATTATATATTTAGACCAACTCACTGGTGGTCCTTTGGTCCCGGATGTGCCTGTTGCCCCTGATTTTCCTTTCTGACCCTGGAGCATAAAGAATTCATGTTCCACAGTTCTGGTATGGGTGCATGACAAACGGTACAGTCCAGTAACACTGCAGTTTTCTCATACTGAAAAATCAAGCCACTATTGTTTATGTCCTTACTTGATCACCTTTGGATCCTTTCAGCCCTGGTCGTCCCTTTGGCCCAGGATGTCCCTAAATTGTTAGATTAGAATTACACTGATGGTGTCTGACATACAGACAATGTGTCAGGTTGTACAGTTTTACATTTCAAGAGAAATAAATGGGATACTTACAGGAAGCCCTGGGGCACCAGCTTCACCTCTCTTTCCATCAAAACCCATTTGACCCTGGAAAATGTAATTTTCTGCACTTCAGTGAACATAACTTAACCCTGACTGACACTATACCTGAAGACAAAAGCAAACAACATGTCAGTTTTGGATTTTTTTTTAAATTCACTTACAATGTGTCCAGGGTCACCTGGCTCTCCTCTAACTCCTCTGCCTCCTGGAGGACCCTTGATTCATATTAAAACAAATTAATTAAAGAACACCAAACACCACAAACAATCAATACAAGAAAAAACTGGTGCATGTAAGAAACTCACTCTGTCACCTTGGGGACCAGGAGGACCTTCTGCCTTGCTGTCGTCCCCCTGTTCACCCTAAACAAGCCGTGTAGAAATAAACAAACAACTGCAATCAATGGCATTTCCCTAAAACCCAATGGTCTGTGCAGAATCAATGCAAGGCTTGTTTGAAAGAGTATAACAATGGAAACACATTGCTTGATCTCTTTACATGAATGGCAAATCATTATATTCTCTATTACCCACAATGATCCCATTTTCACATAAATGGCGCCACTGTCTGTTCCAGGGTCTTTATGGAATTCATTAACCAATAACCAAGGCTGTGTGTATGATTTTAATAGTCATGTGCTGTGCATATGTCAAATTAAATAAATAAGAGGAGCACAGCAGGCATTGAAAAGTAGGGGGATAATTGGTGAAGCCCTGGGGCTGAGCAAAACTGACACTTACATGGATAAAAGCAATATATTGTAGCATTAGTGCTTTTAACATAACTGTGATATAAGGATAAGTATTTATCTGCAGCATGCTTTAGTGCCAGTGTTACCTGGCTCTCTGAATCATTAATTTTGCAATGAACCATGTGATAGTATGATATTGATTTTAATTATAGAGCAAGCACAGCTATTATTTTGAGGATATTGGCAAAGAGAAAATAACAAATATCCGCATCCAGATGGCTCCTGCCCAGGGACTAAAAAAATGTAAATTAGCATCTCACTAAACTCTGGTGCAGTCTGCTCTATTTTGTGCTGCTCCTGTCAAATAAACACAAATTATGGAGCTAATATCCCCAAATCATGAGCAGAAGAGTCCAGGTGTTTGGTAAATTATTTACATTTGACAGCACTTAGATAATTGGATGTGTCCTGGTTCATATCATCGATCACATTAGGCTTGAGTAGAGGAATATTGCAAGGACAATGAGAGGAGGCACTAATTAGGAACACAACTAAAGTCCTGATGCTTCATATAAACTGACCATGCACTCAGAGACAATGTGCTGCATGACTGTTTTTACCTTGTTAAATAATGCAACCATTTCAGGGCCCCTGAGCTCATTAGACATGATGAAAATGCAGACAGCTATTAGGAACAGCAAATAACTGTGAGAATCTACCTTTTCACCTTTTGGCCCAGGAGGTCCCATTGGGCCCTGTGATCCCATGTGACCCTATGACAAGACAGAGAGTTTGTGAGTGCATCTCATTTCAGGGCTGTAACTGCGCAGCCGTCACTCCACTTTACCGTGTGACATATTATATATGTAATGTAGAGAAACACACAGACAGAGGAGGATCAAACTTCTGTAACAGTGTCATTAATCATCACTTCATCTTCTGGTAAAGAATGTCATTTTGAGATTCAGCAGTCAAGTCATGGTCATTTTTTTTAACAGTTTGATTCGACTTGAGTCTTAAATCCATCTTATCCTGACTCTACTATGTGTAAACACACAAGCACAGACCAGCAACATTGCCCCTTTTATCTTCTTTTGTACGTGAAATAAGAGAAAGTTTGATGTCAAACCGAAGTTTCTCCATTATTGCCATATTTTAACTGGCAAATGTGAAGTGCCCACTTCACTGGTATAAACAGATAGAAGAGAGGTGAATCTCTGCAAGCAGACATGATGAGCCAGATAAAGACAAACCAATCTCATCTCTTCTTTTTCTTTTTTAATTTATTCATTACTTTGCTGTCCCCACTGGAGATTAGAGACAGATGTTTTCCTATTTTCTGCCCTCTAGTGGTCAGTTTTAAGGCAAAAATTAATTAAAATTATTTAATGTTCTACTTCTATCCCCAATTCCATCCATCAAGATAAAATGACACATTTAAGGTTGGTTCATACATTTAAAATAGCAAAGAAACAAGAGAAATCAAAGTTCAATAATAGGCTGAAGACTCCAAAACAGGGAAGACAGCTGAGGGTGAAGGAACTGTGTTGACACTTTCTCGTCATTAAAAATTACATTAACCAAAACAACACAAAGGGTTTGTTGACACATCCAAGTGCTGGAGAAAAGGATTTCTCCCAACTGTGGAATGAGGAGGAAGCTCTAAACACCAGCCTGTGATTAATCAACAAGCACAGTGTCTCACAAGTCAACAGTGACATTCAATAATGTTCGGTATGAAATGTAAACCTAAAAACTGTCCAGGCTTTTTAAACACAAGTCGGAGCGAGGAAAGAGATATTTAGCATTTCTTGGTATTTGGAAATAACATAAAGACAAAGGGCCTTGTCACACTAAACAGATTCACTGGATGCAGCTGCGACATCAGGAACATGCCTGGCAACAACGTACCCTACATGTTTTTGCCTTTTTTACCTGCACACCTGATAAAATGTTATGCATACACTACTGTGTAGCGAGGCCATAAGCATAAAAGGCCTTGTTTCCATACAATACATTAAACAGACATAGAAAAAGAAGGAATCCTTTATTTTCAAGGCTGAAGAAGGTTGTAGGAGTTTTTAACATTTCTGAGAGCAGTGTAGAGTTTTTGAAGTGCTGTAGGTTCCCCACCTACATAACATACTGTAATGTTATCATGAATTAGTGCTTACCTCATAACCTGGTATGCCTGGATTTCCTTGT